>NC_089495.1:75511773-75826773 GCF_036850765.1 Saccopteryx bilineata | reverse complement strand
TACGACACTGTGGACGAGCCTAGGGTATTTCTTCCAAGAAGCAGGTAAACTGATCTCATTTGCACAAGGGCCACTTAACTATGTTTTGCCTGAATAGTCAGGCTTTTTATTCTTCTCTCAAAGATCTCTGTTGTGGGTGTTGATAGTCCTATTTTCTGCTGCTTCTTTGTTTAATATATAATGTTTCCTTTATTCCTCCTACCTCAATGCCCCACTCATATTTCGGGCTGGGACCTAATCCTAATGTAGAGCTCTCTTTCCCCCTTTTGCCAACTTCTATTATGAATCTATCTTTGCCACCCAGCTTAGTGTATCCCAAGGTTCTCTTTACCATGCCACAGTCGCAGAGCTCCAGGGAAAAGCAACCTAGTCTCATCTCTCCAGGCAGAGGAGAACAGAAGCTCCATATCCACACATGCTGCAGAAGGCTTTTCCAGTCTACCTGAATCATTACCAGCTAGAAGCAGTGGTCATTGGGACTTGGACATGAGCTGCAAAGTATAGAATGGTGACAATAATTCCAGTGCCATGCGGACTTTTCCTGGATGTGGAGTTTTCCTGGACTCCTGCTCCCTGTGACAGCTCCTAACAGACTGAACTGTAGTTGGGTTGCATTTTTCATGGATTTGGCATGGTGATGGGGCCAACTTGGACTTGGTGAACATGTAAGGACACTACTCTTTTATGGATTCTTGCTGTAGTGGCCAAGAGTTTGCTTAAAGGCTTTAATCACTGTAAAAAAATAGAAGACTAGATAAAGAAGATGAGGCACATATACACCATGGTATACTATTCAGCTAGAAGAAATGATGACATCGGATCACTTACAACAAAATGGTGGAATCTTGATAACATTATACGGAGTGAAATAAGTAAATCAGAAAAAAACAAGAACTGCAGGATTCCATACATTGGTGGGACATAAAAACAAGTCTAAGAGACATGGACAAGAGTGTGGTGATTACGGGGGGTGGAGGGAGGGAAGGAGGGAGAGGGGGAGGGGGAGGGGGAGGGGTACAAAGAAAACTAGATAGAAGGTGATGGAGGACAATCTCTCTTTGGGTAATGGGTATGCAACAGAACTAAATGACAAGATAACCTGGACATGTTTTCTTTGAATATATGTATCCTGATTTATTGATGTTACCCCATTAAAATAAAAATTTATTTATTTAAAAATAAATAAATAAATAAATAAATAAATAAGACATCACACTGAAAGCACTGGCACCCAGGAAATGACCGTCTAACTGCGAGTGGTACAGCTCTTACATCACAAGCTAGGGGAAGGGAGCAGAGAGAGGCCTGTTCTTTGCTGCTAGCACTCATTCACGCGCCTTCTCACCAAAGGGTTAATCAGTTACAATTTGATGTTCCAAACAACTTAAAAGTTTATACAGAAAGAGATAGCCTCCAAATGCTAAGACTTTAAATTCCTCATTCCAAGATTTACACAAGACCCTTTTTTACAGCTAGCTGTAATTTACAGAAGCTGTGTCTCCTAACCATGAAGGTGTTAAGATAATATATTTTTGTTTATTATAACAAGACTGACTTAAAAGAAGGTAGGCTTTCCACAGTTAAACCAAATAGAGATAAACCTGAAAAGATCGTGATGAATAATAATAAGAAGAAATGAACAAGTCTGAGATCTTGATCTATCGTACATCTTCCTCCAGCATGAATGATTTCATTTGCTTTTTAAATAAATATAAAAACAGCATTTTCTCTTGGCAAGAAAGTAACTGTTTTGTATTATTTACCTAGACTGCATCTGTGTTTTTAAAAAGGACGGTAAATACATTTCTGGAGCTAGACATGTTTCTGTGATAATGTAAGTAATGCCTCTCAAACACTTTGGAGATTGTTAGAATGCTTTCAGGAAGCTGCTGTTGAACTCAGTTTAACAAGAACACAAGATAAAGATGAGAAGACACACTCAGCATTCTTCACTACACTATTAGTAGTGTGTTGCAGTTAGAAATGCTCCCGGAAGGTAATTGCCGCAAGGTGAGGGCCTGAACTCTGCCCACGCATTTAGCACACAATCTGGTTCCAAGCCAGTCTCAAAGCCACACGGGCCAGGCTGCCTCCTTCAGGAGGGCCTTCCGATAAACCCCCCAGTTTGGGCGGCACCCTCACGCCACTCCCCTCCCACCCCACCCCCCAGTGACTGGACTAATTTCTACCCTGCCCTGAGAATGTGGATTCACGGTATGGCTGTTGCAGTTCTCTAATTAGTGTCCATCTTTAAGTGGAGAGACACTTCACAAGAGTGTCAAAGATAAATAAAATAGCTGGTTAGATAGATCGTGAATATGCTGCCACCCAAGCCACGGCAGACCTGGGAGAATCATGGCTTAAAGCAGCATCTTTCTAGGAGTTCTCAGACACCATAGAACTGTGAGGTGGTGATAGCATCCATGTTCTCATCCTTCTAGACATGACAGATTAATTCTTTCATTCAACAAGCATTTACTGAACTGCTATTATCTTCTCTCATAGAGTTTATGTCCTTATCTGGGGAGCAGACAAATAAGTGACAAACTATAATATATACCTAAATATGATAATTTGGTTGATTTCACATAAATGTTATAAGTGCTATCAAGACAACAAGAGAGTGAGTGATACTGATTTGAATGCAGCTAGTCAGAGATCTTGCTAAGAATAAGCCACTTAAAGAGAGGAATCATATGAAGAATTGGAAACAGTGTTCGTTAAGTTCTAGTTACTCAGGTCTTCAAAGAAATTTTTATAAATCACTACAAGGTATGAGATATTTTTCCAGAACTGTGACATCAGAATATTTTAATTTTCAAGTTTAGCTTACCCTCAAATTCAACATTTCTAAAACTGAATATATTATTCCATCCTTCCACCTTCCTTCCAATCCAAATATTCCTGCTTTAATTCATCTTTTCTGCTAAGGGTAGCAGCAGCATCTCTTTTACTGAGATTTAAAATTTTGATATCATATTTGAAAAGACAGGTGTTTGTGCTATTTTGTTTTTGAAGTTATTTCTATAGGAACATGTTCAGTATTTACTTATATAGATTTATACTTAGAGGAATGCTTTTAAATAATATTTCAACCTTAAAAAATATTTTCAGATTTTATATATCAGTTGGTTAATTACAACTGGATCAGCAAAATTATATTCATCATGTCAGTTTCAAAGGTAGTTGAATAGAATCAGCCTTCTATGGTGAACACAGCCTACCTCTTCTAAGAACAAAGACAAATTGCCTGACCAGGAGGTGGTACAGTGAATGGAGCATCCCACCTGGAACACTGAGGACCCAGGTTTGAGGCCCTGAGACCACCAGCCTGAGTGCAGGCTCATCTGGCTTGAGTGTAGGCTCACCAGCTTGAATGTGGGGTCATGGACATGATCCGATAGTTGCTAGCTTGAGTCCAAAGATCGCTGGTTTGAGCAAGGGGTCACTGGCTCAGCTGGAGCCCCCTGGTCAAGGCACATATGAGAGGTAATCAATGAACAACTAGGGTGCTGCAACTATGAGTTGATGCTTTTTTCATCTCTCTCTCTTCCAGTCTCTGTTTCTCCCTTTCATACACACAAAAATAAATAAATAAATAAATAAAATTTTAAAACCCCAGAAATCTCTAGAATCAATATTCTAACAAATATAGTTTTTTATATATAAAAAAAACTAAATCTCAAATTTTTTTTTTTCTTTTTCATTTTTCTTAAGCTGGAAACAGGGAGAGACAGTCAGACAGACTCCCGCATGTGCCCGACCGGGATCCACCCGGCACGCCCACCATGGGGCGACGCTCTGCCCACCAGGGGGCGATGCTCTGCCCATCCTGCGCGTCGCCATGTTGCGACCAGAGCCACTCTAGCGCCTGAGGCAGAGGCCACAGAGCCATCCCCAGCGCCCGGGCCATCTTTGCTCCAATGGAGCCTTGGCTGCGGGAAGGGAAGAGAGAGACAGAGAGGAAAGCGCGGCGGAGGGGTGGAGAAGCAAATGAGCGCTTCTCCTGTGTGCCCTGGCCGGGAATCAAACCCGGGTCCTCCGCACGCTAGGCCGACGCTCTACCGCTGAGCCAACCGGCCAGGGCCTAATCTCAAATTTTTTAAAATATCAATCCTTGGACCTACTGAAGCAGAACTTGGACTATTATAGAAAAATCCTATTCCCCTTTCAGTAAAAAGGTTGACAGAAATTCAACTTTAGAATGACAAGATACAAAAGTATACTTAGCTTAAATTTTTGTTTTTTAGCTTCTGCTTCCACATGGGTACATGTGGTTATTACCTATCTAGCTATTGGCAAAAAATTAATTTTTGATACTTTTGCTACTGGTTCACATAACTTAGTGGACACTTGATCAGGTCACAACATTGACCATGGATCTTTATCTCATCGATTTGCTAATTAATGGAGAAGCTGTGTTCATGTTATCTAAACCCAAGATTCAAACATAGATGCTTAAAAACATATATGCTTAAAAATGCCTTTATTTCTTTTTTAATGCACACAGCTATTCCCCACCCACTCACCTGTATCCACATGACTCTGGTAAATATTATATTATCTACCCAAAATTTAATGTAGGACTTAAGGTATAGTTTTGTTTTTTTCTTTAAACTTATCTTTTTTTTTGACACACAAGCACACATACAGTCTCTAAGAAAAATTAAACTTCAGAGAAGTTGCTTGTTGAACCTCCCACCTGGAAGAATCATGCTCATTTGTGTATTAAGAAGTCTGAAGGATCCCAGCTGTCTAACATCACTTTCAACCCTTGAATAACAGAATTTTTTTTTCAAATAACACCTTTAAGATATCAAAGAGCAAGGTTCATATGGAAGACCCTGTGGGAAGTCTTTTCACAGAAGGCTGGATTGTTCTACTTTCTTATTCTTCCTTCCCAGAACTTTCCACTACTACCTTCTGACCATGGCCAATCACCCTCCTTCATCCTAGAAATGCACCTCATATCTCAAGATGTTTGGCTACTACAGTGTGTCTGTAAAGTCATGGTGCACTTTTAACTGGTTACAGGAAAGCAACAAAAGATGATAGAAATGTGAAATCTGCACCAAATAAAAGGAAAACCCTCCCAGTTTCTTTTTTCTTTTTTTTTTTTTTTTTTTTTTGTATTTTTCTGAAGCTGGAAACGGGGAGGCAGTGAGACTCCTGCATGCGCCTGATCGGGATCCACCCGGCATGCCCACCAGGAGGCGATGCTCTGTCCATCCGGGGCGTCGCTCTGTCGCAACCAGAGCCATTTTAGCACCTGAGGCAGAGGCCAAGGAGCCATCCCTAGCTCCCAGGCCATCTTTTGCTCCAATGGAGCCTCAGCTGTGGGAGGGGAAGAGAGAGACAGAGAGGAAGGAGAGGGGGAGGGGTGGAGAAGCAGATGGGTGCCTTTCCTGTGTGCCCTGGCCAGGAATCGAACCTGGGACTTCCGCACGCCAGGCCGAAGCTCTACCACTGAGCCAACCGGCCAGGGCCCTCCCAGTTTCTGTAGGATAAAGTGGCAGCATGTGCACATGTGCAGATGATGATGTAACACCGTGTATACAGCGCAGCAGCCCACGGCCATGCCAGTCGAGATGTGGACGGTACAGAGGAAAGTTCAGTGTGTTCTGTGGCTTGCTAAATTTGAATCTGTGACCAAAGTGCAACGTAAATATCAGCGCGTTTATAACAAAGTGCCACCACATAGGAATAACATTACTAGGTGGGATAAGCAGTTGAAGGAAACCGGCAGTTTGGTGGAGAAACCCCATTCTGGTAGGCCAACAGTCAGTGAGGAGTCTGTAGAGGCTACACGGGATAGCTACCTAAGGAGCCCTAAAAAATCTGTGCGTGAGCCCACACCAAACTGCACTGAATAGGTATGAAACTGGGATAGTTTTCCTTTTATTTGGTACAGATTTCACATTTCTATCATCTTTTGTTGCTCTCCTGTGACCAGTCAAAAGTGTGACTTTACGGACACACTGTATCTGTAACAGCTAATGTTTCATGCAAAACTAAGGAAAAGGAATGGAGAAAAACATAGTGTGCCCTAATATCAGAGGCATGGCATTCCTGGAGAACCAAGGATATTATGGTAAATCTCATAAACCTTATCTAAAAGGGTTGGTACTCCTGTCATCTCGAGAGCAGGATTTATATCCGTTGTACAAATTTAATTGCTTAATAGGTTTAGGCGCTAAAACATACTGCTCACAAAAATTAGAGGAAATTTCCAAATGAACATGAAGCAATAAAATATCCCCTAATTTTTGTAAGCAGTATATTTATTCAATGAGTGATGAGTATAACGTTAAATGCTGATTTATACCTAATTAGATACTATGCAAATAAGTTATGAATATTGCTCTTGACTATAAAAAGCTTACAGTATGTGAAACAGAAAAGAAATATAAGCATCCAGTAGCAATTGAATTTAAAAGTTATTTAACTCATATATATTTTACACCAAATAATGCAGGCATAATAAAGCATAAATAGGCTCTTGCTGAATCCATGGAGCTAAAAGAAAATAGTAAAAAGAAAGTCACATTCTTAAAAGAAGAGAGGCATAGGATATTCCACAAAAGAAGCAGAAAATACAACACACAGCATGACAGGCAGATTCTAAGGAAGCTTTCATGATTCTTAAAGTGGTCATGCCTTTGTGTAATTCTCTTTCCTTCAGGGTAGGCAACACCTGTGGCTTGTGTCTAACCACTAGAAAGTGGCAAAAGTGATTATATGTGTATGATTACATAGATATTATTACGCAACAGCATAAAACCCATTTTATTGGAGTCCCTCTGTCTCCATTGCTGGCTTGTAAAAAGCAAGCTGCTATGAACCCTGAAGCTACAAAAAGATGATTTCTGCCAACAACCTGAGGGAGCATGGAAGCCGAATCATTCCCAGTTAGTCCTCTAGATGAGAACCCCACTGAGGCAGGCTGACACCTCGATTACAGCCTGCTGGGACACTAAGCAGAGGACCAGCTTCTGACTTACAGAAACTGTAAGATAATATATGCATGGTGTTTTAAGCCACTAAGTATGTGTTAATCTGTTATGCAAAAGATAATCAATACAAGAGATTTGAAGGAAAGTCTATAAGGTTGTAAGCAATAGGAAAATTTTCATTGAAGAGGTACCATTGTTATAGAGGTTATGAATGTTAAAGAATGGTTATAATTGGAACTTTAGAGTGGCGCAGTGGATAAAGAGTCGACCTGGAAATGCTGAGGTCACCGGTTCGAAACCCTGGGCTTGCCTGGTCAAGGCACATATGGGAGTTGATGCTTCCAGCTCCTCCCCTTTCTCTCTCTCTGTCTCTCCCTCTCCTCTCTAAAATAAATAAATAAATAAATAAATAAATAAATAAAAATTTTAAAAAAAAGAGACTAAGGTAACAAATGTCTCTTAATTGCAGGGACCTAGTAAATTTAATTTGAAAATTAAAAATTACTAAAATAAAGGCATAGCATGTCAATAAGAAAGAGCTCATACTTAATGGTAAGAAAGTTGAAGCTTTCCCAGTAAGATTAGATACAAGGCAAAGATGTCCCCTTTCACCACTTCTCTCACCAGGGGACTGCAAATGCTTGTTAGTACAATATGGCAAGAAAAGGAAATTAAAGGTATACAAATTGGGAAGGAAGACATAAAACTGTTATTGTTCACAGATGACATAATCATCTATGTAGAAAACCCAAAAGAATCAACCAAAAGATTCCCAGAACTAGTGAGCAAATATAGCAAGGTTGTAGAATACAAGGTTAATATACAAAATCAATTGCTTTCCTATATACCAACAATGAACAAGTAAAATTTGAAATAAAAAATACACATTTAAATTACCACCTAAAATATTAAAATACTTAGGTATAAATCTAGCAAAATATATACAAGATTTACACGAGGAAAGCCTCAAAACTCTGATGAACAAAATCAAAAGTATAGAGACATATTCTATGTTCAGATATAGGAAGACTCAATATTGTCAAGATGTCAGTTCTTCCCAATGGTCTATAAAATCAATGCAATCAAAATCAAAATCCTGTCAAATTATTTCATGGATATTTATAAACTGATTTTAATGATTATATGGAGAGGCAAGACCCAGAACAGTCAACACAGTAGTAAAGGAGAACAAAGTTAGAGGAATAATGCTACCCAACTTCAGAGCCTCATATAAAGTTATAGTAATCAAGACAGTGTGGTGTAAGGGTCAAGACATGGAGGAAATTTAAAGGCATATTACTAAGTGAAAGAAGCATAGCTGAGAAGGCTACACACTGTATGATTCCAACTACATGACATTCTGAAAAAGAAAAAACTCTGGTGGATCAGTGATATTGGGGGAAAGGGTATAGCTAAATCAGCATAGAAAAATTTTAGAGTAGTAAAAATACTCTGTATTATATTTATAATAATGGATATATGTCATTATATAAATACATTCATCCAAAACCATAGCTGTACAACACCAAAAGTGAAATCTAAGGTAAACTATGAACTTTGAGTGATTATGCTGTGTTTATGTAGATTCATTCTTGGTAAAATATGTACCATTCTGGTGAGTGATGTTGGTAATGGGGGAGGCTAGGCATGTGGGGAGGCAAGAGGCATAAGAAACATCCCTACTTTCCTCTCAATTTTACTGTAAACCTACAGCTGCTCTAAAAAAAATAAATAAAGTTTAAAAAAAATAAGAACATCTATAGCCCAGACTGCTTAGGACATAAAGTATACACCTGGAATGAGTAGACAATATTCTTTTCAGGATGACCCTAATTATTACCCTGAGTAGTGTGTAATTTATTTGAGGAGCAAATAGAAGTCAATGAAGAGTTCTAAATTGACAGTGATGTAACCAAAGCTGTTTTCAGAGAAAATAATTCTGAAAATACAAAGAATAATCATTGTGCTGAAGAAAAGAAAAAGTCCACAGAAATCTAGAGTAACTGAGGTAAGGAAAAAGTTAGGGGGAGAGGGGTGTAATGGGAGAAGTTTCCAGAAGGTGAAAGTGAATAGCCTAGCAACTTCTGAGCAGGGAAGGGCAGAGTTGACTTAGAGGTTCCAAACCTAACCTTCCTTCCTCTCATGAACACACAAGAGACCCATGAATGGCCAAAAGTAAGGGAAGAGGAACTCTAAGATGGTGTTGCTGACAAGCTTTTTTTTATCTGTGTGTCTGGATAACAGTCTTATCCAAATTTCCAAGCACCTCACTGAAAAGTCTGAAAACAAAGCAAAACTGTTCTGTGTGACACTATGGGAAATAAGAGTGAGCCAAACCTAGCTATCAGCTATGTTCATGCAGTGTCTGTAATCTTCCAAAAATATGAACTGGAGTGATGACGTCAGAGTAATGGCGGAGTAGGAAGCGATACCGATAAATCTCCCCCAAAACTCAACAAGATCTTCAACCAGAAACAGAAAAACCTATACTTGGAGCTTCCAGATTCTTCACAATACACCCAAAGGTATGATTGAGTGAAAAATTGGCTAAATATATAACCAAACCCCGAAGGAAATAGGGAGTAAGAAATGCTCCACCTTCCTCACTAACCTAAACAGGGCGGCTTTCTCTGGTAACTGTGAATATAGAAACTGAGGCGGGCAAAGGGGGTGAATAGATCCAGGCCCCCGCAGCAAAAACGGCCGAACCAGGCTGTGGCTCAGAGATCCAAGCCGAGGAAAATCTGATCCTGTGGCAACCCGGGCAATACAAGCTAACACTCGCGCCAAACCCAAACAAAGAAAGACAAGCGGAGCGGCCATTTTACCCGGTCTCCTGGTCGGTGCGTAGTGAGTGGAAGAGAGATTTCTTCCTAAGCCGCGGAAGTGGGTGCCCGTGTTGCCCCACGGAGAGGCAGGGTCAGAGGCCTTTCTGTGGGCTGAGGGCAGAGTCTCTGGGCAGCCCCAGCGCCCTGGGAAAGCCACGCACGGGAGGGAGTGAGAACTAATCCCAACGGTGGAGATTTTCCGTGCTGGAGGCTGTTTCACTCAGAGGGAACCACGGCCGGCCTCATATCCTGGTTTGCGCGCGCAGATAAGGAGTGAGCGATTCCTCCGAGTGCCTCGGCAGTGCGCGCCAGTGTTATCGCAGAGAGGGGCAGAGTCAGGGGCCTTTGTGTGGGCCAAAGCGGAATCTCGGGCCGCCCCAGCGCCTTGCAAAAGCCGCACACGGGGACGGAGCGAGACTCAATTCCAACGCTGCAACTTTTCCCTGCGGTTGGGGGTTTCACTCAGAGCGTGAGACTGCTGGCCAGATATCCTGGTTGCAGACAGTGAGTGAGAGTTTCCTCCAAGCGCCCCGGAAGTGGGCGCCCGCTTGTGTTACCGGATAGAGTGGCAGAGCCAGAGGTCTTCGACTGGGCGGAAAGCCCGCCTGATTATGCTAGCAGCTCTGACTGACTGAGCCTTACCCAGAGCCCTGTGCTGAGTGGAAATAGAGTGGGGAGTTGCCAGCAATTTGAGCCTCTTACTATCCAGGCAGAGGCAGCAGCAACCCCATACCTGGACTATCAGGCTACTAATTGAGGAAGGAAAGACTAGGAGAAAGGCTCCAGGAACACGGACTCTCTCACTGTCGGAGCCTATAAATACTAATGAGCCTCGACTCCCAACGAGAATAAAGCACAATACATGACATTGCCATAGAGACTTATCAACTGCAAACCTCTACCTGAGCGTGCCAAAGGGGCAGAACCCGGGGTACAGAGTCACCGACCAGGAAGAGGGAGAGAAAAGAAAAAGCAAGAAGATAACCTCTCAAAATCAAGAATAATCTGCAGACTTTATAACCTATCCCATTTTATTATATTTGTTCGTTTGTTTCTCTTATCTTCATTCTTGAGACTTTTTTTTCCTCCTCCAATTTGGCCGATTAACTCTCTACCGGTCTTACTCTCTCCTCTCCTTGAACTACACTACCCATAAGTGTTACATCTCCCATTATCATTTCTCTTCTCTTCCTTTCTCTCTATGAGGGTTGCACTCCAAAACCCTTAACTCTCTCTCTCTCTCTCCTTTCTTTTTTCTTCTTTTAGTGGTTCCCTCTTTTTTTCTCTCTCTCTCTTTCTTTTCTCCCTCTATATTAGTTTCTTCCTTTCTCCTTTACATCTCCTCTCATTCAAACCTCAATAACAAACAAATTATCTTATCTGGGACTCAAACCTATGTTTGTGGCATTTTGGGGGGTTTTTACTTCACCTTTTTAACTCACTAGCAGTGCTCCCATTCCTGGCTCTCCATATTATCTAGTTCTTGTTCCACTAAATACAATAGTAAGTTTTTAATTTGTCCCCCCATTTTTCCATTTTCCTCTTATTCCTCTCATCATAACTCTTAGAAAACCAACACCTAAAAGCAAATCATTTTATTCTTGACCCAAATTTTTTCCTTATTTGCTTTTTGTGGGTCCATACGCTCTTTTTTTTTTCTTTTTTCTTTTATTTTTTTTCCTTTTTTTTTTTTTTTTTCTTTCTCTCTTTTTTGCCCCTTTATTACTTTTCCCCAATTCAGGCCCTCCATCACAGGCATTGTTTGTTATAACTCACAGTCCACCACAAGATTTTCTCAAGAAAGAGGGGAGAGGAGAGGAGAGGAAAAAAAGAGGGGGGATATAATTTCCTTTTTTAAAAATTTTTTATTTTATTTTATTTTTCTTTATTTCATTATTAATTTTTTTTAAAAAAAACAACTCTTTTCGATTTGTTATTTTTTTATTTTTTTTAACTTTTTATTCTTTATTAAATCTCATTAATACTATCAACAAAACCACCCTCAGATGCCATTAAGGAAGAGAAAATCGAATATCATGGATACAAAAGAAAGAGAGGTAACACAGCTAGATGAGGAAAAATCTATGGAGAAAAAATTTAATATATTGGAAACCTTGGAGCTAAATGACAGAGAATTCAAGATAGAAATCCTAAAAATCCTCCAAGATATACAAGAAAACACAGAAAGGCAATATAGGGAAATCAGAAAACAACTCCATGAACACAAAGAATATATGTCCAAGGAAATTGAAACTATAAAAACAAATCAAACAGAGATGAAAAACTCAATTCACGAGCTGAAAAACGAAGTAACAAGCTTAGCTAATAGAACAGGTCAGATAGAAGAGAGGATTAGTGAAATAGAGGACAAGCAACTTGAGGCACAACAGAGAGAAGAAGAAAGAGACTCAAAAATTAAAAAAAATGAGATAGCCCTACAAGAATTATCTGACTCCATCAAAAAGAATAACATAAGAATAATAGGTATATCAGAGGGAGAAGAGAGAGAAAATGGAATGGAGAACATACTTAAACAAATAATTGATGAGAACTTCCCAAGCCTGTGGAAAGAACAAAAGCCTCAAGTTCAAGAAGCAAACAGAACTCCAAGTTTTCTTAACCCCAACAAACCTACTCCAAGGCATATCATAATGAAATTGACACAAACCAACAGCAAAGAAAAAATTCTCAAGGCAGCCAGGGAAAAGAAGAATACAACATATAAAGGAAGGCCCATTAGATTATCATCAGATTTCTCAGCAGAAACTCTACAAGTTAGAAGAGAGTGGACCCCAATATTTAAAGTCCTGAAAGAGAGGAACTTTCAGCCACGAATACTATACCCATCAAAGCTATCCTTCAAATACGAAGGAGAAATAAAAACATTCACAGATACAGAAAAGATGAGGGAATTTATCATCAGAAAACCCCCACTCCAGGAATTACTAAAGGGGGTTCTCCAATCAGATACAAAGAACAAAAAAAAAACAGAGCCACAAGTAAAAGCTCCAAGAAGAACACAATAAAACCAAATTTAAACTGTGACAACAACAAAAAGAAAGAGGGGGAGAAGACGGAGATTAACAGTAGCAAAGGACGATGGAGTGCAAAAGTACTCACAAAATAGTTCGCTACAATGAACAGGGTAGGGACCCTTTTCATTACTCAAAGGTAACCACCATTGAAAAAACCACCACAGAAGCACATGAGATAAAAAAGATAGCAACAGAGGAAAGATGTATGGAATACAACCAAATAAAAACAAAAGATAGAAAAACGAAAGAGAAGGATCAAACAAGACACAAAACTAACAGAAAGCAAGATATAAAATGGCAATAGGGAACTCAAAAGTATCAATAATTACACTAAATGTAAATGGATTAAACTCACCAATAAAAAGGCACAGAGTAGCAGAATGGATTAAAAAAGAAAATCCAACTGTATGCTGCCTACAGGAAACTCATCTAAGTAACAAGGATAAAAACAAATTCAAAGTGAAAGGCTGGAAAACAATACTCCAAGCAAATAACATCCAAAAAAAAGCAGGTGTAGCAATACTCATATCGGATAATGCTGACTACAAGACAGGAAAAGTACTTAGAGACAAAAATGGCCATTTCATAATGGCTAAGGGGACACTGAATCAAGAAGACATAACAATTCTTAATATATATGCACCAAACCAAGGAGCACCAAAATATATAAGACAGCTACTTATTGATCTTAAAACAAAAACTGACAAAAATACAATCATACTTGGAGACCTCAATACACTGCTAACGGCTCTAGATCGGTCATCCAAACAGAGAATCAACAAAGACATAGTGGCCTTAAACAAAACACTAGAGCACCTGGATATGATAGACATCTACAGGACATTTCATCCCAAAGTGACTGAGTATACATTTTTCTCCAGTGTACATGGATCATTCTCAAGAATTGACCATATGTTGGGCCACAAAAACAATATCAGCAAATTCAGAAAAATTGAAGTTGTACCAAGCATATTTTCTGATCATAAAGCCTTGAAACTAGAATTCAACTGCAAAAAAGAGGAAAAAAATCCCACAAAAATGTGGAAACTAAACAACATACTTTTAAAAAATGAATGGGTCAAAGAAGAAATAAGTGCAGAGATCAAAAGATATATACAGACTAATGAAAATGACAATACGACATATCAGAATCTATGGGATGCAGCAAAAGCAGTGATAAGAGGGAAGTTCATATCGCTTCAGGCATATATGAACAAACAAGAGAGAGCCCAAGTGAACCACTTAACTTCCCACCTTAAGGAACTAGAAAAAGAAGAACAAAGACAACCCAAAACCAGCCGAAGAAAGGGGATAATAAAAATCAGAGCAGAAATAAATGAATTAGAGAACAGAAAAACTATAGAAAAAATTAATAGAACAAGGAGCTGGTTCTTTGAAAAGATCAACAAAATTGACAAACCCTTGGCAAGACTTACCAAGGAAAAAAGAGAAAGAACTCATATAAACAAAATCCAAAATGAAAGAGGAGAAATCACCACGGACACCGTAGATATACAAAGAATTATTGTAGAATACTATGAAAAACTTTATGCCACTAAATTCAACAACCTAGAAGAAATGGATAAATTCCTAGAACAATACAACCTTCCTACACTGAGTCAAGAAGAAGCAGAAAGCCTAAACAGACCTATCAGTAGAGAAGAAATAGAAAAAACCATTAAAAACCTCCCCAAAAATAAAAGTCCAGGCCCTGACGGCTATACCAGCGAATTTTATCAAACATTCAAAGAAGACTTGGTTCCTATTCTACTCAAAGTCTTCCAAAAAATTGAAGAAGAAGCAATACTTCCAAACACATTTTATGAGGCCAACATAACCCTCATACCAAAACCAGGCAAGGATGGCACAAAAAAAGAAAACTACAGACCAATATCTCTAATGAATACAGATGCTAAAATACTAAACAAAATACTAGCAAATCGAATACAACAACATATTAAAAAAATAATACATCATGATCAAGTGGGATTCATCCCAGAATCTCAAGGATGGTTCAACATACGTAAAACGGTTAATGTAATACACCATATCAACAAAACAAAGAACAAAACCACATGATCTTATCAATAGATGCAGAAAAGGCTTTCGATAAAATACAACACAATTTTATGTTTAAGACTCTCAACAAAATGGGTATAGAAGGAAAATATCTCAACATGATAAAGGCCATATATGATAAACCATCAGCTAACATCATATTAAATGGCACTAAACTGAAGGCTTTCCCCCTTAAATCAGGAACAAGACAGGGTTGTCCACTCTCTCCACTCTTATTTAATGTGGTACTAGAGGTTCTAGCCAGAGCAATCAGACAAGACAAAGAAATAAAAGGCATCCATATCGGAAAAGAAGAAGTAAAGGTATCACTTTTTGCAGATGATATGATCCTATACATCGAAAACCCCAAAGAATCCACAAAAAGACTACTAGAAACAATAAGCCAATACAGTAAGGTCGCAGGATACAAAATTAACATACAGAAGTCAATAGCCTTTCTATATGCCAACAATGAAACAACTGAGAAGGAACTCAAAAGAATAATCCCCTTCACGATTGCAACAAAAAAAATAAAATACTTAGGAATAAACATAACAAAGAATGTAAAGGACTTATATAATGAAAACTATAAACCATTGTTAAGGGAAATCGAAAAAGATATAATGAGATGGAAGAATATACCTTGTTCTTGGCTAGGAAGAATAAATATAATCAAGATGGCTATATTACCCAAAGCAATATACAAATTTAATGCAATTCCCATCAAAATTCCAATGACATTTTTTAAAGAAATAGAGCAAAAAATCATCAGATTTATATGGAACTATAAAAAACCCCGAATAGCCAAAGCAATCCTAAAGAAAAAGAATGAAGCTGGGGGCATAACAATACCTGACTTCAAACTCTATTATAGGGCCACGACAATCAAAACAGCATGGTATTGGCAGAAAAATAGACACTCAGACCAATGGAACAGAATAGAAAGTCCAGAAATAAAACCACATATATATAGTCAAATAATTTTTGATAAAGGGGCCAACAACACACAATGGAGAAAAGAAAGCCTCTTCAATAAATGGTGCTGGGAAAACTGGAAAGCCACATGCAAAAGAATGAAACTGGACTACAGTCTCTCCCCCTGTACAAAAATTAACTCAAAATGGATCAAAGATCTAAACATAAGACCTGAAACAATTAAGTACATAGAAGAAGACATAGGTACTCAACTCATGGACCTGGGTTTTAAAGAGCATTTTATGAATTTGACTCCAATGGCAAGAGAAGTGAAGGCAAAAATTAATGAATGGGACTACATCAGACTAAGAAGTTTTTGCTCAGCAAGGGAAACTGATAACAAAATAAACAGAAAGCCAACTAAATGGGAAATGATATTTTCAAACAACAGCTCAGATAAGGGCCTAATATCCAAAATATACAAAGAACTCATAAAACTCAACAACAAACAAACAAACAATCCAATAAAAAAATGGGAAGAGGATATGAATAGACACTTCTCCCAGGAAGAAATACAAATGGCCAACAGATATATGAAAAGATGCTCATCTTCTTTAGCTATTAGAGAAATGCAAATCAAAACGGCAATGAGATACCACCTCACACCTGTTCGATTAGCTGTTATTAGCAAGTCAGGTAATAGCAAATGTTGGAGAGGCTGTGGAGAAAAAGGAACCCTCATACACTATTGGTGGGAATGTAAAGTAGTACAACCATTATGGAAGAAAGTATGGTGGTTCCTCAAAAAACTGAAAATAGAACTACCTTATGACCCAGCAATCCCTCTACTGGGTATATATCCCCAAAACTCAGAAACATTGATACGTAAAGACACATGCAGCCCCATGTTTATTGCAGCATTGTTCACAGTGGCCAGGACATGGAAACAACCAAAAAGCCCATCAATAGATGACTGGATAAAGAAGATGTGGCACATATACACTATGGAATACTACTCAGCCATAAGAAATGATGACATCGGAACATTTACAGCAAAATGGTGGGATCTTGATAACATGATACGAAGCGAAATAAGTAAATCAGAAAAAAACAGGAACTGTATTATTCCATACGGAGGTGGGACATAATAGTGAAACTAAGAGACATTGATAAGAGTGTGGTGGTTCCGGGGGGAGGGGGGAATGGGAGAGGGATAGGGGGTGGGAGGGGCACAAAGAAAACAAGATAGAAGGTGACAGAGGACAATCTGACTTTGGGTGGTGGGTATGCAACATAATTGAACGACAAGATAACCTGGACTTGTTATCTTTGAATATATGTATCCTGATTTATTGATGTCACCCCATTAAAAAAATAAAATTATAAAAATAAAAAAAAATAAAAAAATCAATGCAACTTCAAAATTCACAAAAGGAAAAATAAGATTACTACAAATGAATAAATGTAACATTTTTCTCAAAAATATGAACTGGAATTAATAATTTTATCATTGTATTATATATATATATTTCTCAAATGTAGATGCAATATGATTTTTTAATATAATGAGATACCAGACACTTATCTGCAATGACGGGTGAGGGGAAAAAAAATGATAGCTTAATATCCTCAGCAAGCTAATTACAGGCAATTCAGAGAAACTCCAAAATCCAACATCTATATTTCCACCATCATACACATCAAAACTACCATGACAATACTGTCATTCTCCTTTGTGAGACCAAGGAAAGATGGCAGGCCCTAAATAATGCATAAGCTACCAACATACCTGCTCATATCCCTTTCAAAAAATGGTGAAGTGTCTCTTTTATAATCCACAATGAATTGAAATCACATGATGAATCCGGTAATTGCTTTCCAGAGGAGCTCTTGACACAAGCTGCAGGTGGTTCAGCTCACCCATGTCAGGAACACAGACTACCACTGCATCTACATGAGCACGGCACCCGGGGCTCCTGGCTGCCTCTCCCAAGGCTGAGGGGCTCCACACCAGCTCTAAATCCTGCCTCTTCCTCTCACTCACCAATGCACATGTCCCTCACCTTCTCCATTCCCTCACCCACCCCATCCCTTTCCTATGAAGTCAAGTTTATATTTTAAACAAGTCAATAGTGCTCTCAAGGAAATGTACAACTCTTTTCTTCACCTCTGAATACAGACTTCAGTCTAAGTAGACTGAACACAGGATATAGAACCAAATATAAAAATTGGTAAATTAATACCAGCCCTCAATTACTGAGCCACACAGATGCACACTGACGTTTCCCTGCTACCCTGAGAGTGGGACCAGAGAAGAACTAGTGAAGAAGAAGGTGTGGCAGAAAGAACTGGGCATTGCCCAAGCATAGGTGTCCTCCTCTTTCCTCTTTTCTCATGTCTCTGGATACTCCCTGGGCTTTCAACTTTCAAGATGAATTCTTCTAAGATCACCTTCACCCAAACACCCCACACTCCTCCTTGAGTTCATACCAGCTCTATGAACAAAATCCTGTTCTATGAGATTTCTTACAGTGTGGCTTGTTTCGGCCTTTAGTGTGTGTATATGACCTAGTTTCACTACCATGACGTAGAGAATATATAAGATCTCTGGGTTACCATTTATATTCCTCCCAGTGCACAGTACTGGGCACATAACAGGTTTTTAGTAAATATTAGTGAGTGGAATAAAAACTAAGCTTAGAAGAGCCAACTTCCATGGAAGAATGGGATTAGTGACATGTACAAGGTTTATCAGAGAGTAACCATGTTATTGTACTCTTCTATGAGGAGAGGTAAATATAATTTCTAGAAAGAAAAGAGGAAACTGGGAATTAGGTACCGAAAATTCACATGGTCCATGGTGTATTCACTGCTAGGGCCAAATGTTTTAATTTAGCCCAGTACTGTGCAAAGCTCTTAATACTATCTAATAGAGATATACATATCAAAGATTATAAAGAGAAGATAAATCAGTTTATCCAAACATTTTATTATTTGCATGAATTTCTTTTGGAAATGTATTTTCTAGTCATTTCTCTTTCTAGGCACCTAACATAGCTTAGTCTTCTGTCTCATAGCCCTGGGAGCTAGCATATTGGTTGGCTGATATCACACACACACACACAGCAGTAAATGATCCTTAATCTACTCTGTGCAGTGGTAGGATTTAGCTGGCTCGCACCAGTTTGGCAGAACCAATACCTAATCTTTTGTTGAGTTCGGTGAACCAGTTGTTAAAATGGTACTTGTAATCAGGGTTCTCTCTAAAGTGGGAGACTGGGCAGCTGCCCAACTTGGAAATCACAAATTTATATCCCTTACTCTTTTTTTTTTTTTTTTTGTATTTTTCTGAAGTTGGAAACAGGGAGGCAGTCAGACAGACTCCCGCATGCACCCGACCGGGATCCACCTGGTATGCCCACCAGGGGGCGATGATCTGCCCCTCTGGGGCATTGCTCTGTTGCAACCAGAGCCACTCTAGCACCTAAGGCAAAGGCCACAGAGCCATCCTCAGCGCCCGGGCCAACTTTGCTCCAATGGAACCTTGGCTGCGGGAGGGGAAAAGAGAGACAGAGAGGAAGGAGAGGGGGAGGAGTGGATAAGCAGATGGGTGCTTCTCCTGTGTGCCCTGGCTAGGAATTGAGCCCGGGACTCCTGCACACCAGGCCAATGCTCTACCACTGAGCCAACCGGCCAGGGCCATCCCTTACTCTTTTTTAACATTCATCTGCCCAACGGCATATTCTAAGCACCCATAACAATGTTCATTCCATCCATAGGTGAAAAGAATTTGCTTATAATATTTCTACTGCTCACAAAAATTAGGGGATACTTCAAAATGAATACGAAGCAACAAAAGATCCCCTAATTTTTGTGAGCAGTGTATATATTCATTTTATAAAACTCATTATACCTTTGATGAAATATTATATTTTAATTCCTTCACATTTGTTACTTCAGTAAACAAACATATAAGGTAAAGAGAAAAGTGCCAAACAACCAGGGGGCGACAAGCTGTCATTTGTTTCAGCTCTATGTTCCACCCAAAATTCCCCCGAGATGAGGATTACCTAATATTTTTTCATTAATATTTTAAAACTCTTTCTTATAACATAATCTAGTTTTGTGCACCTCTTTTGTTGTTCTTATTTAAGTATTAAATGCATGAAATAATAAACTACCTTTCGGTATGTCGCTTTTTCTCTTTAAAGAGGTCATTAGGGCAGAGAAACAGTTTTAAATTATTTGAATCCCACCACTGACTCTACCTATGAAGAAACAGGCAAAGGAGGACAAATATTTTGTTCATGGCCTCATCACATAACAACAGAAGTTTGAAACTGAGCCTTGACCTTCTATGACACACTTACATTTAGTATTCAGTCACTACACATCACAATGTCAGCGTGGAGAAGTGTAAGTATGTTACAGACCCACTTTTGAGATACTAGACCTACCCAACTTTGGGAAAGTTACTTTCTGTCTCTAAACCCCAGTAATATTTATACTGCTCACAAAAATTAGGGGATACTTCAAAAAATAAAACAATTCTTAATAGGCATATGTGATCAGAGATATGTCTAAAATAGTGATTCTCAAAATTCAGAGTCCATCAAAATTTCCTGCACAGCTTGTTAAAAGACAGGTTGCTGGGCCCTCTCCCTCCACATTCTGATTTGCAGTTCCACAGTAGAGCCAAGAGTTTGCATTTCTACCAAGTTTTCAGGCAATGCTAATGCTAAGGGCCTAGGGACTACATTGTGAGAACCCCTGGTCTAAAGCAACTAAAATATTTTGTTTTAGAATTATCGCAACTACATATCTCTGTTGGGCTATTTCTATCAATGTGTAATCTAAACCTCTATTTACTCTTCTGTTAAATGGAAAGGAAAATGCATAGTTTTATAACTATTTAATCTTTTGAGGATCAATTGAAACTGAAATTTATTATTTTATGAATAATGAAACATTATTTTTTTTTGTATTTGTTACATTTGGACATCCAGTAATCCGTGGCTATTATTATTTCCAAAGCAAGAAAGCAGTTGAATGAAATGCTAGATGATGAGAAGGCATTGAACATCCACAGAAGATATAACCAAGAGCACAAATCTTGCTGGCCTGCAGTAAGATAGAAGGTCATCTCAGCCAAAGTAAATCTGACAGACTTAAGGAAGGAAGGAAGCATTGCTCTTAAGTTTTATGCTAGAAAAAAATATCCCTTCCTTTCATTTTTTAATAAATATATGTAATGGCTCATGCAATACACTGTATGGAAATGATTTACATGGCTCTCTTCCTCCTCTTCATGTGTGACCTCTTCCGCTGAATGTGGTGAAACTTTAATAGCCACAGAGTTGGATGATTAACATTAATGGGAGTTGCCTGTGTTAATCCCTTGTGCATAACTGGAAGACTGGATTTTTATCTGTTAAACTTTTCCAGATTTAGCCCTTACATATGTAATATATTGTAGTGTCAGAAAAATTCTGTAAATGTGTTTTATGTAAAAGTGAACACATGGAAGTTGGAATGTTGACTCATAAATATGAAACGTGGAAATACTACTGAATATCTAAGAGGTTTAATTTTAAACAATGCACACATGTTGGAGCAATTTGAGAGAAAGAACTGCTTAGTGACACAAATATCTCTTTTGGAAATGTATAACAAAACAGTAAACATTGAACCAGATATAAGTTTATGATTTGGAACTATACCTCTGCTCCTATTTCTATTGATTCTCCCAGTCATCAAAACTTAGAAGAAGCAAAGATAGGACAGATATTCCTGTTTATCCACCCTTTATATCTGAGACTAATTCTGTCCTCAACTTCTCTCTCTCAAATATCACCTCATTTTCATCTCCACTTTCCCAGTACAAAACCTCATTACCTCTCACCTACATTATTTCATTAACCACTTAATTCATCATTGTTCCACTCAGGCACATTTTACATGTAATGCCATATAATTTTTCTCATGTCAACCCTCTATTTATAAGGCAACAGTTTGCATTGTTTAATGAATAAAAGTACAAACAGCCTGGCAATCAAGTCCTCCATGATTTGACCCCAAACCCATTATCCACCGTTCCATTGATTTTGTTGGTTATTATACTATTGCTGTATTGGACAACCAATGACTTCTGACAAATTATGAGCTTTCATTCTTCAATGTTGCTGCCCATATATTTTTGTCTCTTTAAATAATGCATAAAATACTTTAATGCTTTATTTATAAAACAATTTTTTAAAAGTGGTCTCAACTGATCCTCAAAGGATCAAATAGAGTTGTAAAACTAGGCATTTTATTCCATTTACCCAAAGAGTAAATAGAGACTTATAGAGATTACACATTGATAGAAATAGCCCAGCAGATATATATCTGCAATAATTCTAAAAATCAAGTCACACACCCACACACACACACCCCCACACACACACACACTTGGGAATCATTCCAGCCTTAGACAATTTAGATCATAATAAGAAAAGAAGTTGCAAGATCTATACATCAGAATAGTTCATCTGAGAATGTGTCTTGATAAAACCTGAATCAACTCAGTGATAATTACATTTAAGACAAGCTGACGTAGAATGAATTCCAATATCCTGAATATGGATCCTCTATGATGCTACCAAATACTCCTAATAAAAAGTTTGTGACTAATGTGTTATTTATGAATTTCAAACCTAGGCAGTTTTACACCTCCAACAAATAAAATCTCCCCTACTTTTATTTTCTAAATTTCTATAATCTGGCTTCTTTTATGTCCTCTTACCCCTCAAAAAGTAATCCAAAAGTCTGTGATAATGAAAGCTGTCTTCTCACTGTTTAATATTGTTGTCAATAAAAGACAAATTTATTATATCACATAGAGATAGATAGTAGGTTTTGAAGTATAGAATCTAATAGATGTAAAGTTTGACTGCAGGACCAACTATGTCAACATTATCTAGCACTTTGTTTTAAAAATGCAGGTAAAAATCAAAATCATATATGGATCCCAGACCTACATACTTCAAGCACTTCAAATGATTATGATGCCCTTTAATCTTTAAGAAACAATAGAAATCTTTCGCTTATATCAACAATGGAAGAACTTGTATAAGACCTAGCTTTGTGCCATGGACAACATAAAATGTATAAAATACAAAAAGGCTATTATTAGAGGAACATTGCAAAGTACAGTATTTCTCTTAAAAGGCCTCTTTCTTCTACTTTCAGCATACTGAAGAAAGCTCAGGCCCTGGATCAGGCTGTCCTTGAGGACAGGGCTGAACAAGGTCTTGGGGAAGGGTGTGAGTCTAAGGTTATGTGTCATCAGATAATATCCCATGAGGAGAACACAGAGAGGCAGGACAGGTAATGTTTAATTAAGCCCAGTTCAACTTAAAATCACAGTCTGTCTTCTAAACCAATAAATCCTTCCTACTCTAGGCTGGTCTCCCAATTTTATGTAGTCTTACTTAGATCAGAATACACATGTCTCCTAAAGGGAAAAAAAAAGTTTTAAGTCATAGGTAAGGCAGTCAAATTGCAGATTTGAGGTTGGGTTGGGAAGAACTTATATATATAATTCTTCAATTGCCGAGTTCTTTTACTATATCCAAATATAAATTCCTAAACTATACTCTTAAAATCTGCCTAAAATGTCCTTTTTTAGTTAATTTGCTAATGCTATATTTTCTAAACTAAAATCAAGTCATATGTGACTAAAGATGGCTGTCAAAACGTTTCCTTCTGAAACAAAGATTACCCCCATTCCTGTATCCTTCCAAAAAAGGCAGAAATTATTTGCAACTCCCCAAAATGACTAATTTTCAATAATTTAAAGAAATTAAATATTTTCTTTACTAAATATACATTTATAAAATATTTACAACAGTTCTATGAATAAATGGATATCTATCGTGTTTAAATGACAGAATATTAAATAAACATGATACCTAAAACTGATACCCTGCATTGGACTCCAGGCCACACGAAACCCTATGGGATCACAACTTTCTTTCCTTGGACACTGTACTTTCTTAAAGTGGTCTACGATAGCTTCCGTGGTCTAAGGTAGCTTCAGCATTCTCGGTAACTACCTCACAGCTCTAACTGTAAACATTTTGGTCAGTTACATAGAGATTTTTTTCTCACATGAATTACTGTCAGGCAAAGTCTCTCTCTACAGTTCCAGAATTTCTCTCTAACTTTAGTGCACAACTTGATATTTAGCCCTACATTTCATCTTTCTCATTTTTGCTCATTACTCATCCATCAAATAACCATTTGGACCCTGTTTGTCTTCCAAATGTTAGCTATTTCCCATCAGTTCTATTACTCATGAACATTATTAACTTGCCTGCTACTTCATCAACATTGTTGAGGACATTTTTGAACAAAGTAGAGTTTCAGATGGGATTCTACTGCATGCCCCCAGAGACCTCCATGCAAGGCTGATCTCACCCCATTATTTAACACTATAATCCGGGAACCAGAAAACTGCAGCCCGTGGGCCAAACTCAACCTACCATCTGTTTTTGTAAAGACAGTGTATTAGAACCCCTGCCACACTCATTCATTTATGTATATCTGTTGCTGCTTTCGTGCTGCAAAAGCAGAGTTGAGTCGTTCCAACAGTGGCCATAGGCCACAAAGTCTAAAACAGTTGCTTTCTGACTCTTTCTAGCAAGTTTGCTGGCCCTAAGTGACAGGTGGGTCAACCAGGTATAAACATGACCCAGTGGTATTTCATCCCCATTGCGGTCATATGAACATTTTTCAATTGTCATCTTGTAAAATGAAATAACTATGTCAGCATTGTCCTGGCCTATGAAATCTCATAGTATCATCCAAAAAGGAAATAAAATCGTATTTGTTGGGATTTTCTGAGTACACTCCCCTGGCTCCTAGTAATTATTGCTTCCTTTTCTCAACTAGCAATTTTCCCTCTTAATAACTCATTCTAAAACAGGGATTGGGAACCTTTTTGGCAGAGAGAGCCATGAACACCACATATTTTAAAATGTAATTCTATGAGCCATTCAACAACCCATGTACATTATGCATTATCCAATAAAAATTTGGTGTTGTCCCAGAGGACAGCTGTGATTGGCTCCAGCCACCTGCAACCATGAACATGAGTGGTAGAAAATGAATGGATTGTAATACGTGAGAATGTTTTATATTTTTAACGTTATTATTTTTTTTATTAAAGATTTGTCTGCGAGCCAGATCCAGCCATCAAAAGAGCCACATCTGGCTCACGAGCCATAGGTTCCTGACCCCTGTTCTAAAACATGGCTAGGAGTCTTCAATCTGTTTTTAATTTTCCTTTGTCCACTTTTTGGAAGTTGAGTCTGTCCTACTTTTCTGGAATATCTACCATTTTCCATAATAATGCACAAGGGTTCTATAATCAAATAGGAATTGTATTTCATTTATCCATTGTAATAACAAAGCAAAGGAACTACTGTGGTACTTCTGTATTTAACTCCAAGATACCTGTGAATATATCAGTGTTTTACCTTTCAAGAGGATTTATATTTTGCACCATCAACTGAATTAAATAGTGCATTTTATTGCAAATATAAAATTTTTTAAATGTTAGAAAGCAATAATAAATGTGTAAGGCTTATATATTAAACATACATTATAATTTTATATAAATTATTAGCTGCTCCTGGCTCTATTGCTTCTCTATTCAGCCCACTCTAAACAAGTCTCCTGGAGTCGTCACCCCTAATGTAGGTCAGAATGAGTTTCAGAACCTTTGAGCTGAGCTGACTCACTAAATAGTTTTCAGGATAGCTGCCTCCCAACTGTAATTCTGGTCTGCAAAGTGGGGCCATGTTACCACAATTATTTCATCTTCTCACCAACCCGTGGGCCCTGGCCCTGGCTTAGTCTATATTTTCCCCAACAGAAATATTCACCCTTTTTAGAGGATTCCTCCTGCCAGCTCCATGCTTAACCCTTTACCCTTTATTTGGAGTTGAGAACTGGGCAGGGAGAGAGGAGGGCCTGGTATTGCCAGAGCCAGGGGCAGAAGAATCACAGGAGTGGACAAGGAGGAGAAAGGAGGGAAAGATTGAAGCAAAGAAGTCAAAGAATAAAAGAAAGCCTGACCTGTGGTTGCTCAGTGGTTAGAGCACAAACCTAGAATGTTCAGGTCATGGGTTCAAAACCCTGGGCTTGTCCAGTCAAGACACATGTGAGAAGCAACTACTTCCTGCTCTTCCCCCTTCACTCTCTCTCCTCTCTCTGAAATCAATAAATAGAATCTTTAAAAAAAAAAAGAATAAAGGAAACAGCTGTCCAATGATTTGAAAAATGGTATAACACTACGCAGATTTCTTTTATTTGGGTACTTAAAAATAACAAGCTAAAGAATATAGGAACTTTATTTAGGTAATTTAAATAGAAAGTAATATAGGAACATAAAAGAAAAAAAAAATCTGAAGGTAGTATCATTCTGGCACTCCTGGCCTGACCTGTGGTAGCACAGTGGATAACGCGTCGACCTGGAAACGCTGAGGTCGCCGGTTCAAAACCCTGGGCTTGCCCAGTCAAGGCACATATGGGAGTTGATGCTTCCAGCTCCTCCCCCCTTCTCTCTTTCTCTGTCTCCTCTCTCTCTCTCTCTCTCTCTCTCTCTCTCTCTCTCTCTCTTCTCTCTCTCTCTCTCTCTCTGTCTCTCCCTCTCCTCTCAAAAAATCAATTAAAAAAAAAAACGTGCAGCATTCTGGCACTCCTTCTCCATCCTGCTAGCTTATTGCAGGCCTTTATTTCCCCTGGACAAATGCAGTGACCCATGAGGCCACCTGATTTCACCACACCGCCTAGGAAGGTGTTCCCCATCGCCCACAGGTGTGATGCCCAAGTTCCTAACACACTGCCCTCAGGGTCCTCTTCTACCACCTTTCCTCATGGACCTGAGAGTCCAGCCACAACACATCGCATGTCCTTGAGCACAGGATGTTTCTGCATGTTGCACTTAGTTCTTCTTTCTAGAAGGACCCTCGCTTTTCCTTTAGAGTAACGGCTATTGATTTTCCAAGAAAATGATCATTTTAACTTGTTAAGTAAACTGCTCTTCTAGGCAGCATTAAGTGTTTCTATTCTAATAATACTCCATACAAGACTCTAAAGGGACTTGTCATGCCATATTATAATTACTTATTTATACGTGTTTCCCTACTAGAATCTGAACTCTTTGAGGAAAGGGCCATGCTTCCTTCTGCTTTGTATTGCTAACTGCTCTTACCTCCCACATAGCCAGAGCTCCGTGTACATAATGAATGAGTAAACGGATGGGAAAACTCATTCAAAACAGCCTGGTCCTTTCTTACAACTATATTCATCTTAAACCACAATTACAATTTAACCATATTTATTTGCTCCTTTCTATATCAGGCTATAGTCACACCATCTGTAATTTCTATACCCACAGTACGCAGCTTCTTTAATTTCATAATTTGAAATCCATTTTAAATGGATCTTTTCTCCTATTTTACCTCAAGTCAAATAAATGGTAAATTAAGCCGGCTTGCTTTCACATCCATCAATGCCTTTCTTCCACTGGGGCTATTTCTGCTTCACAGCCCTTCCCCTGCACACATGACTGACTCCTCCCCGAGGGTCCCTTCCTGCTTAACCATGTGCCCATCATTATACTGGTGACTGTCACTGCTGACTCCCACCACTTTCTGCCCTATTTGCTGTTCCTCTTCCTCGTGTTCCTTTGTCTTCCCCACAAAACCCTTCTCTCAGCATCACCAGGCAACGTGATGGGAAGATGGGAATCAGAAAACCTACAGCATAGTTCCAGCTTCAGAGCAACTGACTGAGCGACTCAGAATGACAAATCGCACCCATCACTGCTGTTGAAGCAACTAGAGATAATGTATTACATATTTCCCTTGTGTTCTGATTTAATTGTCAAACACACTGCAAAGTATGTTGTTACAAATATCTCCATTTAAAAAACAAAAAAGGAAACTGATACCGAAGTGCATTATCTGTAGTCACATGGCATGTACACTGTAAACTCCAGTGAGGAAGCACGGAGGAAACAGGCAGAATAGGGTTCAGATCCTGACTCTGTCCCTTATTATTGGGCCCATCACTATCCAATTCATCATCTTTTTTTTTTCATTTTTCTGAAGCTGGAAACGGGGAGGCAGTCAGACAGACTCCCGCATGCGCCCGACCAGGATCCACCCGGCATGCCCACCAGGGGCGACGCTCTGCCCACCAGGGGGCGATGCTCTGCCCCTCCCAGGCATTGCTCTGCTGCGACCAGAGCCACTCTAGCGCCTGGGGCAGAGGCCAAGGAGCCATCCCCAGTGCCCGGGCCATCTTTGCTCCAATGGAGCCTTGCCGGAGGGAGGGGAAGAGAGAGACAGAGAGGAAGGAGAGGGGGAGGGTTGGAGAAGCAGATGGGCGCTTCTCCTGTGTGCCCTGGCCGGGAATCAAACCCGGGACTTCCGGACGCCAGGCCAATGCTCTACCACTGAGCCAACCAGACAGGGCCAATTCATCATTTTAAGTAACAGTTTTGTATCTATTAAAACATGGATAATACTACCAACCTTGCAGCACTGTGTTTGGTGAGAGCAAGCATGTGCAGAGCAAAGAGTGTGGTAACTGATACACCTGGGTGCTCAAAAAATGGTAACTTAATGTATAACAAAGTGACACCAAACTTCTAGCCCAGTTATCAAGCCTGTGTGCCTACAACCTCAATGTCCTGCCTCTTAAACAATTAATTTCTCCATTAAATAAGGAATACGATAGTCCTAAGAATTGCAAAGACTTGGATTCTCCTAGCTTAGCCACTTCGAAGGTAAGCTTTCCACTTAATCTCTGAACCTGAGTTTTGTCACCTACAAAATGGTGGGGGTAGACTTCTTCTCTAACTCCTTGGAGTTGTTGAGAGACTGATTACAGAAAGTGGAATATTTTGAGAAATATTTTGAGAAATATGTAAAAGAATCCCTCTATGGGACTTAACTGATTCAGACTCCCACACCACCACCTCACAAATGTTTAGAGCTTAAAAGGGTAAATAAGAATATATAAGCTATAAAAAAATTATAAATTTCTGATAATTGAGGTGCTAGAAATCAACAGGTAAGTATAAGAAGACAGTAGACTGATCGGTGAAGCACTCTAATACTATTGTGATTATATTTGGTTTCCAGTTCACAAATTCATACCGAACATAATTAGTGGGAATTATTTTTCTTGCCTAAAGAGCATATTTCAACTAGGTAAGGGGAAAACTGTTCTCTACAAAAACAAAACAGAGCAAAAAAATCTCTGCGGCATGCTGAAAACGGGGTCCGACCCTGCACAGCCAGCACTGACTGCAGCGTGAATGTGCGTGGACCAAATTTTGGACTCCGGAGCAACCTCACACCCAGAAAGAAATATTGTGGGAGAGTGGAGTGGTTAAACATTTCATTGGATGTGAAGGGTGTTATAATTTTGGAATCCACTGTGAAAGATTTGCTTGGAGAATGGCTGAGAGCTAAGGCATACATAAGGCCCAGTAGAGCCCGTGTTTCACTCTATGCTCTCTGTTCTTGCTGGGCCTAGATGTAAATAAAGCTGACACAGGTCACTTCTGTATTACTCGAGAAACTTCCCATATTCAGAAAAGTCGCAGCTATTTGATAAAGAAGCCTTGGAACTACTCATTCCAGCCAGTCTGGGAACAAGCTCAGGGTCCTACATTTCCCTGATGGCACTAGAATTTTCCCTGTGACTCAAGTATCAGGTTTGGCTTATTACCCTTACATAAATAGGAAGATATGGTACAAAACAGTAAATAAAAATTTAGTACATTCGTTTTGTTCATTAGATTTCACATATGAGTGAAATCGTGCGGTACTTGTGTTTCTCTGACTGGCTTATTTCATTAGCATACAGACTCAGAGAGAGCAGGCTGACAGCTAGCTGTAGAGGGACTGAGCAAAAAATAAACAACAGAATCCATGGACACAGACAGCAGTGTGTTCATTGCTGAGGGGAGGCAGGTGGGGAGCGGTGGGGGGGGTAGGGGGATAAATGGGGATGGACTAACACCTGACTTCATGTGGAGAACACACAATACAGTGTACATGTGACGTGTTGTAGAGTTCTGCGCCTGAAATCTGTATTTTTTTGTTAACCAGTGTCACCCCAATAAATTTAATAAAAAGGAAAAAATAAAGAGAAAAGGTTTGGTCAGATAGTCAGACCGACACTCAAGCCCTCCGTCCAGCTCTGCCTTCCTGTGGTCTCCTTCTCTCCCAAGCCCCACTCTGCAACCATGTTTTGGAGCCCATCCCTCCCCATCAGGCTGCCCACATCGGTGATGTTTTGTGTCTCATAGATCAGTCCTGCGGTCCTGTTGTCTTCCCTCTTCATCTGTAAGAACATTCTTGGGTCTGGGTGATACCTTGGCTCGCTCTGCCACTTCCTTTCTTCAAGGGCCATCGGTCCTCAGGAGCAGCTGGTTCTCTGCTGCTTCTGTCTCCTCATTGTACAGTCACAGATGCCTCCTATAATGTCATTTCTATTTCCAATTTGTGCTGAAAATACTCTTTCAGAATGTCAACAATAACTTTCTAAATGTTAGCTTCTACTCTGTCTCATCCTCACACTATTGAGAGTAGGCCCTGTTGGGCCAATTTTACCCATATTCTTGAACCGTTTCTCCTTTGCTTCAGACACTGGTTTCTGTTGATCTTCTAAGACTCCTGACTATTTGTGTTTTACTCTTCTATTTCTCTGCTTCATGTTAAATGTCAGTATTCACCAGGAGTCTATCCATTTCCTCTTTTAATTATTTACTTATGTCTATAATGATAAATATAGTCACAACTTGGTTGCAACAATCAAGATAACTGTATAATATGTGGCATTTACCAAGCATTCAATAAATAACAGTAGTTATAACAAATATTTTCAACTTCATTTCCTGCCACACTCAAGTCATAAAATCTATGTTCCAATACACAAATTTTATGCTTTCAAACAATTTGGTATTTCTCAGTCATTATCTTCATCATGAAATGTCTTTCCCACTCGCCCAAGGACTTCTTACAGCCTTCAAAAACCTGTTTAAATATTACCCTCTCCTTTTTCAGGATCGTATCAGAATTTTACTCTGACCCACAATAGCAAATTTTCACCCCCATTAAAACTAATTGCTTTATGTATTCAATGACAATGTAGACTTTCAAAATGTCAGAGTCTCATGTGACTGACATACATTCAAAAGGGAGTCCAGCAATCAAAATATTGAAAATGTATTACCAATTTGTATTTTCATTTCTCCATTTGTACTTGCTCTCCAATATAAACACCACAATAAAACATCTTAGGAAGTTATTTTGCCAGTTCTCAATTCTTCATTATCTTCAACTGCTCTAGCGCAACTCACATTCGCTGCCTTCCAACCTTCTCCCATTCACCCAGTATCGTGGCATTTCTTGCTTCACCTTCTAGACTGAGTCAGCTTCTTTTATGTTGTTTGTGTTTGGTTGTTTGTTTCTTTGTTTTCATCAATCTTCATATACTCTTGATTCTGCATCTCCTAAAACTTAAAACCTTCCTGGAAAAGGTAGAACTCTTTTTAATGTCATAGGATGTAGATAATACAAAGGTAGGACAAAGAGAAATCTAGTAACATTCATACATATACAACATTGCATTTGTAATTGTATGTTTTCTTGCCCATTATTTATAATGGAACTTGCAGGTTCTACATCATTTGCACCCTTGCAGCACCAAAGCACCCATAATTCATACATTTAATTGTAGAACATGTAGTATATACACATCATGCAGTGATAGAAACTAAGATATGGGTATGGGTGGGGGAAGGAGGAGAAGGGATAGAAGGAACACGATCGAGAAGAATATTCCTCTTGGAGAGTTCATGATAAGTGATCAGGGTCAATATGCCCAGCACATTAGAGATGCTCAAAAGTTATTTGCTGAATTGATTGCACTCCCCCAGCTACTCATTTACATATAGAATCTATTCTCTCTTGCACAGCAAACTGTGTACAAAATTTCATAAGTAACTTATCTGTCATCAACCTAGGTGCTATATAATTGGTTATGAGAATAATTTATAATAACAGTTAAATATTCAAAATTTTCTTTTCATTTTTAAGATAAATTAGTTATTCCTGTAACAAGATCACTTTTGCTTATTTGCTTGAATATATATTCTTAGTTGAAAGAGAAACGATTGGAATGAAAATTAGTGTGCTGGAAATTGCTCATAAACCTGTGTGTATCCATGAGAGTGTGCCTTTCATGTAATCACGTGAGTTTACAGGGGAAAAAAATGATAATAAAGCTGATGGTAAAAAGGACCCATATTTACTATTCCTCATAATAAACCAGCAAAGAAAGCAATCTCAAAATGACTAAAAACTCTCTGCCTTTTTCATCCTGTCTATTTGTGTTTTTCCTCTTCCTCTAATATTTTTATTCCTTTCACAAACTCGGTTTCTTTCCAAATCCCTCACTCCTGTTATGAACTCTCTTTTATTTTACATTTTCACTTTCTGCCACCTTATATTTTTCTTGTTACTGCCACGCTCTCTCTGCTTCCTGCCCCCACCGCACTCTGCGGCTCCCACTTGGAAAGCGAGGGAGCTCAGAGCAGCAGCTGTGGCTGAGAAAGCTGAGCCGGAAGGGGAAGAGGGAAATGACACTGATTAGCCCTATGAACGTGTCATTCAGGAAGGCTCGCCAGCTTTCGCTTACAGCGACTTTACAGATACTATTGGGGGAGGTGGCACAGAAGACATTTAATCCAAAGGGAGATTAAGCATACACTGACTAACTGGTCAAGGTCTGCTGGGGTCTCATTTTACTTAGAAAGATGCTCCAGGATGCCAAGATTTAAAGCCCACAGTTCTCGTCATCCACTCTCAGTTTCCTCTGCACAGTAACCGGAAGGCCTTCTTCACCCTACTCTTTCAAACATTTTTCCATTGCCATCTTTCAAAATCCCCTGAAACCATGCTAAATTTTCCCTTGATTTTGAAGGATTAGAGGCCATGTGTCCTCATATTCAACCTTCAATATGTCATTTTCTATTCTAAATATGTTATACCTTGTCTTTACATATAATTATTTAAGCAGAGGCAGATTAAGGTCAGTTGAGGCCCTGGGCACAGAAGAAAATATTGGGCCCATTACATTAGAAAAATTTGTAAAGTTAGGGTGTTGTGGGGCCATTCAGTAGACGAGGCCCAGGGCACATGCCCTGTGTGCCCACCATTAAATCTGCCTCTGTATTTATTTTATTTTATTTTATTTTATTTTATTTTATTTTATTTTATTTATTTTTTGTATTTTTCTGAAGCTGGAAACGGGAATTGACAGTCAGACACACTCCCGCATGCGCCCGACCGGGATCCACCCGGCACGCCCACCAGGGGGCGATGCTCTGCCCCTCCGGGGCGTCGCTCTGTCGCGACCAGAGCCACTCTAGCACCTGGGGCAGAGGCCAAGGAGCCATCCCCAGCGCCTGGGCCATCTTTGCTCCAATGGAGCCTCGCTGCTGGAGGGGAAGAGAGAGACAGAGAGGAAGGAGAGGGGGAGGGGTGGAGAAGCAGATGGGCTCTTCTCCTGTGTGCCCTGGCTGAGAATCGAACCTGGGACTTCTGCACGCCAGGCCGACGCTCTACCACTGAGCCAACCAGCCAGGGTGCCTCTGTATTTAAATAAACACTACACTTATGACAAACTTCAAGGGACTGGACAAGGCAAATTATTTGGCTGACTAAAAATTTGCATCTCCACTTTTTTTATTTGTAAGGTTTTTTTTAAATCCCTCTTACCTCTCCAAAACTTTTTTTCAACCTCATGAATACTTTTAGTACCAATTTTCAATTCCCCAAACAGTTATTTTAAATCTCCATCTTTCTCCTCAAGACCTGATCAATTCATTTCACAGTAGATGACTTTCCATTCTTAGCCTAAAGGTTTTCCAGAAAAACATATCCTCAGTTTCTCACCTCTCTTCATAGAAATGTATTTACATTCACTCCCATCCTTATAGCTCTCCTTCCAGTCTCAGAGAAAAAAAGCACCTTTGCAGAGCACTCATACCTTATTCTCTCAAATTTTCTTACCATCCATTTTCCCCTCAGCCAATATACTCAATAGTTTTGGCCCTGGCCGGTTGGCTCAGTGGTAGAGCGTCAGCCTGGCATGCAGAAGTCCCGGGTTCGATTCCCGGCCAGGGCACACAGGAGAAGCGCCCATCTGCTTCTCCACCCCACCCCCTCTCCTTCCTTTCTGTCTCTCTCTTCCCCTCCCGCAGCTGAGGCTCCACTGGAGCAAAGATGACCCGGGCGCTGGGGATGGCTCCTTGGCCTCTGCCCCAGGCGCTAGAGTGGCTCTGGTCGCAACAGAGCGATGCCACGGAGGGGCAGAGCATCACCCCCTGGTGGGCAGAGCGTAGCCCATTGGTGGGTGTGCCGGGTGGATCCCGGTGGGGCGCATGCGGGAGTCTGTCTGTCTCTCCCGTTTCCAGCTTCAGAAAAATACAAAAAAAAATAATAATAATTAAATAGTTTTAGAATAAATATTGGGTAAATGAATTGATACAGTCATTAATCTAGTATTTCTGTTCACCTTCTCTCCTTTTCCTCCCTCCCTTCCCAGTCAATATTTTTGATAATCTAGCTTACTATTTCCTTGAAAACCAGGCCATACTGACTTACTCTTCTTTCATTTCCAGCCGCTTACCCTAAGGCTTCATACTAAAGACATTTAATTATAACTAGCGATCAATATTTACTTTCATGTAATAACATACAGATATACCAGTAGTTAAAAACTCAGTGTTATAAGACTTTGCACAGATGTTTTCTGTTCCTTTTTCTTTGACAAGACAACCATCCTCAAATTTTACTTTTAGAATTTAGTTCAAAACTTTTAAATAATATTCATATGCTGCTATCTCTTCATCAGTTTCAGACAGTATTTGTTAAATTGCTATTATGAGAATTTATACTACTTTCCTCTCTACATCCCATCTTGTTATATAGTTACCACAAATTTTGGTTATTTTCATTTCAGTGTTTATAATTTCATGATCGTGCAAGCTGTTATTTAATATTGAGCCAAGCAACAAACTAAAATGAGATCTCCTTGAAATAGAAGTTCCAGAAATAAAACCATACACTTATGTTCAATTCCTTTTCACAAACGTACCAAGATACTTTTATGGGAAAAGAGTAGCCTTTTCAAAATGGTGTTGGGACAACAGGGTATCTACATGCAAAAAGGCACAGAGTTGGACCTCTGCCTCTCATAATACAGAAAACTGTAACTCAAAGCAGATCAAATACCTAAATATAAAAGTTAACTATAAAAATCTTAGAAGAAAACATAGGCACAAATCTTTGTGACCTTGATTAGCCAGTGGTTTCTTAGATCTGACAAGAAAGAAAAAGCACAATCAACAAAAGAAGAAAACATATAAATTAGACCATTAAAATTCCTGTGCTTCAATAGACACTACCAAGAATGTCAAAAGACCACCCACAAAAATGGAAGAAAATATTTTCTTTTTTTTTTTGTATTTTTCTGAAGTTGGAAACAGGGAGGCAGTCAGACAGACTCTTGCATGCACCCAACCAGGATCCACCCAGCATGCCCACCAAGGGGCAATGCTCTGCCCATCTGGGGCATCGCTCTATTGCAACCAGAGCCATTCTAGTGCCTGAGACAGAGACCACAGAGCCATCCTCAGCGCCTGGGCCAACTTTGCTCCAATGGAGCCTTGGCTGCAGGAGGGGAAGAGAGAGACAGAGAGGAAGGAGAGGGGGAGGGGTGGAGAAGCAGATGGGTGCTTCTCCGGTGTGCCCTGACTGGGAATCAAACCCGGGATTCCTGCACGCCAGGTCAACACTCTACCACTGAGCCAACCAGCCAGGGCGAATATATTTTCAAAGTATATAATCTAGTAAAGAACGGGTACTTGGAATATATAAAGAATTCTTATGGCCTGACCTGTGGTGGCGCAGTGGATAAAGTTTCGACCTGGAAATGCTGAGGTCACCAGTTCAAAACCCTGGGCTTGCCTGGTCAAGGCACATATGGGAGTTGATGCTTCCGGCTCCACACCCTTTTCTCTCTCTGTCTCTCTCTCCTCTCTCTCCCTCTCTGTCTCTCTCTCCTCTTTAAAAATGAATAAATAAAATAAAAATTAAAAAAAAAGAATTCTTACAACTCAACAGTAAAAATACAAATCAGTCAATTAAACAATGGGCAAAGGGTTCGAATAAACATTTCTTTGAAGAAGGTATACAGTGGCCAACAAGATGATGAAAATATGTTTAACAGTTTTAGTATTTAAGAAAATGCAAATCAAAGCTACAACGAGATACCACTTCACAGTCACTATAATCAAGATGAACAATAACAACCATGAGGAGGTGAAGACATTGGAATCCTCATACATTGATGGTGGAAATGTAAAATGGTGGTCACTTACTTTAAAAACAGTTTGGCAGTTGCTCAAAAATTAAATATGGAGTTACCATATGACCTAGCATTTCACTCAAGTAAACACTAAACAGAAGTTTTAAAAAAATGTGTCCAGCTTGACCAGGAAGTGGTGCAGTGGATAGAGCATCAGACTGGAATAAAGAAGACCCAGGTTCAAGTCCCCAAGGTCACCATCTTGAGCACAAGCTCACTAGCTTAGGCGTGGGATTGCTGGCTTGAGCATGGGATCACAGACATGACCCTAGGTCACTGACTTAAAACTAAAAGGTCTCTGGCTTGAGCAAGGGGTCACTGGCTCAGCTGGAGTGCCTCTCCTTGTCAAGGCACACATGAGAAAGCAATCAGTGAACAACTAAGGTACTGCAATAAAGAATTGATACTTCTCATCTCTCTCCATTCCTGTGTCTGTCCCTGTCTGTCTGTTGGGCTCTATCTATCTTGCTCACTAAAAATAAATAAATAAATATATCCACATGAAAGATTATATATGAAGGCTCATGGCAGCATTTTTCACAATAGCCAAAGTGGAACAGTAGAAATGTCCATCAACTAATGAATGGCTAAACAGGCAAACAAAATGTAGTGTATCCATATAAAAAAAACCATTCAGCCATAAAAATGGGAGATGATATTCACAAACAACAGCTCTGATAAGTGATTAATATCTAAAATATATAAACTCAAAGCTCAGCAGCAAACAACCATTCCAGTTAAAAAATGGTGAGAGGACCTGAAGAGACACTTCTCCCAAGAAGACATACAAATGGCCAACAGATATAAGAAAAGATGCTCACCTTGATTAGCTATTAGAGAAATGCAAATCAAAACTACAATGAGATACCACCTCTCACCTGTTAGAATGGCTGTTATCAACAAGACAGGTAATAACAAGTGTAGGAAAGGCTGTTAAGAAAAAGGAATCCTCATTCACTGCTGGTAAGAATGTAAACTAGAATAGCCATTATGGAAAACAGTATGGCAGTTCCTCAAAAAATTAAGAATATAACTACCATATGACCCAGCAATCCCTTTACTGGATATCTACCAAAAATCTCAAAATCTCTAAAAACATTAGTACAAAAAGATATATGCACTCCCATGTTCATCACAGCACTATTCATAGTGGCCACATACAACCAAAATGTCCCTCAGTAGAGTATTGGATAAAGAAGATGTGGTACATATATACAATGGAATACTACTCAGTCATAAGAAATGATATATTGCCATTTACAACAATATGGATGGACCCTGAGAACATTATACTAAGTGAAACAAGTAAATCAAAAAAACTAAAACTATATGATTTCACACATAGGTGGAATATAAAAATGAGACTCATGCACACATATAAAATGATGTAGTTACCAGGGGGAGGGAAGAGGGGGGAAAGGAGTAAAGAGGGACACAGAAAATGATTTGACTTTGGGTGATGAGTATACAACATAAGCAACAGTTCAAATACTATAGAAATGTTCACCTGAAACCTATGTACTCTTATTGATCAATGTCATCCCATTAAATTTAATTTCTCAAAAAAAAAAAACAATTCTTTTTACAATTGCTACAAAATAGAAAATAAAATACTTAGAAATAACTTAACAAAAAATGTGAAGGACCTATATACTGAAAACTACAAAACATTATTGAAAGAAATTGAAAAAAGACAATGAAATGAAAAAATATTCTATGTTAATGGATTGAAAGAATCAACATAGTTAAAATGGCAATATTACCCAAAGCAATATACAAATTTAATGAAATCCCCATCAAACTTCCAGTGTCATTTTTTAAAGAAATAGAACAAAAAAATCTCCAGGTTTGTATGGAACCATAAAAGAAAAATAGACAAAGCAATCTGAGAGAAAGAGATTTAAGCCAGAAGTATCACACTACCTGACTTCAAATTATACTATAGAGCCATGATCATCAAAACAGCATGGTATTGGCAGAGAAGCAGATTTATAGACCAATAGAACAGAAATGAGAGCCCAGAAATAAAATAGATATATGTAAGGACAAATAATCTTTGATAAAGGAGCCAAAAACACACAATGGAGAAAATAAGTCCTTTTTAATAAGTGGTGCTGGGAAAATTGGAAAGTCACATGCAAAAAAATGAAACTTGACTACAGTTTGTCCCCCTGCACAAAAATTAACTCAAAATGGATCAAAGACCTACATATAAGATCTGAAACAATAAGTTACATAAAAGAAAACATAGGCACTAAACTCATGAGCCTTGGCCGTAGAGAACAATTTATGAATTTGACTCCAAAGGCAAAGAAAGTAAAGGCAAAAATAAATGAATGGGACTATATCAGACTAAAAAGCTTCTGCACAGCAAAAGAAACTGACAACAAGACAAATTGGCAGCCAACAAAATGGGAGATATTTGCAAAGAACAGCTCCGATAAGGGGTTGATATCAAAATATGTGAAGAACTCACAAAGCTTAGCAACAAACAACAATCTAATTAAAAAATGGGGAGAAGACCTGAACAGACACTTCTCCCAAGAAGACATACAAATGGCCAACCAATATATAAAAAGATGCTCATCTTCACTAGCTATTAGAGAAAAGCAAATCAAAACTACAATGAGATATCACCTCACACCTCTTAGATTGGCTATTATCAACAAAGTGTGTAACAACAAGTGCTGAGGAGGCTGTAGAGAAAAAGAAACACTCATTCACTGCTTTTAGGAATATAAACTAGTACAACCATTATGGAAAACAGTATGGTAGTTCCTAAAAAAATTAAGAAAAGAACTCCCATATGACCCAGCAATACCTTTACTGAGTATCTATCCCAAAAACTCAAAAACATTGGTACATAAAGACACATGCACCCCCATGTTTATTGCAGAATTATTCATGATGGCCAAGACATGGAACAACCAAAATGTCCTTCAATAGAGGATTGGATAAAGAAGATGTGATACATATATAAGTGGAATATTTATATATTCCAGACATAAGAAATGATGACATATTGCCATTTATGACAACATAGATAGACCCTGAGAACATTATACTAAGTGAAATACATAAATCAGAAAAAGCTAAGAACTATATAATTTCACACATAGGTGGGATATAAAACTGAGACTTGTGGTCATAGATAAGAGAGAAGTAGTTACCAGGAGGAGGGAGATGTGGCAGAGGAGGTGAGGGGAAGGGAATAAAAAGGGACATATATGGTAACAGAAAATGATTTCACTTTAGTTGATGGGTACAAAACATAATCAACAGTTTAAATACTATAGGAATGTTTACCTGAAACCTTATGTACTCTTATTGGTCAATGTAACTCTTTAAATTTAATTTCTAAATAAAAATAATATAATGAAAACAAAAGAATGAGGTTCTGATACATGTATGCATGAAACTTGAAAACATGTTAAGTGAAAGAAGCCAGACAACAATCCACCTATTATATATGATTTAATTTATATAAAATGTCCAGAATAAGCAAATCCATGGACATAAAGCTGATTAGTATTAGTTTCCAGGAGTTAGAGGAAGAAGAGAATGGAGATTGAACACCAATGTGTACAGGGTTTCTTTCTATTGTATATAAATTATATATCAATTTATTTTCTTTTTTGTTTGTGATAAGTTTACACAATGTTGTGATACAGTGGAAGTCTTTTTTTTGTTCATCCATATTTATCGGGACAATTTTTAGCTACCACTCATATTTCTTTTCATGTGGAGAGAATTACACTAGAGTAATTCTCAGATCCTCTTGTGCATTTATTCATTCTACCTTAGAGGAGGTAAAATGATGGTCGTAGTCCAGACTTCATTTTTTTTCCCTGTAGATAGCATGCTTGCACTACTTCTCAGGCTCTCTTGCTTCCCTAACCTTAAAAATTAGGCTTCAATGGACTGTAATGGTTTATAACATTATATCAGATTTCCACTTACTTGGTAGTACTCTGCTCTGGTGTCTGAAATATTCAGGTAAGATCTTGTCCTGTGTCTTCCCATACTTGTATTCAATTCCCTCCATATGGTGGTTCAATTACAGAGGCCCTCTAGTTTCTTTGTCACTAATAGAGTTAAAATTGTTTGGGAACTTTTGTTTTGGATGAATTTTCACTATCATCTTAACTCCACTTAACTGGAAGTATCCCAATAACTATTTAACTGACCTTCCTGATTTTATCCTCTATATCAGGGCTGAAGTGAACTTGCAACACAGCTGATCATTTCCTTCCTCTGCCCAACATTCCTTAAAAGACCACAATGTGTGATTTAAGTTACTTTGTGTGACATATAGAGCTCTTGAAGATGTAGTCTCTGGACATCTAATTCCTCCTCTCTTTTAGCCCCAATCCCTTCTTTTTTTTTCTTTTTTTCTTTTTTTGTATTTTTCTGAAGTTGGAAATGGGGAGGCAGTCAGACAGACTCCCGCATGCGCCTGACCGAGATCCACCCAGCACGCTCACCTTTTTGTTTATACTCAAGCTAGATTAATACACAGGAAGTCAGAGAACTACAAATATTTTCACAACTCCCAAAACTATGCACATGGTTTTCTCTGTAAACATCTGTCCTTCTTGTGCCCTCCTAGAAATAACTATTTTACACTTAAACACCCATTTCAGGTCAGATGTCCTGTCTGATGTGAAGGCAGATAATGCCTCTGTCTTCCCTGCTTCTGTCCCAGGTACCTGAAGTCATCACACTCCACAGAAATTATTTCCTTATATAGAATTCTCACTCCTTTAAAATTATTTGTCTTGTGTTTGTTAGACAGCCTTTCAACTCATTAAGTCTTTCAAACGTTTACAGAGCAACAGCTACATTCCAGATATTAAATACAAAGACAAATAAAAGTATTTCATGCTACTAAGGACAAAGCCAGTGTCATTATTCAATTTCATATGGTTTTATGCCATATATCTCTAAGTATAAATATTCTAAATACTTTGAGGCAAGAATCGTATCATATACATTACTCCACAATTTTTGATGATTAACAGCTAATCTTGCATGTTGTTAAAATTTGATATTGCAATAGCCTAAAAATTGGTCTTCAGTCTTCAGTTTTACTCTAGGCCCTACCCCCAAACTCTTTTTCTTTTTTTTTTTTTTTTTTTTTTTTTCATTTTTTCTGAAGCTGGAAACAGGGAGAGACAGTCAGACAGACTCCCGCATGCGCCCGACCGGGATCCACCCGGCACGCCCACCAGGGGCGACGCTCTGCCCACCAGGGGGCGATGCTCTGTCCATCCTGGGCGTCACCATGTTGCAACCAGAGCCACTCTAGCACCTGGGGCAGAGGCCACAGAGCCATCCCCAGCGCCCGGGCCATCTTTGCTCCAATGGAGCCTCGGCTGCGGGAGGGGAAGAGAGAGACAGAGAGGGAAAGCGCGGCGGAGGGGTGGAGAAGCAAATGGGCTCTTCTCCTGTGTGCCCTGGCCTGGAATCGAACCCGGGTCCTCCGCACACTAGGCCGACGCTCTACCGCTGAGCCAACCGGCCAGGGCCTCTTTTTCAAAAGAAACTCAGGATATATTTCTAAAATACATGGCTATATAAATCATTACCTGCTTTAAACATTTAATAACTCCTCTTTTCCTTTAGGACAATATCTGTGTTCCACATTAAACTATAAACTATTAACAAGAACTTCTATTTCTTATAACCCCAATGGTCAGCAAAAAGACCTTGGATAAAAGATATATTGGTTGAATTTGAATAAATATTGGTTAAAATTAATGAATGAATCTTGAGATGACTCTATGTTTTATTCAAAGACATTTTAATTTCCCTTGATTTGGAGCAATTAGGACACGACTTGTATTTTAGCTAGCTATACATTTATATCCCAGGCACACCATTCTTACCTGTCCTAGTGAAAAGAAACCATGAATTATTATTTACAGTATGTAGGATCTAGCATAGTAACATGTTTAAATATACAGCAACTGTTCACAATGGTGTTACACTTGGGTTAATTGCCGAGTTTTTAAAAAGTAGACAGTAACAAAATATAGATTTTCAATGCCATATTTTTTGTTTAAGTACCTTTTCAATTTTACAGTTCCCAGGACTGTGATAAATATTTCATAAAATAACTAAGGACATACATTTTTCTCCAAAGAGCTTAAAAGTAACTGTCATTCTTGATCAGAGGAGGGTACTGAGATGAAGCAGACGAGTGGTGATATGATCAAGGTCACAAATATAATCACAAGCTGCAGATGATAGTGACATAAACAGAATCAGATAATGATTCGCAGAATACAGCGAGGACGGCCAGGAATACAAAGCAGGGAATAACGGTAGGGATGTTAGATAATTCTACAAACTAACAAACCTCAATCTAAGTAATAAAATCCTGACTACACATGGCAAAGACAAAGTCAGGATAAGAGAAGCAAAATCTGAAACCCTGTGTAAAATAACTATCCTCTCACTAAGATTTTAACAAAAAATAAATTTTAAAAATCCTACAGACAAAAAAGGAAGATGATGCTCCCAATAAAGGTTTTTCTAATGGTAAGACGATGTTCATCAAGAATTGGCATCGCGAGAGTAATGGCGGAGTAGGAAGCGATACCGATAAATCTCCCCCAAAACTCAACAAGATCTTCAACCAGAAACAGAAAAACCTATACTTGGAGCCTCCAGATGCTTCGCAATACACCCGAAGGTATGGTCGAGTGAAAAATTGGCTAAATATATAACCAAACCCTGAAGGAAAAAGGGAGTAAGAAATGCTCCGCCTTCCTCACTAACCTAAACAAGGCGGATTTCTCTGGTAACTGTGAATATAGAAACTGAGGCAGGCAAAGGGGGTGAATAGATCCAGGCCGCAGCACAAACGGCCAGACCAGGCTGTGGCACGGAGATCCTAGCCGAGGAAAAACTGATCCTGTGGCAAGCCGGGCAATACAAGCTAACACTCACGCCAAACCCAAACAAAGAAAGACAAGCGGGGCAGCCATTTTACCCGGTCTCCTGGTTGGTGCGCAGTTAGTGGGCGAGAGATTTCTTCCTAAGCCCCGGAAGTGGGTGTCCCTGTTACCCCACAGAGAGGCAGGGTCAGAGGCCTTTCTGTGGGCTGAAAGCAGAATCTCTGGGCAGCCGCAGCACCCTGGGAAAGAAGCGCACGGGAGGGAGCGAGAACTAATTCCAACGGTGGGAATTTTCCGTGCTGGTGAGGGTTTCACTCAGAGGGAAACGCGGCCGGCCTCATATCCTGGTGTGCGCGCGCAGATAGGAAGTGAGCGATTCCTCTGAGTGCCTGGGCAGTGCGCGCCCGTGTTATCGCACAGAGGGGCAGAGTCAGGGGCCTTTGTGTGGGCAAAAGCGGAATCTCGGGCTGCCCCAGCGCCTTGCAAAAGCCGCGCAAGGGGACAGAGCAAGAGCGAATTCCAACGCTGCAACTTTTCCATGCGGTTGGGGGTTTCACTCAGAGCGTGAGACTGCTGGCCGGATATCCTGGTCTGTGCACACAGATAGTGAATGAGAGTTTCCTCCAAGCGCCCCGGAAGTGGGCGCCCGCCTGTGTTACCGGACAGAGTGGCAGAGCCAGAGATCTTTGAGTGGGCAGAAAGCCCGCCTGATTATGCTAACAGCTCTGACTGACTGAGCCTTACCCAGAGCCCTGTGCTGAGTGGGAATAGAGTGGGGAGTTGCCAGCTCTTTGAGCCTCTTACTATCCAGGCAGAGGCAGCAGCAACCCCATAGCTGGATTATCAGGCTACTAATTGAGGAAGGAAAGACTAGGAGAAAGGCTCCAGGAATACGGACTCTCTCACTGTCGGAGCCTATAAATACTAATGAGCCTCGACTGCCAACGAGACTAAAGCACAATACATGACATTGCCATAGAGATTTATCAACTGCAAACCTCTACCTGAGCGTGCCAAAGGGGCAGAACCCGGGGTACAGAGTCACCGACCAGGAAGAGGGAGAGAAAAGAAAAAGCAAGAAGATAACCTCTCAAAATCAAGAATAATCTGCAGACTTTATAACCTATCCCATTTTATTATATTTGTTCGTTTACTTCTCTTATCTTCATTCTTGATACTTTTTTTCCTCCTCCAATTTGGCTGATTAACTCTCTGCTGGTCTTACTCTCTCCTCTCCTTGAACTACACTACCCATAAGTGTTACATCTCCCATTATCTTTTCTCTCCTCTTCCTTTCTCTCTATGAGGGTTGCACTCCAAAACCCTTAACTCTCTCTCTCTCTCTCTCCTTTCTTTTTTCTTCTTTTAGTGGTTCCCTCTTTTTTTTTCTCTCTCTCTTTCTTTTCTCCCTCTATATTAGTTTCTTCCTTTCTCCTTTACATCTCCTCTCATTCAAACCTCAATAACAAACAAATTCTCTTATCTGGGACTCAAACTTATGTTTGTGGCATTTTGGGGGGTTTTTACTTCACCTTTTTAACTCACTAGCAGTGCTCCCATCCCTGGCTCTCCATTTTATCTAGTTCTTGTTCCACTAAATAAAATAGTATTTTTTTAATTTGTCCCCCCATTTTTCTGTTTTCCTCTTATTCCTTTCATCATAACTCTTAGACAACCAACACCTAAAAGCAAATCATTTTAGTCTTGACCCAAATTTTTTCCTTATTTGCTTTTTGTGGGTCCATAACCCCCCCTTTTTTTTTTTCTTTTTTTTTTTTTTTTTTTTTGCACCTTTATTACTTTTCCCCAATTCAGGCCCTCCATCACAGGAATTGTTTGTTATAATTCACAGTTCACCACAAGATTTTCTCAAGAAAAAGGGGAGAGGAGAGGAAAAAAGGAGGGGGGGAATAATTTCCTTTTCTTAAAAATTTTTATTTTATTTTATTTCTCTTTATTTCATTATTAATTTTTTTAAAAAAAAACAACTCTTTTGATTTTTAATTTTTTTTTAATTTTTTATTCTTTATTAAATCTCATTAATATTATCAACAAAACCACCCCCAGATGCCATTAAGGAAGAGAAAATCGAATATCATGGATACAAAAGAAAGAGAGGTAACACAGCTAGATGAGGAAAAATCTATGGAGAAAAAATATAATATATTGGAAACCTTGGAGCTAAATGATAGAGAATTCAAGATAGAAATCCTAAAAATCTTCTGAGATATACAAGAAAACACAGAAAGGCAATTTAGGGAGCTCAGAAAACAACTCAATGAACACAAAGAATATATGTCCAAAGAAATTGAAACTATAAAAACAAATCAAACAGAGATGAAAAACTCAATTCACGAGCTGAAAAACGAAACAACAAGTTTAGCTAATAGAACAGGTCAGATAGAAGAGAGGATTAGTGAAATAGAAGACAAGCAACTTGAGGCACAACAGAGAGAAGAAGAAAGAGACTCAAAAATTTAAAAAAATGAGATAGCCCTACAAGAATTATCTGACTCCATCAAAAAGAATAACATAAGAATAATAGGTATATCAGAGGGAGAAGAGAGAGAAAATGGAATGGAGAACATACTCAAACAAATAATAGATGAGAACTTCCCAAGCCTGTGGAAAGAACTAAAGCCCCAAATTCAAGAAGCAAACAGAACACCGAGTTTTCTTAACCCCAACAAACCTACTCCAAGGCATATCATAATGAAATTGACACAAACCAACAGCAAAGAAAAAATTCTCAAGGCAGCCAGGGAAAAGAAGAATACAACATATAAAGGAAGGCCCATTAGATTATCATCAGATTTCTCAGCAGAAACTCTACAAGCTAGAAGAGAGTGGACCCCAATATTTAAAGTCCTGAAAGAGAGGAACTTTCAGCCACGAATACTATACCCATCAAAGCTATCCTTCAAATATGAAGGAGAAATAAAAACATTCACAGATACAGAAAAGATGAGGGAATTTATCATCAGAAAACCCCCACTCCAGGAATTACTAAAGGGGGTTCTCCAATCAGATACAAAGAACAAAAAAAAACAGAGCCACAAGTAAAAGCTCCAAGAAGAACACAATAAAACCAAATTTAAACTGTGACAACAACAAAAAGAAAGAGGGGGAGAAGACGGAGATTAACAGTAGCAAAGGACGATGGAGTGCAAAAGTACTCACAAAATAGTTCGCTACAATGAACAGGGTAGGGACCCTTTTCATTACTCAAAGGTAACCACCATTGAAAAAACCACCACAGAAGCACATGAGATAAAAAAGATAGCAACAGAGGAAAGATGTATGGAATACAACCAAATAAAAACAAAAGATAGAAAAACGAAAGAGAAGGATCAAACAAGACACAAAACTAACAGAAAGCAAGATATAAAATGGCAATAGGGAACTCACAAGTATCAATAATTACACTAAATGTAAACAGATTAAACTCACCAATAAAAAGGCACAGAGTAGCAGAATGGATTAAAAAAGAAAATCCAACTGTATGCTGCCTACAGGAAACTCATCTAAGTAACAAGGATAAAAACAAATTCAAAGTGAAAGGCTGGAAAACAATACTCCAAGCAAATAACATAAAAAAAAAGCAGGTGTAGCAATACTCATATCGGATAATGCTGACTACAAGACAGGAAAAGTACTCAGAGACAAAAATGGCCATTTCATAATGGCTAAGGGGACACTGAATCAAGAAGACATAACAATTCTTAATATATATGCACCAAACCAAGGAGCACCAAAATATATAAGACAGCTACTTATTGATCTTAAAACAAAAACTGACAAAAATACAATCATACTTGGAGACCTCAATACACCACTGACGGCTCTAGATCGGTCATCCAAACAGAGAATCAACAAAGACATAATGGCCTTAAACAAAACACTAGAGCACCTGGATATGATAGACATCTACAAGACATTTCATCCCAAAGTGACTGAGTATACATTTTTCTCCAGTGTACATGGATCATTCTCAAGAATTGACTATATGTTGGGCCACAAAAACAACATCAGCAAATTCAGAAAAATTGAAGTTGTACCAAGCATATTTTCTGATCATAAAGCCTTAAAACTAGAATTCAACTGCAAAAAAGAGGAAAAAAATCCCACAAAAATGTGGAAACTAAACAACATACTTTTAAAAAATGAATGGGTCAAAGAAGAAATAAGTGCAGAGATCAAAAGATATATACAGACTAATGAAAATGACAATATGACATATCAGAATCTATGGGATGCAGCAAAAGCAGTGATAAGAGGGAAGTTCATATCACTTCAGGCATATATGAACAAACAAGAGAGAGCCCAAGTGAACCACTTAACTTCCCACCTTAAGGAACTAGAAAAAGAAGAACAAAGACAACCCAAAACCAGCCGAAGAAAGGAGATAATAAAAATCAGAGCAGAAATAAATGCATTAGAGAACAGAAAAACTATAGAAAAAATTAATAGAACAAGGAGCTGGTTCTTTGAAAAGATCAACAAAATTGACAAACCCTTGGCAAGACTTACCAAGGAAAAAAGAGAAAGAACTCATATAAACAAAATCCAAAATGAAAGAGGAGAAATCACCACGGACACCGTAGATATACAAAGAATTATTGTAGAATACTATGAAAAACTTTATGCCACTAAATTCAACAACCTAGAAGAAATGGATAAATTCCTAGAACAATACAACCTTCCTAGACTGAGTCATGAAGAAGCAGAAAGCCTAAACAGACCTATCAGTAGAGAAGAAATAGAAAAAACCATTAAAAACCTCCCCAAAAATAAAAGTCCAGGCCCTGACGGCTATACCAGCGAATTTTATCAAACATTCAAAGAAGACTTGGTTCCTATTCTACTCAAAGTCTTCCAAAAAATTGAAGAAGAAGCAATACTTCCAAACACATTTTATGAGGCCAACATAACCCTCATACCAAAACCAGGCAAGGATGGCACAAAAAAAGAAAACTACAGACCAATATCTCTAATGAATACAGATGCTAAAATACTAAACAAAATACTAGCAAATCGAATACAACAACATATTAAAAAAATAATACATCATGATCAAGTGGGATTCATCCCAGAATCTCAAGGATGGTTCAACATACGTAAAACGGTTAACGTAATACACCATATCAACAAAACAAACGACAAAAACCACATGATCTTATCAATAGACGCAGAAAAGGCTTTCGATAAAATACAACACAATTTTATGTTTAAGACTCTCAACAAAATGGGTATAGAAGGAAAATATCTCAACATGATAAAGGCCATATATGATAAACCATCAGCTAACATCATATTAAATGGCACTAAACTGAAGGCTTTCCCCCTTAAATCAGGAACAAGACAGGGTTGTCCACTCTCTCCACTCTTATTTAATGTGGTACTAGAGGTTCTAGCCAGAGCAATCAGACAAGACAAAGAAATAAAAGGCATCCATATAGGAAAAGAAGAATAAAGGTATCACTTTTTGCAGATGATATGATCCTATATATCCAAAACCCCAAAGAATCTACAAAAAGACTACTAGAAACAATAAGCCAATACAGTAAGGTCGCAGGATACAAAATTAACATACAGAAGTCAATAGCCTTTCTATATGCCAACAATGAAACAACTGAGAAGGAACTCAAAAGAATAATCCCCTTCACGATTGCAACAAAAAAAATAAAATACTTAGGAATAAACATAACAAAGAATGTAAAGGACTTATATAATGAAAACTATAAACCATTGTTAAGGGAAATCGAAAAAGATATTATGAGATGGAAGAATATACCTTGTTCTTGGTTAGGAAGAATAAATATAATCAAGATAGCTATATTACCCAAAGCAATATACAAATTGAATGCAATTCCCATCAAACTTCCAATGACGTTTTTTAAAGAAATGGAGCAAAAAATAATCAGATTTATATGGAACTATAAAAAACCCCAAATAGCCAAAGCAATCCTAGAGAAAAAGAATGAAGCTGGGGGCATTACAATACCTGACTTCAAACTCTATTATAGGGCCACGACAATCAAAACAGCATGGTATTGGCAGAAAAATAGACACTCAGACCAATGGAACAGAATAGAAAGTCCAGAAATAAAACCACATATATATAGTCAAATAATTTTTGATCAAGGGGCCAACAACACACAATGGAGAAAAGAAAGCCTCTTCAATAAATGGTGCTGGGAAAACTGGAAAGCCACATGCAAAAGAATGAAACTGGACTACAGTTTGTCCCCCTGTACAAAAATTAACTCAAAATGGATCAAAGATCTAAACATAAGACCTGAAACAATTAAGTACATAGAAGAAGACATAGGTACTCAACTCATGGACCTGGGTTTTAAAGAGCATTTTATGAATTTGACTCCACAGGCAAGAGAAGTGAAGGCAAAAATTAATGAATGGGACTACATCAGACTAAGAAGTTTTTGCTCAGCAAGAGAAACTGATAACAAAATAAACAGAAAGCCAACTAAATGGGAAATGATATTTTCAAACAACAGCTCAGATAAGGGCCTAATATCCAAAATATACAAAGAACTCATAAAACTCAACAACAAACAAACAAACAATCCCATAAAAAAATGGGAAGAGGATATGAACAGACACTTCTCCCAGGAAGAAATACAAATGGCCAACAGATATATGAAAAGATGCTCATCTTCTTTAGCTATTAGAGAAATGCAAATCAAAACGGCAATGAGATACCACCTCACACCTGTTCGATTAGCTATTATTAGCAAGACAGGTAATAGCAAATGTTGGAGAGGTTGTGGAGAAAAAGGAACCCTCATACACTGTTGGTGGGAATGTAAAGTAGTACAACCATTATGGAAGAAAGTATGGTGGTTCCTCAAAAAACTGAAAATAGAACTACCTTATGACCCAGCAATCCCTCTACTGGGTATATACCCCAAAAACTCAGAAACATTGATACGTAAAGACACATGCAGCCCCATGTTCATTGCAGCATTGTTCACAGTGGCCAGGACATGGAAACAACCAAAAAGCCCATCAATAGATGACTGGATAAAGAAGATGTGGCACATATACACTATGGAATACTACTCAGCCATAAGAAATGATGACATCGGAACATTTACAGCAAAATGGTGGGATCTTGATAACATGATACGAAGCGAAATAAGTAAATCAGAAAAAACCAGGAACTGCATTATTCCATACATAGGTGGGACATAAAAGTGAAACTAAGAGACATTGATAAGAGTGTGGTGGTTACAGGGGGGAGGGGGGAATGGGAGAGGGAAAGGGGGAGGGGGAGGGGCACAAAGAAAACAAGATAGAAGGTGACATCTGACTTTGGGTGATGGGTATGCAACATAATTGAACGACAAGATACCCTGGACTTGTTATCTTTGAATATATGTATCCTGATTTATTGATGTCACCCCATTAAAAAAATAAAATTATTAAAAAAAAAAAAAAGAATTGGCATCGCTATTTTCTGAAGACAACATGGGTATTACATAGGTCAAATACAGTTCGTTTAGCCCTCTCTGGTACCCAGACTCTTTCTCATTTCGCTTCTGCAAACTGACCTATATTTTTCCTGAACTAATGGCATGGTACTTGATCTCACAGTCCACTAACAAACAGTTTTGGATTTAAAATGCTTTTTAAAATTTTTATTGAACTTATTGTGGTGACATTGATTAATACAATTATTTGGTTTTAGGTATACAACTCTATAATACAGCACCTGTACACTATATTGTGTTTTCACCATCCAAAATCAAACCTCCTTCCATCACTATTTAAAGTGCCTTTTAAAAAGGTATGATCTCACCCTATTTTTTGGACTATTTGCATTCCTTTCTCTCCCTTTTAATCCAGTCATGCTCATAAGGAACACTCTTTTCTTTACCATGGATTTAGGTGTCCAGATTCTTTTTATCCTCTTCTCTGTAAGGACCTAATTAGTAGCATCCCCCTAGTAGTTGAAGTCACAGCCTTGGCAGCCCTGACCTGGGGAGGAGCTGGGCCTTCCAGTCAACTCGGAAAGTTCAAGGACTTCCACATTATGAAGGGATTTATGTTGAATTTGTCAGAAAAACCAAGTTGTACGAGGGCTCACTAAATGTTTGTTTGCAAGTAGTTATTTCTGGCCTGGCAACTAAGAAAATTATTCTTTGAATTATTTCTTACAGAACCACAGGGAGCAAATATAAAGAAGCAAGCCCTACAGATAGAGTCCTAGTCAGAAAGGAAGGGGAGCAGGGATTTCTGACTCAGCTTTACTAGTTCTTTTTGAAGGATGCTTTGTGGAAAGAAGCTGAGAGATTCTCTTTCCGTCTATGTCAGTGATCAATATACAAGGTACTGGAAATGTGTGTATTTGTGAGTGGTTCTTGGGAGTCGAGTTGTCAAGAAGAAAGAATATCATCTATTCCATATTAAGACTCACAGTGAGATTCTACTAAAAACTCCTGTGCTGCTGTAAGCTACCGCATTGTGTGTAAATTCCATGACTTGAGCTAAGTGAACCCTGTTTTTAGAAATTCCTGGTTTTATCTTCAGAAATCAGTCCCTGCCCTGCCTATCCTCTTTCAAAGTTACTTATCTATTCATTGCCCATTTGGCTGTCTTTCATCACATCTACACATCTCAACCAGAAGAGCGTTTGATTATAATTGTTGAGTCACCTGTGCATTCTGACAAACAATAAAATCTCACTAATATGCCTCTAAGGTGGGGTTAGTAACCTTCCGAAACTATTAGGCCAGTTAATCTTTAGACCCTCTTGTTCTGGCTTTGGAGCAGGAAGTGCTCAGGCTTTGGGAAGGGCCCATGGGTCATGCAGTGGCAGATATGGAGGTGACCAATCCTCTCTCTGAAAGAACAAACCATGGTTAATATACACTTAGCTTTGAGGTTAACCAAAAATATCTCTTCTACCCTGCCTGAAATTCCTTGCATATTGTCACACAGCTCAACAGTCTGCCAACTACATTTGTTTGGGTAAGTAACATTTGCTTTTTAAATGACTTCCAGGAGGCTCATTCAGTTACTTTAGTTCTAAAGTCAAACTCAGATCAGCCTTCACACACAAGACATTAATATGGACGTGGGAACAAAAGAATGGATTTTGCAGCAGACAAGACCTCATCCCAGGGTGCTAACATAATAAGGACTTATAGCCACTGGTCAGCAACAGGACAATGGGACCAGAAGTTGGAGGGGAACAAGAAAGGCTGTGCAATAATTAGCTCATTTAATCACAAAACAACATAATAAGGTGTTTTTTTTTATTATGTACTTTTCTTTTACAAATAAAAAATAATAGAGCTTAGAGATGTTGTCACTTTCTCAAAATCCATTGGTACATGGTCCAGCTGAGATTAGGGTTCTAGAATCATGTGTCAGGCTCTAGAATCATGCCCTTAACTATAGTGAGCACCTCCTGGAACTGCCCCGGGGGGGGGGGGCAGTCACTACTGTCAATCACGCTAGGAGCAGGGACCACTAAGGTTGGGCTCTTCCTTGCACTTTTCCCTGTTGCTATGGGTAATTAAACCTAATTCAACTATAATCTCTTCAATTGGTTTCTAGGACTCCATAGAACAATGAACTTGGGAAAATGCCACTTTTTTTTTCTCGGTTTGTTTTTTTTTTCTGTATTTTTCTGAAGCCGGAAACGGGGAGAGACAGTCAGACAGACTCCCGCATGCGCCGGACCAGGATCCACCCGGCACGCCCACCAGGGGGCGACGCTCTGCCCACCAGGGGGCGATGCTCTGCCCCTCCCGGGCGTTGCTCTGTTGCGACCAGAGCCACTCTAGCACCTGGGGCAGAGGCCAAGGAGCCATCTCCAGCACCCGGGCCATCTTTGCTCCAATGGAGCCTTGGCTGCGGGAGGGGAAGAGAGAGACAGAGAGGAAGGAGAGGGGGAGGGGTGGAGAAGCAGATGGGCGCTTCTCCTGTGTGCCCTGGCCGGGAATCGAACCCGGGACTTCTCCATGCCAGGCCGACACTCTAGCACTGAGCCAACCGGCCAGGGCTCAAAAATGCCACTTTTTTTATGGTCTTACTATGATTATCATCGATTTAGCATGAATAAGGTAACCAAAGTGTGAAGAGTCTCAGTTCCACCTTTTTGGGTCCCTCACTCACCTGCTGCTGTGCAAGGTGAAGAGCATGGACCACAGAATCAGGGTGCTGAGTTCCAGTCACTACTCTTTTACCAGCCATGTGACCTGGGCTAAGTCTTCAGCTTTTCCAGGCCTTAGTTTCCTCAGCTGAAAAGTGGGGATGATGAAAATTTCTCTCTCTTTGAATGGTGGTGGTAATGTAGGTAAGCACATTTGGCATAGAGTGAGCACTTCCTAGAGGTCAGCTAAAGGTGGCTCTACTTGAAAACTTAATTCTTGGGATATTTTTAAACTCTTAACATTTTAGAATTGTGTACCTTCATATATGAATACAGAAAATATTTTCGTTAACTTTATAAAACTAGCTTAGTGATTCATTTAATATAATAAAAAATAAAACAGAATTTTAAAGACAAAGGGAAACTATGTCTTTTAGCAGAGACTTTAGTTCTCATGGGGTTGGAAATTAAATTGCATAAGCTGCGTTATTCTTTTGTAGCTATTTTCTCAAATTTAGAACTATTCCTAGGATTATAGGAACCTGTGGTCTAAGAGACTAAGTATTACAGTTTGGCTGTGATGGTCCAAGTTCACTAAATCTAGATATTCAAGAGTGCTATATAAATTAACCTTGATTGGTCTAACTAGGTCTTTCTGCAATTTATGTCTTCTTAAAATCAGTTCTATTCTTTAACACCATTTCATTAAGCTGTAGTATGTAGTTTAATGCTTTTTCTTCCAAGTATAAAACACAAGCTTAGGAACAGCATGCTTACAGCAGCACTTTGGATCTGGCAGTCCTCAGGCAAGAGCAGGTTCCATAAGCCGGGGCCGTATGGCGCCCCCAGCAGGAGAAAAAGCATGCTGCGAAGGCTGGGCTGACAGTTCTCAGACCATTTTCAGTGCCTATCCTCTGCATCTCCTCTATATCAGAGAATATGATTTTACATATTTTTCTAGAGAGAATTAACTTTCTATGTTTAGTTTCCCAGTTATCATAAAATATGGAAAAGAAACTATGAAAATGATCGGCCAAGGTTTTACTTTTCTAAGTGGAAAGCACTATGGTTTCAAGGCGGGTTGTAACCCTAGACAACCTTTGCCATCCTTAGAAGTGCCTCATCAAACAGTGAGGAAATCATTGCCCATAATGGGCACTGAGTAGAATCTGTGTGTAAGTTCATCCATGTATAGCTGCTAGATAAAATTTTATTAGGACGCCGAAGTCTCCTTTCAAATAAAAGCAGTGGGGAATTAAAAAACCATGTAGTCAGCATTGTAAGTTTTGCCTTGAATTTAACTGAATTCCAGTTGAAACTCTCGTCAGCGGAAAGATATGTATCAATTGCAAGATGTCTCACTTTTAAACATTTTAGCCATAGTATTAAATACACAAGAAAACAGAGCTGTAGATTGTCATTTTATTATAATTTGAGGCTTTTAATAGTTCACAGTTATATTGACTACCTTGTGTATTTTTATTATGATAGTAGCTCTTTGGAATTATTACTAGTAAAAATGCACCTACTAAACCATTCTAGTAAAATGCTTCAGAAGGAAAAAATTTAACTAGAAAACAGGTGATGTTCTTAATGATTGCTATAAACTAAAAGCTTTGTTTCCCCTAAAATTCCTGTATAGAAGCCTAGATCACCAACGTGATGGTCCTAGGGGAGGTAATTAGGTTGTGAGGGTGGAATTCTTATGAATGGGATGAGTGCCCATATAAGTGTATGAAGAGACCAGAGCTCTCTCTCTGCTCTCCACCAAACAGCAAGATGTGAAACTACAACAAGAAGTTGGCCATCTGCAAAGCAGGATATGGGTCCTCGCCAGAACACTGGATCTGCTGGAGTGCTGATGTTGGACTTGCCAGCCTCTAATACTGGGAGAAATAAATGTTTGTACTTGAAGCCACCCAGTCTATGAAATTGTTATAGTAGCCCAAACTGACTAAGACAGTGATATTCTTCCGAAAGTATTCATTGTTCTTCCTCAGCTTCCTCTCCTTCCTTTGCCCTCCATTCCCTTCCTCTGTCTTCCTGAACAATCCAATCCTAAAGGCACTAGATGGGGCAGGGCAAGGTAGGCATCCATGCAGGAGAGTGTGGACTACACAGAGTGACAGGGACCATGCAGGGTGACAAGGACTTTTATTGAGGAGTAGAAATGGAGAGCCAAACAGGGTGAGGAAGGCATTCACGCTTGAGAGTAGCCTGGTAAAGAATGTCAGAGCACAAGCAGGCCAAGGCTGGGGGACCTCGAGGAGGGGAGGATCAGTGCGGTGAATTAGACACCCAGCAGGGTGAGGAGGGTGTCTGCTGGGGCAGGGCGGGGGGCTGCCTGATTCAGAGGGACAGCTGAGGAAGGCAGCCACAACGGCGGGGAAAGTAACTTCAGTGTGGAGCAGCTTGACAGACACCTCCGTAACAAAGTGATAAAAATGACCACACTGTTCACCATCTCACAGGTGTGCAAAATACAGTATCACCTCAGTGATATCCTTGCCAAAGATGCAGCAGCAGCATTTGATTATAATGAAACATCTGAGAATCCCACAGTCAGTGGCATTCTACAGAGTCCGCCCCTCCTGCACCACTCGGCTATACCTTTACCTACTGTCACTGTGGAGGCTTTAGCTGGCAGGACCTGCACTGTTGAGTTAGGCACATCTAGACTTGACTTCTAGCCCTGCTGCCTCTCATTGGGCAAAATACCTAATGAACCTTAACTCCCATTTTCTCCTTTGGAAAAGTGACAAAAATGGCATCTAGTTCAAAGGGCTGTGTTGAAAATTAAATGAAATAATGTACCTGTAAGAAAAAAAGGGGAGGTACATAAAATGTTCTCATTTAAATAGTTATATTACTCTTATTATTCTCTGCCCATTTTTTTCTAACATACCTGCCTGCTCTGAATATTATTTAACTCTCTCTCCAGCTATTTATTTATTCATGAATAGCTGATTAATGATGTTTTATTTCTCAGCTGTCTTTAATTCTTTATGCTCAGAATATTGCTCATTATAATGACATCTACATGACAGATGGCCTCCTGCTCCCCTAGAGAAAATGAGCCGGGGGAGTGAGGGGCTTTGCTGAGGTTAGCTCAGGGAGGAGTCATGACCAAGCCTTAGCTTTTGGACTATTTACTCTCACATCTGTTCAAATTTAATGCTGTGCCCACATTGTGTTACTAGAAGAGATACTCTTCATTAATGGACATATTCATATAGTCTACATAGAAAACTAGTGACTTTAATATGGTATTGAGAAAGAATAAGGACCAATGTTGATGTGGATACTTCAAAACAATTCTACACAGATAGAAATTTAGATTCCTTTTTACTTCTTTGGCCAGTATTTCTTGTCACAGCAAACATACTAATGCAGTAGTCTTGTCACATGTCCCAACAGATTTGGTTAATGTATCAACATAGAAGCTAAATAAAATAAAATAAATTAAAAGAGTGCTAAAAAAAAATAAATAAAATAAAAAAAATAAAAAAAATAAAAAAAAAAAAAAGGCCTGACCTGTGGTGGCGCAGTGGATAAAGCGTCAACCTGGAAATGTTGAGGTCGCCGGTTCGAAACCCTGGGCTTGCCTGGTCAAGGCACATGTGGGAGTTGATGCTTCCAGCTCCTACCCCCTTCTCTCTCTCTGTCTCTTTCTCCTCTCTCTCCCTCTCTGTCTCTCTCTCCTCTCTAAAAATGAATAAATAAAATAAAATAAATTAAAAGAGTGCTAAAAAAAAATAAATAAAATAAAATAAAAAAATAAAAAACATAGAAGCAATTTTGCCATTAAGAATCAAAGTTAGCAGTTTCTAAAGATATGGGTTTTGTCTTCAGATAGGTCCAGATTCAGATCTCATCTCTATCTCTTACCACATGTGTGATTGAGAAAGAACCTGAGTCCTGATTCCTTCACCAATAAAATGGAGATAATGATAACTACTTTATAAGGTGGATGTGAGGGTTAAATTACACATTACCAACTTTGCACACTAGTAGACACATAGCCAATCCTAACTACACTGTAGTATTGATAGTTATCCCAGTTGGTCTTGTAACTGTTCAAAGAAGACAATGTGATGAGTAGGAAATCAGCTGTCTAGCTAAGTTTGAAACTCAGAACTCCATTGTACAGTAATTTTCAAGCACAGGATACTGAAATACCAGGTAGACCATAAGATGCAATATAATTTAATTCATATGGTATTAACACAGCCATAAAACAGAGAAGAATACCAACTTCCTAGATCACATTTGACTGTTATGAGCATTCAGTATTACAAAGTAAAGAGCAACTGTTTTCTTGGTTCCTAAGATAACAGTCTAAAGAATGTAAATGGCCAAGCTACTTTTTAGATAGACCGAACACACTATTAGTATTTTGAATGGATGGGCCTGGTGTAATTTTATTTGTATTGAGGCCCAAATTGAGCCTACAGACATCTTGTCTGGAAACTTTAAGAATTGGTTGACTTGGTAACCAGGAAACTGCAATTATTTTGGAAACTGTAAATCAGGCTTTCAGCCAATATCCATCTACAACAGTGAATGGTTAGCACACCAATCTCTAAAGCCTGAATATTAGCCATAGGCTGAAATGCCAGGTGATATCCTGGGGCTAGCAGTGATGTGCTCAATAGCCCCAGGCCTGGGTAGATTTCAAGCCTTAATAGTCTCAGACTGTTGCAAAAACAGCAGCAAGAAATCTGTCATTGGGGCATTTGAGGTCAGGTTCTGCTGAAAGGGTGATGATTAATGTATATATATATCAGTCAAAGGAGACAGGGCTTTCTTCTGGCACTGCATCTAAAATACATGGTAAACGACTCAATAGAAAAATGAGGAAAAAGCATGAAGTCCGAAACAACTTTGAATTTCTTCCTGGAAGAGGGGTCAAATGGTGTGGCTCATCACAATTCAAGCCAGAGAGATTGTAACTGGATAAAGGCAGCCACCATCTGGCAACTCTGGGCCACATCTCAGTCAGACTACCAGACGATGCAACAATAATCTTCTTGAACAAAACCTAAGTAGCTATGGACAAGTGTCCTCCTTTGCACCTTAGAAGTCAAAGGCCTGGAGCCTGGAAACAAATGAAGCAAGTGTCTTCTTGCACTATCTGTAAGAGGTAACTTACATATGAAACTTCAGCGTCCTCCCTTTATCTGACTGCCATTCATTACCTCACGACTCTGGAGTAATGAACCTGATTTTAGAAATAACACAGATCATGTATGATGATGACAAACAATCTAATTTATCAAGGTGTATTTTATTCTGTTCTGTTATTATTTCTTTTCATATTTTATTTTTAAATTGTTATTTATTCTATTAACACTTATATAGCATTTACTTTGCCAAGCATAGGTCTAAGCATTTTACGAATATTAGCTCATTTCTTCCTCAGACTGGTCTTATGACATGCATAGCATTACTAGCCTCATTTTACAGATGAGGATGTTGGCAGTGGTGTAAGAGTTTCTAAAATTACTGAAATAAAGACACTCAAGAAGATTATAGATTTCTCCAAAAGTGACATTTTAAAACACAAGTAAGTGAGTGGTATTCTTATCAGCATAAAACAAGCCCAAGAATCTGGAGACAAGAGTATAAAATACCCCCACACCCCACCCCAACCCCTACAAAAGCCAAGTCCTAGTTCTTTTAATTGCACATCTTGCAACTTGCATGTAAGCCAGGTAGATTCAAATGCCTTTGTTTCTTCCTTCCATGTTTTGCTTCTGACTCCATCAAGGAACTAATTATCAGAGGACTCCTCTCCCTCTGCTACATTGCAGTGGCTCACAAAGACATTGGCTAGGAGGGACACCCAGTATGAGAGGATGTACTTCAAAGGCACAGCACCTTAAAGTGATTTGTCAGGAAGGTGTGGGATCTTGCTGAAATGGGTTTGCCTGGCCCTGTCTCCCCTCATCTCCTTGCTCCAATTGCTACTCAGGGACTACTAAGTGAGGGAAAATATTTCATAGCTCAAGCCTCCCTGTGCACCAGCTGGAGAAAGTGATAGATAAATACTAGGTGTCACATCTTTTGTTTTGATTAAGTGAATGCTCTCAATAGATATCGCTGAATAACACTGTCACTTAATTCTCCTGAGTTTTCTTTTTCTTTGAGGTATTTGACAGTATTTTTTAAATCAGATATCATAAATGCAATGACGATTTGAGACAGTGTACCCTAGCATGTTGAGTGATGTAAGACTTAAAAGTGAATCATCTGTGATGTCGTCAAAATTGTATTCTTAGGCCCTGGCCGGTTGGCTCAGTGGTGGAGCGTCGGCCTGGCGTGCGGAAGTCCTGGATTCAGTTCTCGGCCAGGGCACACAGGAGAGGCGCCCATCTGCTTCTCCACCCCACCCCCTCTCCTTCCTCTCTGTCTCTCTCTTCCCCTCCCGCAGCCGAGGCTCCACTGGAGTGGGGATGGCCCGGGCACTGGGGATGGCTCCTTGGCCTCTGCCTCAGACGCTGGAGTGGCTCTGGTCGCCGGGAAGCAGAGCCCCAGGGGGGCAGAGCGTCGCCCCCTGGTGGGTGTGCCGGATGGATCCCGGTGGGGTGCATGCGGGAGTCTGTCTGACTGTCTCTCCCCGTTTCCGGCTTCAGAAAAATACAGAAAAAAATAAAAAAGAAAAGAAAATTATATTCTTAGAGCTGCAACAATACATGTTCCAAGAAAGGAAGCAAATGAACTTGAAAGAGCCTATTGTGCTACAAAGCCAAATAAAGACTTTATCTTCAAAACTGGGCAGTCTTGAAAATACAAATATCTCGATGAAAACTGAAGGATTGTGATTGTCACACTGATATGTCTGAAATATCCATACCTTAGCTGTACTTTAGCTACAACCTTAGAGTTGTTTATGAGTCTCTCTACTTCTTTAATATCAACGTCCATTGCACTTCCTTTTGCATTCTCTCCACTTCCCAGCCCAAACCTTGCCCTGAAGAGGGATAGTGAATATTGCCTGAATAACTAGTGATGAGTAACAGAGGGTATATATGAAGTCCTTTGTGTGCAACTTTTCCATGGCTTGAAATTGATGTGGAAGATGTGGATCCCCAAAGCCCACTTAAAGTCAATCTCAGGAGAATTCTGGATAACTATATGCTTTGCCTCTTATCTTTCGTGGAATTTAAATTATAAATAGTTGATGGCAACAAAAACTATTATGATACTTTCTACTCAGTCTACCAAATATGTGATTCCACTGTACAAACAGGGTAACAGAGAAGAAGTTGTAGACAAAATATTTATTTTGAAGCATATGATTGACCTAATAGATGTTTCTTTTAACACTTTAAGTATGATATTTCATTTTTATATGTCTTGCATTATTATTAATAAAAAGTACGTTCTAAAAAAATGTGATTGACTCATGCCCAATGTCATGTTTAAGAAACTTAGAAAGATTGAACATTAGACTTATAGTGCTAATCCCATTGTTATACTGTTCCCAAAGCCCATATTTTTCTAAAGCATCTATAGCTTTGTATTTGCAGGGCTATCTACAATAGAAATTTACTTTTAATGTGTTCAGAAACTGTGTCAAACCACTACTATCATGAGCTGAAAAGTCCAGAACCCAGTGCAAGCTGTTTCTTCTCCTTGCCTAAGAACAAAAGAACAAAACAAAATATAACAAAAACAAAAAGCTAATCAAATTACATGGTTATGTTATTTGATGTAGAAAAAGCACTTGACAAAATCCAACACCACTGGTGATAGAAACTTTAATCAAATTAAGAATAAAAAGGTGTTCACCTCAACTTGATAAAAAGCACCTACAAAAAAACCTACAGCTAACATCATACTTAATGATGAAAGACTGAGTGTTTTTCCTATAACATCGGCAGCAACGCAAAAATGTTTGATGTCTATGCTCACTACCTTTATTCAGTATGCTACTGGAAATTCTAGCCATTTTAATAGGGCAAAAAATAAAGGCATACAAATTGGAAAAGTAAAATGAAACTGTCCCCATTTGCATAAGACATGATTATTTATATAGAGTATCTGAAGAAATCTACAGAAATAATTCTAGAGCTAATAAATGAATTCAGCAAGGTCAAATTACACCACACAAAAGTCAATCACATTTCTACTTACAGAATATATAAACAAACATACACCAAAATTAAAATCACAATCCCATTTACAATTTCTCTAAAGGAAATGAAATATTTAGGTATATTCAAACACCAGCACATACAGGATCTATATGCTGAAAATTACAAAATACTGATGAAATAAGTCAATGCCTGAAATAAATGGAGAGACATACTGTGTTTATGGACTGAAAAATTCAACATAATAAAAATGTTAATTCTTCCCAAATTGATCTACAAATTTAATGTAATGCCTATCAAATCTCATTGAGGATTTTTTTTGTATTGTTTTGTTTTGTAGACATAGACATTTTATTCTAAAATTTACTGGAAAGCTACAGACCCTAGTATAGTTAATAAAAATTGACAACAAAGGAAATAATGGAAGGAGTCACTCTAACTGATGTTACTGTTTATTATATAGCTATAGTAATCAAGAGAGTGTAGTATCAGGGGAGGAATAGACACACAGATCAATGGATAAGAATAGAGAGCCTAGTAGTAGACTCACACCAGTACACTCTGCTGATTTCTAACAAAGGTACAGAAGCAATTCAATGAAGGATGAAGAGCCTTTTCAACAACTCGTGATAGAAATAATTAATGATGCATCTATTTGCAAAATGTGAATATCAACCTAAACTTCACATCTTATAAAAATCAATTCAACATGGATCACAGGCTTAATTGTAAAATGTAAAACTATAAAACATTTAGAAAAAAAGGAAAAATAAAAATTTTCGAGACATAAGGCTAGGCAAAGATTTCTTAGTTGTCATCAAAAGCACAATCCATAAGAGGGGAAATTAATAAATGGGACTTCATCAAAATAAAAAAATGTTAACCATACAATAAAAACTTGATGTCTAACTACCTAGAAATAAAGAATAATGCTACATTACAAAGCAACATAAAGTGAAAGAACAAATTGAATACTAGGAGAAGATATTTATAATGCATTAACCTCCAAAACATATTAAGAACTCATAAGAAAATGGTAAAAACTATGAAGAGGTAATTTTGTGGAAGAGAAAATATGAACAGCCTACAAACTAAGTAAGAAGCTCAACTTCATTAATAATTTGAAAAATAAACATGAAACCTCAATAAAATAGTATTTAACTCAAAATAGAATGGGAAAAAACTAATAAGTCTGTCACTATCAAATCTTAGGTCAATATTAAGCAAAGCAGTTAGTATGGGTATAAATTGATACAAACTCTTAGAAAATAAATTCAGTATTATTAAATGTAGATGAGCACGTACATCCCCAGCATTTCTCAGCATTTCCATATTTAAGCACATACACTCAGAGAAACTCTTGCCCCTGTACATCAGAGGATATTTCCATGAATATCAATAACAGCAGTGTGCCTTACAGCTAAAATTCAAAAAGGTTTATTTTTTTAAAAAACTTCCATATCTATCTAAAAGAGAATGGATAAAGTTTGAAAATGCAGTCAAATATGATAGAGTGATGAAAATGAATATGACTACAAGCAATGACATGAAAGTGTCTTAGAAACAGAACACCAGGTCAAACACATCAAACACAGAAGACTGAATACTCTGAAATCATTTTGAAAAAAATTAAAACAAGCAACATTAAACATTGTTTAGAGATACCAACATATGTGATGACACTACTATTTTTTTTTTCTGAAGCTGGAAACGGGGAGAGACAGTCAGACAGACTCCCGCATGCGCCCGACCGGGATCCACCCGGCATGCCCACCAGGGGCGACGCTCTGCCCACCAGGGTGCGATGCTCTGCCCCTCCGGGGCGTCGCTCTGTTGCGACCAGAACCACTCTAGCGCCTGTATTTTGAAGTAAGGAAAAAACAAATAGGTCAGAGAGTTCTGGAAGGAAAACCAGGAAGGTTTAGCAAACTTGGAAATGACTTTGTGCATAAGTGAAGAATAGACTCACAAGTGTTTGTGTTATCTTGTTTTAAAACCTTCACATATGATGCTTATGACCTTTCCAATATATCAATCAAAAATAACAAAATCAAATTTTTAAATCATTTAAAGCTAAGAGGAAAAAAATCAAGAATAAGGTAAAGAACAAAATGTAGATTCATAAATTTCCCAGTATTCATCTCAGTAAAATGACTTTTAATGCAATCACATATAATATTTGAGTGGGAAGAACACTTGTTTTAGTTTAATAATACACAGATGTAAAACTTGGCCCTGAGAATCCCAGGTCTGTGCTTAGTGATTTGGGACAAGAGTTATGCACATCCAACTTCCTCTTCCACAAAGAGGAAATAATCTCACCTACCTCACAAACATACTGTAAAATTGAATTAGGAAGTAACAGAGCACAGCAAGCACAGGACCACTGGTGAAGGGTAAAGTGTGTCCCATCTACGTAGTTATAATGTTATTACTGATCCTTTACAATTGACTAATATTTTGACTTAACAAGCAATCACCAGTATCCAAGTTGTGGAAATCATCTTATTTTCATCACCTAGAATGAAGGAGTGAGGAGTTAAGTAAGATGGAAACTACCATTTATTGAACACGTACTACTTGCCAGGCATTATTCAGTACTAAGAATTTTATAGATAAAAACATTTAATTCTCAGGCAACATAATGAGGACACCAAAACATCAAATATGGAAGACTGAATATGATATGAAATCATTTTGAAAAAAACTCAAAAACAAGCAAAATTGTGCCTTGTTTAGATGCAGTAACTCCGTTTTACAGATGAGGAAACAGTTTAATTATCTGGCTCCAGGTCATTCAGCTGGTCACTAATAGAACCAGGATTCACACGTATGGAAGTGGGCTCCCTTGTCCACATTCCTGTCACTCCTCCAGTGTTCCTACAGGCATGATCAATACCCTCTCTCGCTCTAACCTGAATCCTCCCCTGTGGCCTCCCTCCCCAGTGACTCTTTCTGTTTGAAGGAGCTGTGTAGTTCACAGCCCAATTTCAGAAAACTAAAACTTGATGCCTTCGAATTCTTTTAAATTCTTAATGACTTCCTTGATCAAGTTCCTTCTTTTATTTTGCAAAATTCAAATTAGCTTCCATGGGTGATTAAGGAGAGTGACTGAAAAATTCTAGCAAAGTTTTACATTATGGAAACGTTTATGGTTTGTGCATATATCATAAGAATGATATTCAGACAGTGTTATTACCATGAAAAAAACCTTAAATTTTATCACTAAATCTTAGCAAAGCTACTGGGGAAGGGAACAGAGAAGAGCAGGAAGTAGAGTGACAGGTAGGAAAAGACAGGAAGACTGGAAAATTCTGAGTTGAAACCTGGCCTGCTGAGCAACAGTGACAATGATGACTCTTACTCCTGATGACATATTATCGTTATCACCTTCCCACTACTCAGAGCTCTCCTCTGTGTTCCCATCTACTTAATCACCAGTCACTGGCATTCTCATTGTGTAACAGTTTAAATTGTCCACATTTCCTTTATGTCTGTCAATTTACAAATGTTTTCCTCTGAGATGGTTGGTGGGTAGGTAACAAATTGATGAACAGTATAGGCTCTGGAGACAGAATTTGAGCCCTATCCCAGTTCTGTTTCTTATTAGATAACCTTGGTTAACCTATTTTATTAACTTCTGAGCTGGAGTTTCCTCATCTATAAAATGGATTCTAATAATAGCATCTCTCTCATTGGACAGTTGTGAAGCTTAAACGAGACAGTGTAACACCTCTAAAGGATGTAGCTCAGGATCCAGGTATACTGTAAGTGCCTAATATTTATGGGCAACATTGGCATCAACATGCAATTGTGAGCTCAAAAATGCCATAATGCTAATATATTTTATACAGAATACAGTCCTATGTGATATTTGATGATATTGATGATACAAGATGATGATGTTACAAGAAACAACCAAATGGAGACTATACTTCAAGAGAATTTTTCAAAAATATAATTGTAAGATGGTTCACAATAGCCCTGTTTAAATAATGAGAGCTGTAGGTAGAGCCTGGCCCTTAGGTTTTCCATTTCTTTTTTTTTTTTAATTATTTTATTTATTCATTTTTAGAGAGGAGAGAGAAAGAGAGAGGGAGAGAGAGAAGGGGGAGGAGCTGGAAGCATCCACTCCCATATGTGCCTTGACCAGGCAAGCCCAGGGTTTCGAACCGGCAACCTCAGCATTTCCAGGTCGACGCTTTATCCACTGCGCCACCACAGGTCAGGCACAGGTTTTCCATTTCTATACTGTACCCATTCCTTTCTCTTTTTAAAAAATTGCCTCAGCTTATAAAATAATTCATCTTACTATAGCAAGGATTCCAACACACCACTTAGAAAATAAGACTAATGGGAAAAAAGAAAAAATGAGAAAACAGCACATTCTTTCATATTTTTACTTTGTTTGGTATCATTTTCCCCCAAATATGATATAATTATTATTCTGAAAAGATGTATTCTTGGCAATTTCAGACTCTATAAGAGTACAAAAAAAAAAAAAAAACTTAGGGCAATTTATTTTATATCCATATGGGAAAATTCATTTGGCTTGAACTTTTTTTTAGACCCTGATGAGGCTGCTATGAATTTATTACTCTCCTAGACTATAAACCTACAAAATACATAACATAGAAAACACTAATTATGGTAATAAGAATCAAGCATGCATAATTCCATTAAAAACAGTCACCACTTAGTATATCATGCAGGTTTTTTTTTTTTTTTACAACTCTTCTGTTCATTAGGAGAAAATTACCTTCTAGAATTAAGTGGACTATAATGTACTATTTACATTAAAAGCAGGAAAGGAAAACATAATGGCATATTTCAGGTAAAATGATTATTGCTATTGGTGTTGCCTTACTGTACTTCTTCAAAAAGGTATGTAATAAATTTCAAGATTTGCATGTGCTGAGTTGTCTGAGCGTTCATTGCAGAACAAGAATATCCCCCTGCTGGCCTTGTGGGCAGACATTTGAATCCAGGCTCATGTGATTTATCAAGTTACCTTCTGTGTTCTTACTTTCCACAAGGGGCAGGTGTTTTCTAACCATATTCAACTATTAAGACAGTTTAACTTCCTTTTTATTTCTTCAGAAAACAAACAAGAAACCATAAGCAAACTCCCAGGGTTTCAGAGGTTGATTCCAAACTTCTGGCAACCTAAAGACTTTCCAAAGATAGACACTTTCAGGAGAAGTCCACTGCCTCAAATGGTAATCTATTCTGATGAATAAGCTCATTGTTAAACAGCATTTTGCTGGTGTGAACTCTTATAGACACAGACTAATGATGTGAAAGTGAAGGAAAAGTTAAACAAATTGAATAAATACCACAAGACAAGTAGGGATATTTATGTGCAATAAAAATATTAAAAATTGTCTAAATTTCTATTACCAAAGAGATACAAATTAATGTTTTTGAAAAGGAGTAAATGTCGGAGAGCTGAATGAAGAGTAATGAGTGGGGGATAAGAGTGCCCATACAATGCCAGAGGAATGTAAATTGTTATAAGGTCTTTTTGTTTGTTTGTTTTTGAGAGAGAGACAGGAGAGGGACAGACAGGGAAAGACAGGCAGGCAGGGAGAGAGACGAGAAGCATCAATTCTTCATTGAGGCTCCTTAGTCTCCTTAGTTGTTCGTTGATTGCTTTCTCTTATGTGCCTTGACCAGGGAGCTACAGCAGAGCGAGTGACGCCTTGCTCAAGCCAGTGACCTTGGGCTCAAGCCTGCTAGCAACCTTGGGCTACAAGCCAGCAACCTTGAGCTTCAAGCCAGTGGCCATGAGGTCATGTCTATGATCCCATGCTCAAGCCAGTGACCCTGCACTCAAGCTGGTGAGACACGCTCAAGCCAGATGAGTCCCTGCTTAAGCCCGCAACCTCAGGGCTTTGAATCTGGGTCCTCCACATCCCAGTCTAATGCTCTATCCACTGCGCCACCACCTGGTCAGGCTTGTTACACATTTTCTAATGTGCATTTTTGTAATAAGTATCAAAAGATTCAAAAATATGTTTTCTTTGACCTCAAATTTTCAATTCTACTTACTCTAAAAAATATGAATACAAAAATGTTCATGAAAGCATTATTTCAATATAAAATTAGAAGACATAAATATCAATATTTTTCTGATCTTAATTCAAAGAATTTCACGGGGTTTTCAGAGTTAAGTTGGTTTACACTGGATGCCTGAAGCTTTCCTGTCAGCTTATCCAAAAATCACTTTTCTGAGATTAACCAAAGCAGGTCTAGAAACTTACAAAAGAAGAAAGTAAGAAACCTTGAATTGCCAATCTGGAACATCCTCCTTCAAACTGCATCTTCATTAATTCTCATTCTTTGCAATAGCAGCAACCCTAAACCTTCTTCTTACTCACAAGAATGACCATCATTTGAGACATTTCATGAAGATTTTCAAAATTAGTTTTAATAGAGCAAACAATTGAGAAATACAGTCAAGTAGTTGAAATTTTTCTTTAACTTTTTTTTTTTTTTTTTTTTTTTTTTGCGTTTTTCTGAAGCTGGAAACAGGGAAAGACAGTCAGACAGACTCCCACATGCGCCCGACCGGGATCCACCCGGCATGCCCACCAGGGGGCGATGCTCTGCCCACCAGGGGGCGATGCTCTGCCCATCCTGGGCGTTGCCATGTTGCGACCAGAGCCACTCTAGCGCCTGGGGCAGAGGCCACAGAGCCATCCCCAGCGCCCGGGCCATCTTTGCTCCAATGGAGCCTTGGCTGCGGGAGGGGAAGAGAGAGACAGAGAGGAAAGCGCGGCGGAGGGGTGGAGAAGCAAAATGGGCGCTTCTCCTATGTGCCCTGGCCGGAATCGAACCTGGGTCCTCCGCACGCTAGGCCGATCTTTAACATTTTTAATGTGACCTGCTATGCAATCTTAATAGACATATACTATCAAAGGTAATTAGAGTTACTTTAAATTAAAATTATTAATTGCTTATACTATATATTTTATTTTTTCTTTATTCATAACTTAACATTTCCAAACTGATTTAAGGAAAAATTGTAATACTGATTTATTTCCAACTTGTTTAGCAATAAGTAGATATCCATTGAGTTAACTGTGGATCTAAGATGTATAAGAATAGAGTGTTGTATACGACTAAATTTAGGTTAACTTAATTGAAGTCTGCAAATGTTCTTTATTTGGGTTTGCTCATGGTAAATGATAGTCATCATGGTAGAAGTCATGCAATAATAAATTTATTTTTGTTTAGTGAGAGAGAGAGAGAAAGAGAGAGAGAGCAGAGAGAGAAAAAGAGGACAGACAGGGAGAGAGATGACAAGAATTAACTCTTGGTTGTAGCACCTTAGTTGTTCATTGACTGCTTTCTCATATGTGCCTTGACTGAGGGACTGGAGCTGAACCAGTGACCCCTTGCTCAAGCCAGCAACCTTGGGCTTCAAGCCATTGACTATGGGGTCATGTCTATGACTCTGTGCTCAAGCTGGCAACCTCAGGGTTTTAAACCTGGATCCTCAGCATCCCATGCCAATGCTCTATCCACTGAGCCACCACCTGGTTAGGCAATAATAAAATTTCTTATAAGAAGCACTACTAAAAACACTACACTACCTAATTGAAAATAGGGATCTCAAATGAGAAAAAAAAAAAACCGCTTGCTGAGTACAAAGAGCACAGTGTCCATCAAGTCAACTGAATGAATGAAAATGCCCACATATCACTTTAAAAGCAATGTAAATAAAATACAGCTAAAAATCAATACAAGCTAAACTGAAGGGACTTGAAAACTGTTCTTCTGTAATAGTGACTAGATTTCTAATAACCTGGGGGAGGGAAAAAATAAGAATTTCTTTATAGGAGTCAGAAAAGAAATATGACATGAAAGCCAGGGCAACTCTGAGCCAGTGAAATTGTCCATTATTTAAACTGCAGGTGATGACATGCACATAAACTGGTGTAGCAAGATGCATCGAAAGTGAGGGATATGAGTGGATTTACTGTGAAATTCACTGTGGGATTCTATACTTCAAGGGAGGACACAAGTATGCTCTGCCTTAGGACAACATAGTGCTGTAAATTCTAACCTCGAAAGGAAACAGATTAAAGGGTAAATCATTGCATCTATAATTTCAACACTACTTACAGCTTATTAACAACTTGGCAAAATATTGGGGGCATTAAAATTTTAAAAGTATAAAAAAAAAGATGACAAGAAGATAAAGAGCAAACCAGAAATGTGATGGAAGAGGAGATAAATAAAAATGAAGAAATATGCCTGACCAGGTGGTAGCACAGTGGATACAGTGTCAGCCTGGGACACAGAGGACCCACGTTCAAAACTCTGAGATCACTGGCTGGAGTGCAGGCTCATCCAGCTTGAGTGTGGGGTTATAGACATGACCTCATGGTCGCTGGCTTGAGCCCACAGTCACTGGCTTAAGCAAAGGGTCACTCACTCTGCTAGAGCCCCAGTCAGGGCACATATGAGAAAGCAATCAATGAACAACTAAGGTGCTGCAACAAAGAATTGATGCTTCTCATCTCTCTCCCTTCCTATCTGTCTGTCCCTCTCTCTCTGTTTCTGTCTCTCTTGCTAAAAAAGAAAGAAAAGAAAAATGAAGAAATAAGAAAGACTATAAAGACGAGAGCTATATTCAAGATAGGTAAAAGAGATTAGATCCAGTGTTACCAATGTGTTGGAACTATATTAATGAAAACATCCAAAAAAGTCTTCTGCTTTCAGAAAAAGACTGTGAAATTGACGGTGTTGGTCTTTATTATGCCCACTCTCAAGTCTGTATTTCAGAGATCATAAGTACTTTCTGTAAAGGGCCTGATCATTAATGTTTTTAGCTTTAGCAACTACTAAATTCTGCTGTTGTGGCAAGAAAGCAGCCATAAAAAGGTGTAAGCAATGTTCCAATTAAACTTTATGTACAAAAATGGACAGGAGGCCAGATGCAGCCAAACTGCCTATAGTGTTCCAATCCTCCTATTGTACCTTCTAACACTTCTCACTAACTATTGCCCCATTGTCTTCATCGCCCAATGCCCCACTGACCATCCACCATTTTTATAATTATGCTCCCTGTCTTCAAAATTACCTCCCTGTTTCTTCTCTATAACTCTTTCTGCATCATCCAGGTAGCAACTAACCATCATCATGACATTTCCCTGCTTAGAACTCAGGAGAGAAAGAGAACTATGGTAGAGAGTGAACAGCAAGATCCTTCTATCACTCTCAGATGCATCCCAAGTGAACCCTACTCTGCTCCTATCCAACATCTACATCAGTCTTCATTCAATCAGTTAAGAATTTAGTGTCTGTTATGTACTTTGACCTATAAACAAAGAACACTTAGAAAGTAATTCTTGAACTACAGAAGATGGCAACAGAGTAGGCAGATGCACAGACTCCCAGCTCACACCACCAAACTGGATTGCAAATTAATTTAGGAACAATCAGCATGAAAAACCAACTCTGGAATACAAGAACAGCTCTCAAAACCAAGGAGCAAAGAAGAAGCCACACTGAGCCTGGTAGGGAGTGATGAGTCTCCCAATCTTACAGGAACAAAGGGGTTGTGAGGCTGAGCCCAGAAGGGCTCTCATTCCATGACAAAGAGTAGTAAATATCACTCATAGCCACTTGCCTGGGGACCTGGGAATGAGGTGTGTTGAAAGGGCTGGCTTATCTTCCAAAAGGAAAGAGGGGAGAAACAGACAGATGGTGACTGGCAGAGGAATGCATGGGAGGATCTGAGAAGCTGACTCATACTGGAGGCAGCCATAGCAGGGGGAGAGGTTGATCCTTCCATATAACACAAGACAAGTGGTTCGGGGTCACCCATCTCAAGATATCTCTCCAGCTCCAATCAGTGCAAGAAGAAACAGCTGAAAACAAGAAGTGGGGAGGAGGGGCACTAACTCAGGTCTCCATAGAAATCTGAGCTACACCTCCCTCTACTGAAGCGGAGAAAGCACCCTGCCCCCTGAAAGAGTAACTGGCAGATCAGGCCTTTAGAGTCTCAGGTTACATCCACCACATTCCTGGATACAGTTTCAAATAAGCCCCCTGCTGAGATCAGTAAACAAGACTACCACTGAGATAACTCAGAAGAAAACAAACAAATAAAGACTTCAAAGCAGCTCTACTAGAAAAGCCAAACATGACAGTGGATTACAAACAAAAGCTGATAACAACCCAAGAAGACCTAGAAATAACACAACTGAAAATTGGAGACAGACAACACAAAACCTAGACTCAACCAGCCCTACAAACAACACACTCAAACACACAGACATGATGAGAAGGCAGAGAAGTGCAATCCAAATGAAACCACAAGAGAAATCTCCAGAAAAGGAACTGAGTGATATAGAAATAACCAAACAGCCAGATGCAGAGTTTAGAATAATGATTATTAGGATGCTTAGGGATCTTAGAACAACAATGGATGGTCATTACGAACACCTAAATAAAAAGATAGCAAGTATAAAAAAGGACATTGAATAATTTAAAAAGAATCAGTCAGAGGTGAGAAATACAATATCAGAAATGAAGACCACAATGGAAGGAATTAAAAGCAGGATGGATGAAGCTGAGGATCGAATCAGCAAGTTGGAGGACAAGATGAACAAAGGCACAGAAGCAGAGCAGGAAAAAGAAAACAGACATAAAAAGTCTGAGGAAACTCTGAGAGAGCTCTGTGACAACATGAAGAGAAATAACATCCACATCATTGGAGTTCCTGAAGAAGAAGAGAAAGAACAAGGAATAGAAACTTTATTCAATCAAATCATAGCTGAAAACTTCCCTAAATTGATGCAAGGAAGGGTCTCACAAGTTCGAGAAGCACAGAGAACTCCATTAAAGAGAAACCCAAAGAAACCTACACCAAGACACATCATAATTAAAATACCAAAGCTAAGCGATAAAGAGAAAATATTAAAAGCTACTAGAGAAAAGAAGGCTATCACCTACAATGGAGCCCCCCAAAAGGATGACATCCGATTTCTCAACAGAAACACTTGAGGCCAGAAGGGAACGGCAAGAAATATTCAAAGTAATGCAGAACAAAAGCCTACAACCAAGACTACTTTATCCAGCAAGGATATCATTTAAAATTTCAGGGAAATAAAAAGCTTCCCAGACAAAAAGAAACTCAAGGAATTCATTACAACCAAACCAATGCTGCAGGAAACGTTAAGGGTCCTGTTGTAAACAGATCAAAGTGGGAAAAGAATATAGCAAAAGAGGAATACAGTTTTAAAGAATAAAATGGCAATACACAACTACATAACAATAATAACCTTAACTGTAAATGGATTAAATGATGCAATCAAAAGACATAGGGTAGCTCTTTGGATAAGAAAACAGGTCCCATACATACGCTGTCTACAAGAGACACACCTTAAAACAAAAGATGCATATAGATTGAAGGTAAGAAGATGAGAAAAAAATATTTCATGCAAATGGAAATGAATAAAAAGCTGGGTTAGCAATACTTATATCAGACAAAATGGACTTTAAAACAAAGACTATAGTAAGAGATAAAGAAAGTCACTACATAATGATAAAGGGAGCAATCCAACAGGAAGATATAACCATCATAAATATCTATGCACCTAATATGGGAGCACCTAAATATATAAAGCAGACTTTGATGGATATAAAGGGTGAGATCAACAGCAGTACTATAATACTAGGATATTTCAATTCCCCACTAACATCACTAGATAGATCCTCAAGAAAGAAAATTAACAAAGAAACAGCAGACTTAAAGGACACACTAAATCAACTTGATTTAATAGATATCTTTAGAACCTTTCACCCTAAGGTAGCAGAATATACATTCTGTTCAAGTGCTCATGGTACATTCTCCAAGATAGAACACATGTTAGGACACAAAAGCAGTCTCAACAAATTTAAGAAGGTTGAAATCATATCAAGCATTTTCTCTGATCACAAGGGCATGAAACTAGAAATCAACAACAACAGAAAAACTAAAAAATACTCAAACTCATGGAAACTAAATAGCATGTTATTAAATAACAAATGGGTTAACAATGAAATCAAAGAAGAAATTTAAAAAATTCCTAGAAACAAATGATAATGACCAAACAACAACTCAAAATTTATGGGATACAGCAAAAGCAGTCCTGAGAGGGAAGTTCATAGCATTACAGGCATTCCTTAAGAAGCTTGAAAAAGCTCAAATAAACAACCTAACCGTGCATCTAAAAGAACTAGAAAAAGAACAGCAAGTAAGGCCCCGAGGTAGTAGAAGGAAGGAATTAATAAAGATCAGAGCAGAAATAAATGACATAGAAGCTAAAGAAACAATATGGAGGATCAATGAAACCAAGAGCTGATTCTTGGAAAGGGTAAACAATATCGATGACCCTTTAACAAGACTCACCAAGAAAAGAAGAGAAAGGACTCAAATAAAATTAGAAATGAGAGTGGAGAAATAACAACCGCACACCAGAAATACAAAACATTGTAAGAAAATAATATGAAAAACTGTATTCCAAAAAATTAAACAAACTAGGTGAAATGGACAAATTCCTTGAAACATATAATCTTCCAAAAATTAACCTGGAAGAATCAGAAAACGTAAACAAACCGATTACAACAAAAGAGATCGAAACAGTTATCAAAAAGCTCCCAAAAAACAAAACTCCTGGGCCCGATGGCTTTACTTGTGAATTCTACCAAATATTCAAAGAAGAACTAACTCCTATATTTCTCAAGCTATTTCAAAAAATTCAGGAGGAAGGAACACTTACTTCCAAGTTCCTTTTATGAGGCAAGCATAATTCTGATTCCAAAACCAAGCAAAGACAACACAAAGAAAGAAAATTATAGGTCAATATCTCTGATGAATTTAGATGCTAAAATCCTCAACAAAATATTAGCAAACCGGATCTAGTGATACATAAAAATATACATCATGATCAAGTGGGATTTATTCTGGGGAGGCAAGGCTGGTACAACATTCGTAAATCAATTAATGTGATTCACCACATAAACAAAAAGAAGGAGAAAACCCATGTGATAATTTCAACAGATGCAGAAAAAGCATTTGATAAAATCCAACACCTACTTATGATCAAAACTCTTGGCAAAGTGGGAATACAGGGAACATATTAAGGCCATCTATGACAATCCCACAGCCAACATTATGATTAATGGACAAAAATTAAAAGCAATTCTCCTAAAATCAGGAACAAGGTAGGGGTACCTCCTTCCACCACTCTTATTTAACATAATACTGGAAGTCCTAGCTACAGCAATCAGACAAGAAGAAGAAATTAAAAGCATCCAAATTGGAAAAGAAGAAGTAAAAGTATCATTATTTGCACATGATATGATACTGTATATAGAAAACCCTAAAGTCTCAGTCAAAAAACTACTGGACCTAATAAACGAATTCAGCAAGGTGGCAGGATATAAAATTAATACTCAGAAATCAGAGGCATTTTAATACACAAACAATGAACTGTCAGAAAGAAAAATTAAGGAAACAATCCCCTTCACTATTGCAACAAAAAAATAAAGTACCTAGGAGTAAATTTAACCAAGGAGGTTAAAGACTTGTACTCAGAAAATTATAAAACATTGATAAAAGAAATCAAGGAAGACACAAACAAGTAAGTGGAGGCATTTACCGTGCTCATGGTTAGGAAGAATAAACATCATTAAAATGTCTATATTACCCAAAGCAATTTATAAATTCAATGCAATACCAGTTAAAATACCAATGACATCCTTCAAAGATATAGAATACATATTCCAAAAATTTATATGGAACCAAAAAAGAACACGAATAGCCTCAGCAATCTTGAAAAAGAAGAATAAATTGGGAGGTGTCACACTTCCTGATATCAAGTTATACTACAAGGCCATTGTACTCAAAACAGCTTGGTACTGGCATAAGAACAGGCATACAGATCAATGGAACAGAACAGAGAACCCAGAAATAAACCCACATCTTTATGGACAATTGATATTTGACAAAGGAGGTAAGAGCATACAGTGGAGCAAAGACAGTCTCTTTAATAAATGGTGTTGGAAAAACTGGACAGCTACCTGCAAAAAAATGAAACTAGACCACCAAATTATGCCATGCACAAAAATAAACTCAAAATGGATAAAGGACTTAAATGTAAGTCATGAAACCATAGGTATCCTAGAAAAAAACTTAGTCAGTAAGCTGACCGACATCTATCACAGCAATATCTTTGCTGATTTATCTCCATAGGCAAATGAAATAAAAGACAGGATAAACAAATGGGATTATATCAAACTAAAAAGCTTTTGCACAGCTATAGACAATATGAACAGAATAAAAAGACAAACCACACAATGGGAGAACATATTTGACAATACATCTGATAAAGGATTAATAACCAAAATTTATAAGGAACTTGTAAAACTCGACACCAGGAAGACAGACAATCCAATCAAAAAATGGGCACAATAAATGAATAGACACTTCTCCAAAGAGGACATACAGATGGCCAATAGACAAATGAAAAAATGTTCAACATCACTAATCATTAGAGAAATGCAAATTAAAACCACAATGAGATACCACCTCACACCAGTCAGAATGGCACTCATTAACAAAATAACACATGATATGTGCTGGCAAGGATGTGGAGAAAAGGGAACCCTCCTGCACTGCTGGTGGGAATGCAGACTGGTGCAGCCACTGTGGAAAACAATATGGAGATTCCTCCAAAAATTAGAAATGGAACTGCCCTTTGACCCAGCCATCCCACGTATAGGAATATATCTCAAGGACACCATATCACTGACTGAAAAAAAGAAATGCACCCCATGTTTATGGCAGCATTGTTTACAATAGCAAAGTTCTGGAAACAGCCCAAGTGTCCATCAGTGGACAAGTGAATTAAAAAGCTGTGGTACATATATACAATGGAATACTATGGGGCTATGAAAAAGAAGGAAATATTACCTTTTGCAACAATATGGAGGGTCCTGGAAACTATTATGTTGAGTGAAATAAGCCAGGCAGAGAAAGAAAAATATCATATGACCTCACTCATTTGAGGAAGCAAGGAATAATGAGAACTGAGGAACGGAATTGAGACAGAGGAGGGATCAAAGGACCAGAGGAAAAGAGGACAGAGGGAAAGGGGATGATAGGATGGGATAAACCTGAAGGGAAGGGGGGAGGGCACTGTAGGGAGGGGGGCAAGTGTTGTTGAGGGGAATAGGAGGGAGGGGGATGCATTTGGGGTGACCCTAGAATCTATGTAAACACAATTAATTAAATAAAAAATAAATAAAGAAGAAAAGAAAAAAGAGAAAGGGCAAAAATCTAAGCCTCTGCTGTTGACAAATGCCATGGAAGAATTCTTCTTAACCAGTAAATGCTTGTTGTCGTGTTTCAGCAAAGACTTTTCCCCTAACATGAACAGGATCTGGTAGAGAGAAATAAACTTACAATGGATTGCCCACGCAAAAATGTGCTGCTAATGAAGGTGGAATTTAAGACTTCAGAGAAGGTTTGTTTCAAAAAGAGAAAACAAGCCCCGGTGCTTGTGACCCAGGTGTCTCAGCCCTCCACGTCCGAGTTCAGCTTCGGGTTTTGGTGCTCTTCTTGGGACTCCGATTGATAGCCAGTGTCTCTGCAGATACGACTTGAACTAATTCCCAGGATAATGACCCAGGCCGCCCATGATTTACTTACTCACTGCTGTGAGGCAGCCCAAGCAGGGCTGGCTAATCCCTTAATGGTCCCTGCAGTGTGTCCGGGGCTGCTCCGAAAATTCACAGCCCTGCCTGGAACACTGAGGGGTATTGAATGCTCTCTCCCTTCCCCTCCCCATTGCGTCTCCCTCACCCTTTATCTTATCAGGTAGCTAATTCCCAAAAATTATTGTGTGATTCAGGCAGAAAAATAAAATTGCTCTCAAATCATAAAAAAAAAAGTAATTCTTTTTTTTTTTTATCTTTTTTTTTTTTTTTTTTTTTTGTATTTTTCTGAAGCTGGAAACGGGGAGGCAGTCAGACAGACTCCTGCATGCGCCCAACCGGGATCCACCCGGCACGCCCACCAGGGGGGGATGCTCTGCCCATCCGGGCGTCGCTCTGTCGCGACCAGAGCCACTCTAGCGTCTGGGGCAGAGGCCAAGGAGCCATCCCCAGTACCCGGGCCATCTTTTGCTCCAATGGAGACTTGGCTGCGGGAGAGGAAGAGAGAGACAGAGAGGAAGGAGAGGGGGAGGGGTGGAGAAGCAGGTGGGCGCTTCTCCTGTGTGCCCTGGCCGGGAATCGAACCCGGGACCTCCACACGCCAGGCCGATGCTCTACCACTGAGCCAACCGGCCAGGGCAAAAAAAATAATTCCTGACCTCAGATGACTCAATCTAGTATGGGTAGAAATTACTCACATGCCCACTACCTTTCTGTATCTCCCAATCCAATCAAATCATTAGAAAACCATTAGTCATCTCAATAGTGGGAAATTGATCTGGAATGGGGAGGTCAGAACTAGGAAAGACTAATAGAGAAGACATTTGAAAACCAAAGACTTGTTGATTTAGCAACTAGTTCTCCCCTTAGGAGTTTCATTTCTGGTGGACAATAAGAACTTGTTGGGTAGTAGGCACCAAAGAAGCTCTGTTCCAATAGAGAAAAAAAAAGAAGATAATCAATTTAACAAACAAAAGACTACCGTATTTCCCATGTATAAGATGCTCCTACATATAAGACACACCTTAATTTTGGGGTCTGAAATTTAAAAAAAAAATGTATTACATAAAGTTATTAAACTCAAGTTTTATTCATCATAAAATTCATACAACTCCTCATCACTGTCAGAACTCCCATCCATTAGCTTGTCCTCATCTGTGTCTGATGACAAATCACTGTCTTCAACAATGAGTGCAAAAACAAGCACGAAAAAGCAGGAAATGCAAGTAAAATAATCTACAACCACTGTGTAAGATACATCCACGTTTTAGACCCCAAATTTTGGGGGAAATGTGCCTCTTATGCATGAGAAAATACAGTATATTTCTTTTTAATTTCGTCATTTTGCAAAAAAAAAACTTCCAGATAGAAGTGGTTCCTAACTGCCAATCCTTGATACCAAACTACATTAGAATTTTTATTAGAACAAGTAAGATTCAAGAATCTACTTATGGTTGTGGAACACTGTAGTATATGAGGTTAATCTTCCCGGTAGGACCAACTAGAAAGCAGAATAAAACATAAGGAAACCTGCTCAAAGGCAGCAAATGGCTACTATAGCAACAAAGACAACCACGGAGGTACACAGTCTGAACACCCTTTAAGAGATGTCAGTGAGCTAACAGCCTCCACATGTCACACTTTGGGATCTGCTGAAGCACTCACTCATCCTGAGGCCACACTCTCCAAGCTGCTGCTGTTCGACATGAAAATCTCCCAAGGAGCACTGTACGAGCCGAGCCGAGCCTACCTCAGGGCCGTGCTGGTCTGAGGCTTTCTACCCAAGCCTCCTCCTTCCTTCCTGTGCTCTCACAGGCATCAGTTCTGCACTGCAGTCTCTAGGCCTACTCCTGGTCTCTCCACCCTCTGATCAACAAACAGTTCCCAACCTCAAAAATAATGATACTTTCTCAGTTGTGTAGCCACATTCCACAGGATTGGAGGCTAAGTAATGGTATTTTAATAACATATTTTGCTTTGTAATATAACCAACAGCTTATATAAACAAAGCAAAATGCTTCCTACCATGTAACCTTTTGGAGTGTTTTGCCAAACAAAATGGCTACAGTTTTCTATTAGTGTAGAAGTTTTTCCTGAATGGAAATGCACAATTTAGTTTTAATAAGAGTTTTCAAGCTAAGCTGTACATACAAAAGTGTATTTCTTTTTTCCTTATGTTTATAGCACAAGATAAGCTGTAGGCCAATTTTATGTAGCTATTTATGTGCAAATAAGAGGTTATATTTTGAATGTTTTCAGTTTTACAGGAGACAGGCAAGAGAATTTCAAATGCAGTTTTTCCACTATAGTCAGAGAGTTGACATTTCTATTTCTTACTTTCTGGGGGCATCTTTAGCTCTTGACTACAGATGAAAACTGTTTAAACATTAAAACCTGAAAAATGAATAAAATTTTATAAACCATTTTACTCAAAGTAAAAGGAGTTCATTTTGGCTTTTTGAGCACGAGTTGGATGGTTAGTTGACCTCATCCTCTATTCAGAGGCAAGAAGCATATTCCATATGGATAAGTCCCAGGCTCCTCATATGAACAGATGTGAGAATGCACCTATGGTAATGGTAATTCAGGTTAATAATGAGACATCCTCTGCCTTCACTGAATTGGTATGAGGAATTCATTGGCTGACATTAGTGGCCACAAAAGGAGTTCAGAAGAGGATTCTGACATGAACAGTCTACAGATCCCAGAACTGGAGCTTTGTTTTTGGCAAGATGGACAGATTTGGAAGGCCCTAACAGAGCTAATACAGCAAGCATGCTGTTGATCCAGTAATTCTCCAGCAGGGACAAAATCTGCATTGGCCAGTGGCACACTGAAGAAGCCAGCAGCCATTAGGCAGAGGCTCAAGTAGGCCGGTGGTTTCTGTCAGTAGATGGCCTACAAGTGGACACAACAGTGCGGGGAAGGAGGGGGAATAGGCACTTGATGGGTAGAGGTTTGGGCAGGCATCAATATGAACGTGGCATGGCAGCAGAAAGCAGAGATTCAGCATGATTGTGGTCCTGAGGTGACTAAACAGAAGCCAGTATCCCAAATCGAGATAAAAGGAAGTTCTAAGCAGGACTTGTTCCCGAAGACAGAACAAAATCTACCTTCAAGAAGTGTGGTAAAAGGCCACAGGAAACCCACCAGCAATTCTTAGATGCTACTTAAGAGTACCAGGTCTGAGGAGGGGAGAGGGTAAGGAGGGTTACTGAAAGTCACAGCCCTGAATTCTGGGGGAAGTTGTAATAGGATGCCAGACAGAATGTGTGGAAGAAGGGACTGTGGGGGATTGTAAAAGAACAGATCCTAATAAACCTCAGCTCAGTATTTTCATCTGGAAAACAGAAAACAATATGAACTGCTAAAGTTATTGAAATTATCAAACACAAAGTGGCTAGCTCAGGGTTAGGACTCCAAGGATGTGAGTTAACCAGCCCTTCCAGCGATTCATGACCAAGGACAAGTACAATGACCAAGGACATTCTATAAACTTGGGAGCTTTTTGACAGGTCAGAACCACTATGGCAATAATAATAGCTAACATTCATTGACTACTTATTAGACTTTTTACATGCATATCCTATATAATCCTGTCACCCCTATGAGGTGGGTGGTAGCAACAACTCCATTTTACAGATATGAAAACCAAAGAACAGAGAAGTTAAGTGACTTACCCTAGGTTACATTAGCAAGTAGCAGTGCCAGGATTTGAACACAGGTTCAACATCTCCACTAATGGTTTAGTTACACATAATGCCATACTTCTACAGGGGGATGGATGGTAAAAAGAGAGAAAATACCTATGTAAGATCAAAAAATGGTCCATTAATGTTTATTTGGAACACCAATGGCAAACTGCCACAGTCAGACACAGAGAAAGTAGTAACATCATGGCAGGACATTTTTATGTAATTTTTTTCCATTAATCATTTCTCTGGCTATGCTGCTGGCATGGAGCTGTCAGGACAGCCATGGCAGGAACAGGGTATTTACAGCCAGAAGTATTTTTATTGCCCAGCATGAGCAGCAGTGGTGTATGACCCGCGTCATGGGTGTGTCCTCTGTGGTACACGACACAGGCGGCGGTTGCTTCATTTCCCCTGATCTATAAATTCCGGGAGGGTCGAATTCCACATATTAGATGGTCTCATATAACTTATCAACAGAAACTTTAAGTATCAACTTACGCCCTCAAGGATCTGGAATATTTAATATGATTTCCAAAGGCATCAACTTGAAAAGAATTTCAATGGTAATTTGCCAAAAATAAAATAAACATGGCAGAATTTTTTTTAAGCAGCAGCCTCACTTCCAAGATATATCTTCTGTGTAGTTAATACATTTTGATATCATTCTTTTTACTTTTACATAAACCGTGTTCATTTGAGATAAAATAGAACATCACCTAAAAAATCACATAAAATATTAACAACCAGAGATAATCATTACATTTTTATTGTTAAGCCTTCCAGTATTCTTTCATAGTCATTCAACATTTTGTAAAAATAGAAATATTATACAATCTACTGTATAACTGCCTCTCTCATATTAACTATATTAGGGATATTTTCTCATGTTCTATATAAAATTCTACTTCTTACGATGACATTTTTTATTTTGTTTTATGGATGACCATAATTTATTTTATTAGTCCCCCATTGTTGGATATTTAGGTTATTTCCAATTTTCCTTATTTGCTTATGAGAGCATTTCTTAAATTTAACAAAGTAACATTTAATCTGTTATGTAGCAATATTGTTATCCAGTTTCTAGTTTGCCTTTTCACTTGATTGGGAGTTTGCATTCAGAAGTTTGTTTTTAATTTTTATGTAGTTGAGGTGCATGAACATTTAACTTGTGAATTCTACCTCTAGTGCCACACTGAGAGAACCATTCAAGAACAAAGCACATAGGCCCTGGCCGGTTGGCTCAGCGGTAGAGCGTCGGTCTGGCGTGTAGGGTACCCAGGTTCGATTCCTGGCCAGGGCACATAGGAGAGGCGCCCATTTGCTTCTTCATCCCCCCCCCCTCCTTCCTCTCTGTCTCTCTCTTCCCCTCCCGCAGCCAAGGCTCCATTGGAGCAAAGATGGCCCGGGCGCTGGGAATGGCTCCTTGGCCTCTGCCCCAGGCACTAGAGTGGCTCTGGTCGCGGCAGAGCAACGCCCCGGAGGGGCAGAGCATCGCCCCCTGGTGGGCAGAGCTTCGCCCCTGGTGGGCGTGCCGGGTGGATCCCTGTCGGGCGCATGCGGGAGTCTGACTGTCTCTCCCCGTTTCCAGCTTCAGAAAATTAAAATAAAAGAAAAAAGAAAAAAAAAAAAAGAACAAAGCACACCTCCTTCTTCCTGCGATCATATAAACATTCATAGATGCTTTCCTCCAACACATAATGGCTTCATTTTTTTTTTCATTTTACATGTTTTTGAAAGAGTAGATACTAATACAATCTTAGAAAATCACATACTAAAAACTCCCAGCTAGCTGGCTTCCTAAAAGAACACTGAGATGAATCTGCTTTGCAAGCGAAAAAAGCTCTTGTATACAACAAACATTCAAAGTGAAAACATTGGAGTTTCTTCTGTGAAATGGTTTAGATTGCATTTCTATAAGAGTTGATAAAACTGTAATCTGGTTTTACAAACAAATATTACCTCTGGTGTCAATGTCCAGACGGAACTACCCGATCCGTGACTAACAAGCATATCCATTCCCTATTCCATCCAGTTGTAAGGATTCTTCTGAAAATGCTAACGCTCCAATCATTTTATTCTAATTCTGAATTGACTGTCTCCGTAGCCTCATTTATTTCTTCAGAGAATAGGAGGGATGTTTTCACATCAAAGAGTACACTGGTCCAAAAGAGAAACTAAATGTCATGGCTGCTACTCCTAATAAACAGTACTACATTTCCAAACCATGTAATTCGACCACAGCGATTTTAAGTAGCAGCTAAGAAATCTGGCATGTAATGCGCAAATTGCAAAGCCCTGACAAGACTCGGTATGCCTTTTTCTTTTGCTGAGTTGATTTCTAAAGCAATTTTTAAGGTCCTACAATGCCTCCACAATTAAACTTTAATAGCTTTAAAATCAATTCATTATCCCATGGCCTCCTTTAAGACATCTGTCAGTGACATCACTACCTTCCCAGTTTAAGATGTTTTCCCCTTGGAAGAATCTGTTCATTACAGTCGTCAACAACTACTCGGTTAGCAAAGAGCCCTGAGACAAGGCATGGGACAAGTTAATGGTGTAACAAATCAGTGGCTAAGCTAAATGGTCTGTTTGCACAGTACAGTATTATTGCTTTATTGAATACAACTTAAAGATTTACAGCAATTACAGATTTACTTTATTCCAGGTGCAAGATGCACAAATGAAATACAGGGAGGTGCAGTTTTGTTTTATGCTGCTTTCATTAAGAACCCAATTGCACGGCAAAATCAGTTAGTGTATATCTCGTTCCCTGTGACAGCCAATTTTCCACTGAGATTGGAAACTCGTAGAGCCTTTCAATCCTTGATCGTACTCTAGGAGCACAAGGGGTGGACATTGCAGCATGTTTTTAATTTTTCTAATGCAAAGCATCAGTGGTAGCAAGTGCTTCTTCCCGACTCCAGCAATGAAATGTCTGTGGATGCACGGTACATATCCTTAACTCTAGGTCTACTTTGATGATGAACTCTGTCTGGGACATACTTATGTCCAGTATATTGAGGTGGGTATCTTTCCCAATGAATTTCTTTTCACAGAAAATATGTAGTGTTCCAAACACAGCTGACACCAAATGACCTGTGACACAATCAACTTGACCATCAAAAGGCCCAAAGCTGATTACATTCTAATTCAGTTACCAATTTTTTTTTCTGCATCTCTACTGTTTGTCAGGCACTTTCAGAGATCTAGAAAGAGAGTGGGTACCCATCCTCATGGGGTCTATATTCTTGCAGAGAAGGAGGATTTCAAAAAATTAAATATATTAAACAAAGTAATTTTGCTAGCAATGAATGCTATAAAGAAAATAAAATATGCTCATGAATAATATTGGGTGGAAGTCAACTACTAAATGTAAGAAGTAAAAATTATATTAGTTGGAGGACTGTAGATAATCACTCCATCAAGGGTCCCATATGTTAAAAGAAAGATAAACAAGTATTTCACTGAACACTTATAAAACATTCTTTTATATGCTTTCAAAGTCTTCTCTGCTGCTTTTAGTTTATCTTAGTAAACCCCTCTTTCTCTTCACAACAGAAAGAGCTACAGCAGAAGACTAAAGCTTAGAGTTTAGGGATAGTGTATACTCCAGTGCACAGCACCATGTAAAAAATGCTTTTTACAGCAGTAACAACAATGATGAGAAAGGTCAGTATAACTGGGGTTTTAGAATAATTGCTTGGTTCTGATCTATAAAAAGCTATTAAATCAATTCTCTAGAGAATAACACATTTTCTTTTCTTCAGGGGCCTAAGTTATAGTTCCCTAGCTTATGGGCTAATTCTGGACCTCAGCTTAATATCATTTAATATATTTATGTTCTACAGTTGCAAAACCACAAACCCACTTTAAATGTCTTTAGTGGAACTAAAATACCACACAATAAACTGTTAGATTTTGTATGTGACTCAAATAACATCTGACAATTCTTACTTTCCAAAATGGGTACTTACAAGCCAGCAAAAAATAAGAAAATAATTCTAGAAACTTTGTTCTCAAAAGTATACATACTATTTGAAACATTTTAAGAATGAATTCTTTCAGTAAGAGTTCTTTTATTTTCATATTGTGATTGGCAAAGTAAACCCTTGCTTTCACAATCTAAAGACTATGTAAGAAGAGATTGTATGTAGCTCAAATCATATGGTATATTTGCACAAATATAGATGACATCATTTCAGGGTTTTTTAGTTTTTTGTTCCAGTGGACTTTTCCCAATATAGACTGACAGTATTTCTGTACTATTATATTAATACATTTATAAAACAGGCTCAACAAAGCAAAATTCATTGTCCTTGCCCTTTTGAAGCTCATTGAAAATTAAATGAGATTTTCCTGTCATAATTCTGGCTTTCAGCAGAAGAAGGAAGGTGTCTCAGCCAGGGTCCCAGCAGGAAATGAAAGGCATACTCTAAAGGGTGATCCCCCAGAGTGTAATGAATGGGACATCTTACAAAGGGTGCAGGCAGGCTAGGCAAGACCAGTATGGGGTGGTAAAGCAATCTGGACCTAGTGACAGCAGGGATCACTTTCACTAGGCTTAAAGGGGGAGGAGAGTATATTAGTTTCCTCATTCTGCTGGAAAAAAAATTACCGCAAATTCTGTGGCTTAAAAACAATAGAACTTTTTTTATTTTATAGTTCTAGAGGCTGGAAGACCCAAATGTGTCTCGCTGGGCTAAAATCAAGGTGTCAGCGGGCTGCTTGCCTTCTGGAGGCACTGGCAGAGAATCTCCCACACACACTCCTTTCTGCAGCATCCATAGCTGCATCTCTTGCATCCCTGGGCTACGGTCCCTTTCTTCATCTTCAAAGTTGGCAGTGTGGCATCTATTCTTTCTGAGTTTGCTTCTATCCCTTGGTTTCTTTCTCATCTATCTGTAGTCTAATTTCACTCTATTCCCTTGTTTTAAGAATACTTATGATTATATTTAGGGCCCACCTAGATAATCCAGGATCATCTCTTCATGTCAAGATCCTTAATGATATCTGCAAAGGACCTTTTATCCTATGAGATAATATTCATGGATTCCAAGGAATAGGATATGGGTAACACTGAAGGCCCTTATTCAGCCTACCACAGTCAGGGAGCTGGAGCAATTACTGGACCCAAGAAAAACTGTAGCCATAGGAAAAGGCTTTCTGACAGGAAGGAATATGGCTTAGGACCACAACCACATGTGGGAGCAGAATGCAACCACTGCCAAGAGATAGTCAAATAACATTACAGTCTGGGAAATAAGTGCCCCAGCCTCTCTCTTAGCCCCCCCTCCAGTTTCTTTCTGCCTGTTCTTCTCATTGGCCAAACCCAACCGGGAATGAGAAGGCATGGGAAGCCAGACAAAGCCATTCATAAAGGTCAGCCTGCTAGAGTTTAGAGGAGGGCAGAGAAGGATAAAGAGTGAATCCTAAGATTTAAATGGGGAACAGCCAGCAAAGATGGGTACTAGGAGGAAGCTGACAACATTTCTGAGGCCAGATATAGGAATGAGACCTAGGGAGATTTAGGCCAGGTTACCATAGCTAAAACAATTCCAATTAAACAGCCTGCATTCAGAGAAGGAAGGTTCAGAGAAGACCACAGTATACAGGCTCATCCCAAAGTCCAGAAAGTCTATTTTAGAGTTGAGGAAATAGTCGCTGAGCACCCATCGAACTCAACCAGGCTTTAACTCTGCAAGACATAGTTGAAGGTCTTGGAACCATGGCTAGGTTTCTCAGTTAGAGGTTTGCAGTTTACAAAAAAAAAAAAATTAAAAATGTATTTGTTTTACTTTGGTGGGAAGAATACAATAACTCTCACCTTGGTTTGAATTAATAATGTCATAAAAGTCAATTTTGTATTTGGACCCTCATTTTTCTCTAGAGATACTTGAGCTGAAATTGAGGCACATGAACTTAGGGAAAGCAAAACTTGGTTCTGTTTGGCATCTCATTGACTTTAAGGCCAGGAATCAACTTAGTTATATCAGGGACTGAATTAGTGTCATCTCTAGGCTAAGATCTCAGCGAATTCAATCCATGTTCCCCAAATCTATAAAACTCAGGATGCTTGGCATTTCTCTGGCCACAATATTAAAATCCAAAGTAAGAGTGCCAATCCTTTCTGCAAAACCCAAGGGATAAAAATGTTATAAAATGGTACATAATAAATGAATTAAGTATTAACACTTTGAAAATAATAATTACTGCAATTTGTTTGGATAGTAGGAATTCTAAAGACTAACCTCATTCCAATGTTAAAAGTTAGTAAAATTGTTTTTGAATAAAACTGTTAAAAATATAACAAAGCTCCCTCAAAACAAAATGGTTGCAATATAAATAATTTGGTCTATAGGTACAACAGACACACTTAATCAGTAGACACACTTGATTTTTATTTTTTTCCTAGTTGATGGGAATATAGCTCTTATATATAGAGAGAATCACGACCACAGGGGCCCCTCCTGATCCACGCCTAATGAAGAATAATGCTGCTACCACTGCCAGAGCCCCAGGAGATCCATGGACAGATACTCCTAGACAATTCATCTGACCCCAAAATGAGACTCTTCCCTCACCTGCTTCTGCCAGTCTTGTTTTATCTTCCACAGTCTTGCTGGGAAAGAGGACCGCAAACTAATTATCAATAGCTCAAGATCTTAGAGTGGATGTAAAACAAGTGAAAGATTCAATAATGAAAATGGGAAAGCCGAGGTGGGAATGATGAGGCCACAGATTTATTGGAAGAAGGAAGATGTATTTGGAAAACCTGAAACCTCAACATTGGCAGAAACATCTATCCTATTTACAAAAGGAGAGAAAAAAATGGCATTGTGAAGTTTCTAATAGACTTGACACACAAGGGTACAGAAAGTGATTGTTAATAAGAAGCTTCATTTCATTATCCTCAAGATCACCAGTTTTTTTTTGTTTTTTTTTTATTTATTCATTTTTTTTTTTAGAGAGGAGAGGGAGAGACAGAGAGAGAGAGGAGAGACAGAGAGAGAAGGGGGGGGAGCTGAAAGCATCAACTCCCATATGTGCCTTGACCAGGCAAGCCCAGGGTTTTGAACCAGCGACCTCAGCATTTCCGGGTCGATGCTTTATCCACTGTGCCACCACAGGTCAGGTGATCACCAGTTTTATATCCAGAACATCATAACTCTTTGCCTGAACACTGTAGGGCCACTCCAGAAACAGCAACGGCGACTCTCAACTCATTCTTACTTGAGAACCCATGGGTCATGATTTAATTTCAAATATTTGAATGGCAATGTATTCCAAGATGTTATCTCCCATAAAAAATGATTAATGAGAGAGACAAGATGGCGCTGGAGTAAGCGAACGTACCAGCATCTACCTCCCAGAACCAATGTGGATTACAAACTAATTTTATGAACTATCAACTGGAAAAACCGACTTTGGACTAAACTAAAAGGACTCTTCAACCCAGGAACGCTGAAGAAGCCACCCAGAGACTGGTAGGAAAAGCGGAAACGCAGAGAGGGCTGCCCAGCTTCTCGGAGCGAACGGCAGCAGGGAGAGACTCGTGTGGCGGGAAGTGAGTTTAGCAGAGGGGAAAGGGCCCTGAGCTCCAGGAACAAAGCCCCAGCCTGCAGCCCCAGAGCCCAGAAGAAGCATAAGGACAGTATTTAGCTGGAAACAAGTCAGGATACTGTTTGTGAGAGAGTCTGATTTCTCAGACCCAGGATCCTTCTTAAAGGGACCACGCAGAACATCTCTCTCACAAACACTCACCCGGGGCTCCTGGAGACGGAGGGAGAGGGGAGAGAACCACAGTAACAGGAAGAGAGTGCAATCTAGGAGGCATAGGGAGAAACATTTTTGGGAGATAGCCACTCTAACCCCTGGGACGAGTCACTCCCCAAAGCTGAAGTGAATATTTCCCCCGGAAACAGCAATACCAGCAAAGGGAAGCAGGAGAGCAGCCAAACAAGCTCCCCCACGGCATTCAGAGCAGAGTCGCATAGAAGGAGGGAGCTTTCGGGTCTACAGTAGTGAGTCTTAGGGTCCGAGCTGCAACGCCCCCACCCACGCGGCTGAGGGCGCGCCGGGGCGGGCGGCAGCGGGAGACAAAAGCGCGGTTCTGCTGGCAGGGGCGGAAGCCGGCTGGCCACCAGTGGGCTCAGGTGTGAGCTCAATCTTGCCCGGCTAGGGAGAAGGGGGCGTGCAAAAGCGGCCAAGCTCAGCTGCTGGCAGCCTGTAATCCAGCCTCCGGGAGAAGGGCGGGAAACCCAGAAAGGGTAGAAACCAGCCCCGGAGCAAGGGCAGAGGAGCACATCCCTGCCCCGCCTATGCAACCCAGGCTTGCGGTCTGACTTGGTAGCAGGCTCCTCCCGCGGGGGTGGAGCCAAAAGCCCAGAAGAGGCGGAGTTCCGCTACAAAGCTGAGCTTGGGCACGCAGCCTTTCCTGGTGGTAGAGCCAAGGCTAGCAGCTGTTCCTTGAGTGGGATCATCCTGCAAAGGCAGGGCAAAAGCTCGGAAACAGGCGGAGACCCGCAGCTGAGCAAAGGTGCTCGCCAGTGCCCTCAGGACCGAGCATAACATCACACATGGGGGCGGGGCAAAGGCCAAGGCCACCAACCCTTGTGCACCCGAGCACGTGATCACAGCCACTCTCGTGAAGAGAAAATGCGGAGGCAGAGAAATACAACACAAATAAACCAAGAGAAATCCCCAGAAAAGGACCTAAGTGAATCAGATATAACCAAATTACCAGATGCAGAGTTTAAAATAACGATTGTTAGGATGCTCAAAGATATTAGAACCACCATAGATGGCCATTACGAAAACCTAAATAAAGACATAACAAATATAAAAAAGGACATTGAAATAATAAAAAAGAATCAGACAGAAATGACAAATACAATATCTGAAATAAAGAATACAATGGAAGGAATTAAAAGCAGGATGGATGAAGCAGAGAATCGAATCAGTGAGTTAGAGGACACAATAAATAAAGGCATGGAAGCAGAGCAGAAAAAAGAAAAGAGACTCAAAAAGTCTGAGGAAACTCTAAGAGAGCTCTGTGACAACATGAAGAGAAATAACATCCGCATCATAGGGGTTCCTGAAGAAGAAGAGAAAGAACAAGGGATAGAGACTTTGTTCAAACATATTATAGTGGAAAACTTCCCCCAATTAAGGCAGGAAAATATTTCACATGTTCAGGAAGCACAGAGAACTCCATTAAGGAGAAATCCAAAGAAACCAACACCAAGACACATCATAATTAAATTACCAAAGCTAAATGATAAAGAGAAAATATTAAAAGCTGCTAGAGAAAAAAAGACAATCACCTACAAAGGAGCCCCCATAAGGATGACTTCTGACTTCTCAACAGAAACACTTGAGGCCAGAAGGGAATGGCAAGAAATATTCAAAGTAATGCAGAACAAGAACCTACAACCAAGACTACTTTATCCAGCAAGGCTATCATTTAAAATTGAAGGAGAAATAAAAAGCTTTACAGACAAAAAAAAACTAAAGGATTTCACTACAACCAAACCAAGGCTGCAAGAAATGCTAAGGGACCTGTTGTAAACAGATCAAAGGAAAAAAAGAATATAGCAAAAGAGAAAAACAGTTTTAAAGAAAAAAAATGGCAATAAACAATTACATATCAGTAATAACTTTAAATGTTAATGGATTAAATGATCCGATCAAGAGACATAGGGTAGCTGCGTGGATAAGAAAACAGGACCCATACATATGCTGTCTACAAGAGACACACCTTAAATCAAAAGATGCACACAGACTGAAGATGAAAGGATAGAAAAAAATATTTCACGCAAATGGAAATGAAAAAAAAGCTGGGGTAGCAATACTTATATCAGACAAAATGGACTTTAGAACAAAGACCATAGTTAGAGATAAAGAAGGTCACTACATAATGATAAAGGGAGCAATACAAAAGGAAGATATAACCATTATAAATATCTATGCACCTAATATAGGAGCACCTAAATATATAAAGCAGACTTTGATAGACTTAAAGGGCGAGATCAACAGCAATACTATAATAGTAGGAGATTTCAATACCCCATTAACATCATTAGATAGATCCTCAAGAAAGAAAATTAACAAAGAAACAGCAGACTTAAAGGACATATTAGATGAACTCGATTTAATAGATATCTTCAGAACCTTTCACCCTAAAACAGCAGAATATACATTCTTTTCAAGCGCTCATGGGACATTCTCTAGAATAGACCACATGTTAGGGCACAAAAGCGGGCTCAACAAATTTAAGAAGATTGAAATCATATTGAACACTTTCTCTGATCACAATGGCATTAAACTAGAAATCAACCACAATAGAAAAATTGAAAAACATTCAAACACTTGGAAACAAAATAGCACGTTATTAAACAATGAATGGGTTAACATTGAGATCAAAGAAGAAATTAAAAAATTCCTAGAAACAAACGATAATGAGCATACATCAACTCAAAATTTATGGGACACAGCAAAAGCAGTCCTGAGAGGGAAGTTTATAGCATTACAGGCATACCTCAAGAAGCTAGAAAAAGCTCAAATTAACAACTTAACCCTGCATCTAAAAGAACTAGAAAAAGAACAGCAAGTAAAGCCCAGAGCTAGTAGAAGGAAGGAAATAATAAAGATCAGAGCAGAAATAAGTGACATAGAGGCTAAAGAAACAATACAGAGGATCAATGAAACCAGGAGCTGGTTCTTTGAAAAGGTAAACAAGATCAATGAACCCTTAACAAGACTCACCAAGAAAAAAAGAGAGAGGACTCAAATAAATAAAATTAGAAATGAGAGTGGAGAAATAACAACTGACACAACAGAAATACAAAATATTGTAAGAAAATACTATGAAGAACTGTACGCCAAAAAACTAGACAACTTAGATGAAATGGACAAATTCCTTGAATCATATAATCTTCCAAAAATCAATCTGGAAGAATCAGAAAACCTAAACAGACCAATTACAACAAACGAGATTGAAAGAGCTATCAAAAAACTCCCAAAAAAGAAAAGTCCTGGGCCTGATGGCTTCACAAGTGAATTCTACCAAATATTCAAAGAAGAACTAACTCCTATCCTTCTCAAGCTATTTCAAAAAATTCAAGAGGAAGGAAGACTTCCAAACTCCTTTTATGAGGCGAGCATAATTCTGATTCCAAAACCAGGCAAAGACAACACAAAAAAAGAAAATTATAGGCCAATATCCCTGATGAACTTAGATGCAAAAATCCTCAATAAAATATTAGCAAACCGGATCCAGCAATATATGGAAAAAATCATACACCATGATCAAGTAGGATTTATTCTTGGGAGGCAAGGCTGGTACAATATTCGCAAATCAATCAATGTGATTCATCACATAAACAAAAGAAAGGAGAAAAACCACATGATAATTTCAATAGATGCAGAAAAAGCATTTGATAAAGTCCAGCACCCATTCATGATCAAAACTCTCAGCAAAGTGGGAATACAGGGAACATACCTCAACATGATAAAGGCCATCTATGACAAACCCACAGCCAACATAATACTCAATGGGCAAAAATTAAAAGCTATCCCCTTAAGATCAGGAACAAGGCAGGGTTGCCCCCTTTCACCACTCTTATTCAACATAGTTCTGGAAGTCCTCGCCACAGCAATCAGACAAGAAAAAGAAATAAAAGGCATCCAAATTGGAAAAAAAGAAGTAAAACTATCATTATTTGCAGATGACATGATATTGTATATAGAAAACCCTAAAGTTTCAGTCAAAAAACTACTAGACCTGATAAAAGAATTTGGCAAGGTGGCAGGATATAAAATCAATACTCAGAAATCAGAGGCATTTTTATACGCTAATAATGAACTGTCAGAAAGAGAAATCAGGGAATCAATCCCCTTTACCATTGCAACCAAAAAAATAAAGTACGTAGGAATAAATCTAACCAAGGAGATTAAAGACTTGTACTCAGAAAATTATAAAACATTGATAAAAGAAATCAGGGAAGATACGAATAAGTGGAGGCATATACCGTGCTCATGGTTAGGAAGAATAAACATCATTAAAATGTCTATATTACCCAAAGCAATTTATAAATTCAATGCAATACCAATAAAAATACCAATGACTTACTTCAAAGACATAGAACACATATTCCAAAAATTTATATGGAACCAAAAAAGAACACGAATAGCCTCAGCAATCCTGAAAAGGAAGAAAAAAGCGGGAGGTATCACACTTCCAGATATCAAGTTATATTATAAGGCCATTGTACTCAAAACAGCATGGTACTGGCATAAGAACAGGCACATAGATCAATGGAACAGAAAAGAGAACTCAGAAATAAACCCACAGCTCTATGGACAACTGATATTTGACAAAGGAGGTAAGACAATACAATGGAGTAAAGACAGCCTCTTCAACAAATGGTGTTGGGAAAACTGGACAGCTACCTGCAAAAAAATGAAACTAGACCACCAACTTACACCACTCACAAAAATAAACTCAAAATGGATAAAAGACTTGAATGTAAGCCATGAAACCATAAGCATTTTAGAAGAAAACATAGGCAGTAAGCTCTCTGACATCTCTCGCAGCAATATATTTGCTGATTTGTCTCCACAGGCAAGTGAAATAAAAGACAGAATAAACAAATGGGACTTTATCAAACTAAAAAGCTTCTGCACAGCTAAAGACAATAAGAACAGAATAAAAAGACAAACTACACAATGGGAGAATATATTTGACATAGCGTCTGATAAGGGGTTAATAACCAAAATTTATAAAGAACTTGTAAAACTTAATACCAGGAAGACAAACAATCCAATCTAAAAATGGGCAAAAGAAATGAATAGACATTTCTCCAAAGAGGACACACAGATGGCCAATAGGCATATGAAAAAATGTTCAACATCATTAATGATTAGAGAAATGCAAATTAAAACCACAATGAGATATCACCTCACACCAGTCAGAATGGCGCTCATCATGAAAACAACACAGAATAAGTGCTGGCGAGGATGTGGAGAAAAGGGAACCCTCCTGCACTGCTGGTGGGAATGCAGACTGGTGCAGCCACTGTGGAAAACAGTATGGAGATACCTCAAGAAATTAAAAATCGAACTGCCTTTTGACCCAGCTATACCACTGTTAGGAATATACCCCAAGAACACCATAGCACTGTCTGAAAAGAAGAAATGCACCCCCATGTTTATGGCAGCATTGTTCACAATAGCAAAGATTTGGAAACAGCCCAAGTGTCCATCAAAGGATGAGTGGATTAAAAAGCTTTGGTATATATATACTATGCAATACTACTCAGCCATAAGAAATGATGACATAGGATCTTTTACAACAACATGGATGGGCCTTGATAACATTATACTGAGTGAAAGAAGTAAATCAGAAAAAACTAAGAACTATATGTTTCCACACATAGGTGGGACATAAAGATGAGACTCAGAGACATGAACAACAGTGTTGGGGTTACAGGGTGGGGGGAGGAGAGGGAGGGGGTTGGGGGAGGGGAGGGGCACAAAGATCATGGCTTTTCAGCATTGGCCATATTCCCCCCTTAATCTATAGACAGACAGCAAATATTTACGTATGGTGTTCCCACTATAAAGACTGCTGTCTTAGGGACAAATGCTGACAAACTATTTCAGCAGTTCCTCCTTCTTCAAAGTCTTATATGTAAACATAGAGCTTCATGTTTCATAGGACATACTCAAGCTCACTCCATGCTTCCTGGTGCTTTAGCACAAGGGAATGCCCCACCCCCCCCTTTTTTTTTTGTTGTTTTTTTTTTTTTGTATTTTTTCTTTTATTTATTTATTTTTTGTATATTTCTGAGGATGGGGATGGGGGGAGGCAAGCAGACAGACTCCTGCATGCGCCTGACTGGGATCCACCTGGCATGCCTACCGGGGGGAATGCTCTGCCCATCTGGGATGTTGCTCTGTTACAACCGGAGTCATTCTAGCAACTGGGGCGGAGGCCATGGGGCCATCCTTAGTGCCCAGGGTGGATTTGCTCCGGTGGAGCCTTGGCTGTGGGCGGGAGGAGAGGGACCAGGAGGGGGGAGAGGGGGAGGGGTGGAGAGGTAGATGGGCGCTTCTCCTGTGTGCTCTGGCCGGGAATCGAACCCGGGAATCCTGCACACCAGGCCAATGACTCCGACGGGTCTACCATATCATGCTTTTAACTTAAAAAAAAAAAATTTACATTTCTTTTGAAAGCTGATGAACAGGAGACACCAAATCTACCTTCTTTATTAGATCTAGCTAATAACACTGTTCTGTCTTTTTTCCAAATAGCTCCAGATATATGGAAAAGATTTATATAGGCGGATGGGGATCCTCAAACCCCTCAGCGAGATCTTCTGAGAATGGCTTTTAAGATACCTAGAGGCAGAAAAAGCCCAATAGAGATCAGGGGGAACTACCAGCTTTTAGGATACACCCTTAAAGGCTCCAGCACCCCAAAGGGGTCTCATAGGATGCCATCTGGGTCCTGCTTCAATAGTGGAAAGGAAGGTCATTGAGCTAAAGCCTGCCAGGCTTACACACCTCTGCTGTGAGGAAACAGGGACACTGGAAGGTGGGCTTCCCCCTCGCTCCTCTAAGGGAGGGTTCAGTCTCTTCCAGGCCTGCTCCAGCCACCTATGACCTAACCTTGCCCAGAATGCTGGGGTTTGCCACTGAAGGCTGAAGGTGCCCAGGGCCGTCGACCCCATCTACAACACTGTGGACAAGCCTAGGGTATTTCTTCCAAGAAGCAGGTAAACTGATCTCATTTGCACAAGGGCCACTTAACTATGTTTTGCCTGAATAGTCAGGTTCTTTATTCTTCCCTCAAAGATCTCTGTTGTGGGTGTTGATAGTCCTATTTTCTGCTGCTTTGCTTAATATATAGTGTTTCATTTATCCCTCCTACCTCAATGCCCCACTCATATTTCAGGCTAGGACCTACTCTTAATTTAGAGCTCTCTTTCCTCCTTTTGCCAACTTGTATTATGAATTTACCTTTGCCACCCAGCTTAGTGTATCCCAAGGTTCTCTTTACCAGGCCACAGTCACAGAGCTCCAGGGAAAAGCAACCTGGTCTCAACTCTCCAGGCAGAGGAGAACAGAAGCTCCATATCCACGCATGCTGCAAATGGCTTTTTCCAGTCTACCTGAATCATTACCAGCTAGAAGCAGCGGTCATTGGGACTTGGACATGAACTGCAAAGTATAGAATGGTGACAACAATTCCAGTGCCATACGGACTTTTCCTGTGGGGAACTTTCCTGGACTCTTGCTCCCTGTGACAGCTCCTAACAGACTGAACTGTGGTTGGGTTGCATTTTTCAGGGATTTGGCATGGTGAGGGGGCCAACTTGGACTTGGGGAACATGTTAAGGACACTACTCATTTATGGATTCTTGCTGTATTGGCCAAGAGTTTGCTTAAAGGCTTTTAATCACTGTAAAAAAAATAGAGGACTAGATGAAGAAGATGGGGCACATATACACCATGATATATTATTCAGCTAGGAGAAATGGTGACATTGGATCACTTATAGCGGAATGGTGGAGTCTTGGTAGCATTGTGCGGAGTGAAATAAGCGAATCAGAAAAAAACAGGAACTGCAGGATTCCATACATTAGTGGGACATAAAAGCGAGACTGAGAGGCATGAACAGGAGTGTGGTGGCTAAGGGGGGTGGGGGGAGGGAAGGAGGGAGAGGTGGAGGGGAGGGGGAGGGGTACAGAGAGAACTGGATGGAGGGTGGCAGAGGATGATCTCTCTTTGGGTGATGGGTATGCAACATAACTAAATGACAAGATAACCTGGAAAAGTTTTCTTTGAATGTATGTACCCTGATTTATTGATGTCACCACATTAAAATAAAAATTTATTTATATATAAAAAAATGATTAATGAGAGAGAACAGGTTAGATGAAGAAAATGATCTTTACATATATGTTTCTTACTGGTTTTGGGCTGGTAGTCGTCATTGGATTTTATCAACTCCTATAGAAACCAAAAGAGATCTGTACAGAAAGTAGAAATGAAATGCACCAAACCAGATTAATACAAATGTGGGTTTCTTCCTCACACAACTTTGAATCATATTCATAAAGCTTCGACCAGAAGCGTCTCCAGATAGCCAGCACAGAAGAGATCAACAGGATCTGATGAGTAAAATGTCCTTTGGGCAACAATTAAGTCTTTACTAAACTGCCCCAGGATTCTTCAGTTTAAAGGGAATTAATACGCAGAAGCAATATCACCATTGAAGGCAACTGCAACAGATGTGTGGACTGAACAATCAGAGTCAATGACTGTAATAAGCCAGAAATGTGCCTCACTCACTTATGTAAAGTCACGTCTTTGCTTTCCTAAAACCACTAGAATTAATGTGTGTGTGTATGTGCATGTGTATTTAAATGATCTCATCAGAATCATTATTGCACTACCTGAAGTATGCCTTTACGATACTAAATATATAATTGTGTCTCTTCTTACTGAATGTTTTTCATATTTCTCTACCCAAATACAAAATATGTTTTCCCAACATGATGGTAGATTTCACACCTAGAACTGTATGAAAGAAAACAATATTTGTTCTCCCAAATGGTTTCAAATCCACATTGAGGACACAGGTTGGTTTCCGTTTGTTGTTTTACAAAGAATACTCTAAAGACACAGGAGGAAAAGCTAGTTTTTAATAGTTTTTTTTTAATGCTATTTTCTTTTCTTGTTCTTTAATTTGCACATTGAGAAATCTTTCCAAGGGTTCAAGAAATCTGGATGACCTTTCCAGCAACAAAATTGTGAAGTAAGAAAATTTCTGCTCATTTTGCTATATAAGCCAAATCCTCATTTTTTAACAAGAAGAAAACACACACACACACACACACACACACACACACACACACACCCTGGGGACAAGCTTTGGGCTAAGTATAAAACACTGACTTAGGTAACAATAATTCATAAAGAGTTCACTATTAAACATTGATTAATGAACATTTTTAAGTTTAAAAAAGTACTTGTTAGTTTTCATAAAGTCTTAAATACATAATTTATATATTATAGCACTTATAGAAACTGAACAGATAATCAAGTAATTTTACTGAAAAAAAAATCTCAGAAACATACATCCAAATCAAAAGCTACCCTTTTCTCCCCAAACATCCTATAAGTAGGACACAGACAGACAGGTAACTATCTTCACAAGAAGTCATCCTGAAGACTTTGGTCCAAATGTCATAATATTAGTCCATGACTTTAATTTGACTCCCTCTACAGATTTCCACTGAGACATCAGAAGAAATATAATTAGCAATCATCCCTGGAAATTAGGTTAGAGTGCCATCCACATGCTAAAAGTTAAGAACTTTTCATAAATTACATTACAGATTAAACCATTACAATACAGATTAAACCAGACTGAGGCAAAGACCTACCAAACTACACCACTAGAGATGATGAAAAAGCCTGTGCAGGGAATAATTATTTTTAAATGCCCCAATATAATTTAAGTAATCCCCTTCACCATTCCTCAACTTGCACAGAAGAGGAAGAGGGTCATCAGCTCCTAGAAAGCAGTAATAATTTAATCCAGTCACAGTTAAAGCCTCAGGAAGTGGTCAGATTTTAGAATCCACACAGTTTCTGCCAAAGCATCCCTGGCTTCCATCTGGAATGAGCAAAATGGTGAATGGGCCCAGCAAGGGACATTATTGTTTGTAATACAGGTGCATTTGCCTGTTGCCTGTTGGAGAAGGCGGTTCCCTTTAAGAATGAGGAAAGACCCTCAGTGAATGAGAGCTTCAGGGATAAGTTTGCCTTTGTGATTCTACCTTCATAGGTGATTCAATTGTTCTGCCTAAATACTTGTTCTTAAAACCAAAAGTGTCAACAGGTTTTAACTAAATGTAAGTCAGGTTTCATCATTCTGCTTTGTTTTCAAAATTCTTTGACAATTTCTTTTTCATTTCCCCTGTCTCTCATATAAGTTTTATTATATTAATATTAGATATACATTCTCTATGTCTCTTTTCTTGAATTTTATATACTATTTTATGAATCTTATAGAAATTTTTGAGTTTGTCTTCGAATAAAGCATTTTGGTTTTTATAAGATACAATTTACTGTTATTCTTTTAATAGAATAAAGCCAGTACAGAATTTTTCCTGGTCTTACATTACCCCATTTTTATGTCATTAGATATTATTTTAGGAGAGCAATGTCCTCTTAAATCTCACAAAGAAAATAAAGTATTGTAATTGTTTATTCTTATTTTTTATTAATACATAATTATCTATACAAATTTTACCAGGTAGACTTCTGTGTTTTAAATAATAAAATCTGCATTTTGCTTGTTGTTTTTACTCTGTTTGATCATCCTTACCAGAGGGAATCTTTGTAAATAAAAATGGAAAAAGAAACTTTCTGATTTTTACTTTCCATAATATAGATTTATTAATCTGCTGTTCTGTTATTAAATTAAAATGAATACAAATAAATAAGATATTTACTTCAAAAACTATAAAAATGAAAGATAGGATAAACTTAAGAGAACTAGAAGGTTATTATTAATGAAGACTAAGAGCTGAACTTAATTAATTAAAAATAAGGAATTCAGTAAATTAATTAACCAAAGAGCTGCTATTTTGCAGCAAACAAATAATATAATAGATGAAACCTTGGTAAAAATTAACTGAGCAAAAGTAAGAAAACAGAATTATAACCAGAATAATATTATTTTTTAAATAAGATTTAAATTTTTTCCCATATCTTTGAAAATAAAGAAATTTCTAGGAAAATGGGAGACACTAAAACTGACTGATTAAACAGTGTATTTCAGCATAGTCCAATAGTCACAGAAGTTATTTTTAAAGTTGTCAAAGAAATACAACCTCCCACTTCTGTTCATCTAACCTGTATATTTTAATGGCTTAATAACCTGATTATTCCTATAATATTTAATGGTTCTGTAGCATAAAGTCATCCCAGTTTTTTTTAACTAGCTAAACCTGTTACCAAAGCAAAAACAAACAAACATAAAACAAAACTACAGAGCAATCTTATTTGTGAATACTTATTAAATATTTCCAAATAAAATATTATCAATTGACTATACCAGTAAGGTAAGTATAGTGACTGATAGTTTTATTGTTAGTATAGGAGATATGCAATCTCCTTGTAAAAACCAGACAACTCCAAAAAAGTAAAAATCACGTGAATTTTCATTACCAAGATCTAATCAAGACTAACATCTGAATAATCATTTCTACATTTTCTCTCTAGACATACATGTACACATAGTTAAATATAAACAACTTTGTGTGAAGGAAATCTTAATATATGTACATAATATATATATTCTGAGAGTTTTACTCAACAATATGGCATGGACATTCATCCATGTCAATAAATATAGATCTACACCATTTGTAATAGTCATCTATTATTCAATTATAACTATGTACCATAATTTATTTAACCAGCTTAATGGATATTTGGGTTGTTTTTTATTTGGTGCTATTATGAGTAGCTCTATGATATACCCCTGGCACAAAAATTTTTCCATTTTGTGATTATTCTCTAAAAGTATATTTGTTGAATTATATAACAACCATATTTTATATATCTCTATTTCCAGATTGCCTTCTATTAAAAGTTATACTGATGTATAGTTCTATCAACTATGCTTACAAGTTCAATTGCCCCACAGTTTCACCAGCACATGGCTATTTGGTAACAGGTCATTATTTGATAGAGAAATGGTTAGTTATCTAGTTAGTTTACTCATAGTTTTTGACATTTATTCAACAAATAATATTGGATATTTGTAGTGCCAGAAGCTGAGCTATGCACTGAGAATATAGTAATCTATAAGATAGATAGGGAGAAGGGTTTTTTGAGAAGAGTGAGAAGACACTAAATTAAGACATAAAAAAAATGAAGAAGAGGCCCTGGCCGGTTGGCTCAGCGGTAGAGCGTCGGCCTAGCGTGCGGAGGACCCAGGGTTCGATTCCCGGCCAGGGCACACAGGAGAAGCGCCCATTTGCTTCTCCACCCCTCCGCCGCACCTTCCTCTCTGTCTCTCTCTTCCCCTCCCGCAGCCAAGGCTCCATTGGAGCAAAGATGGCCCGGGCGCTGGGGATGGCTCTGTGGCCTCCACCCCAGGCGCTAGAGTGGCTCTGGTCGCAACATGGCGACGCCCAGGATGGGCAGAACATCGCCCCCTGGTGGGCAGAGCATCGCCCCATGGTGGGCGTGCCGGGTGGATCCCGGTCGGGCGCATGCGGGAGTCTGTCTGACTGTCTCTCCCTGTTTCCAGCTTCAGAAATATAAAAAAAAAAAAAAAATGAAGAAGATAATTACATATTGAGTTAGTGGTCTGTAGGAAATCAAGATATGTTGAGAACAACAGTAGCAGGACCTACTGTAGATAGTAGTAGAATTAGATCTCTAAAGAAGTGATATTCAAGCTGAGATGAAATTTGGTGTAAAAATAGGTTCCATGCAGAGGAGATAGAAAAGGTAAGATTCCAAGGCAGAAAAAACAAGAGTGTGCAGGGAAGGAAGGGTGCTCAGAATAGCTAGGGTGCAGCAGAATGAAGAGACCTCGGAGTAGGCAGGAACCAGACCACGAACAACTTTGAAGGCCACAATAAAGATAATGAATTATCTTCTAAGTTCCATGGGAAGTAATTGAAAGACATTAAATATGGTATAGTTAGATTTACCCTGTAAAAAGTCTCACTGTCAATTCTATAAAGATTAGTTGAGTAATTCCTGGTTTAGAAAGCTGAGTTAATAGAGATGCCACTCACTGAAATGGGGCATTACAAGGCACCAGTATTCATTAGCAAGTATCCAGTACCAATTTCCACACAACAAAAAATACCCACAAATCATGTGGTTAGGTTGTTTATCTTCTATATGTTACTACTTCAAACTTTAAATGAGCCCTGACTGGGTAGTTCAGTCAGTTAGAGCAGTGATCCCCAACCTTTTTGGGGCCACGAACCCAAAATATTTTCAGAAAATATTTTCACAGACCGGCCTTTAGGGTAGGACGGATAAATGTATCACGTGACCGAGACAAGCATCAAGAATGAGTCTTAGACGGATGTAATAGAGGAAATCTGGTCATTTTTTAAAGATAAAACATCGTTCAGACTTAAATATAAATAAAACAGAAATAATGTAAGTTATTTATTCTTTCTCTGCAGACCGGTACCAAATGGCCCACGGATTGGTACCGGTCTGTGGCCCGGGGGTTGGGGACCACTGAGTTAAAGCATCCACCCGAAACACTAAGGTTGCAGGTTTGATCTGGGTCAGGGCACATACCAGAAGTGACCAATGAGTGCACAACTAGGTGAAACAAGAAAAGAATGCTTCCTTATGTCTCTCTAAAAATCAATTAATAAAAAAAAAAATTTTTTTTTAACTTTAAATGAATTGATACTGAGTCTTTCAAAGTTGCCTTGGACCAAGGAAAGAATGAGGAGGTTGTCCTAGTCCTATGATGCAGGCTGAGCACTTAAGCTGCCCTCCCATTTTATTCTACTCTAAGAGAAGCACACTAACATTCTACCTCGCCAAGACCCCCAGTTCCAGGAGTATAAAAAGGAATCCATGCTCCCACGGTGAAACTAGGAATCTTTCTTCCTCAAGAACACAAAGCACCAGGAATCTGGACTTTTGTTTCTGTAAGATTCCTATAGAGGGCGCCAGCCACTGCTAAACACTAGTCTTTGCAGATATGGCCCCTTCTGTGAGAAGAGTTATCATTACTGCTATTATTTTTCCTCACTGGCATATAATTGGAAATGGGGAACTCAAGGGAGAATCCTGATTAGAAGCATTAGTCTATATTATAAAAAAATGTAATTAGAGAAGATGATATCTATACAAGCAACTCCAGACATTGTAATGCAGTGAACTACAACATTGCAGCCAAAACAACATTTCGATAATGATCAATTCCTATTACAATGGGTCAAATACAAGCCCAAAAAAATGGAAGATAAATTTATCTTTCAGTGGCCTGTGTAAATTCTCTGGCTAAGGGAGGGGGTGGAAATGTGAAATATCACTAAAAAAAAAAACAAAAAAAAAAAACCAATATCTTTATTGATTAATCAAGCTCCTATGATTTATTGGGTACTCATTCATTTGTTTGTTACAGTCATTCCATGCATTGCTATGGCTGTGATAAATGGTCTGGGCTCTTCTTTGGGAAAGAGAATATTTACAAACAGTTGTTCTTGCAGTGTGAGCCTACCAGATGCCTGTGTGTTTGCTTCCATGGCAAGTTAGAACCTACAGATTGCTGTCTAGTGTGTGGCTTGAAAATATCAAATTCTCCCAATATAAATTCCCCAACAGCAGTGCACGCAGACATCAACTCTGTGTTCATCCAAAATGGAAACAGAAAGCTAAAGCAGAAGAACATTTGATAGCCAGGACATTTAATACACACTGACCTGCCTAGGCGTCATTGTCTCAGAAGGGGCCCTGCATTTTCTGTATTATTTACTGTGCGTGTTCTCATTGGGGCGCTAACAGCCTAATTACTACAGTCGCTTTGTTTTAAAGGTATTCTATAAATTTATTCTTGATTCCCAGATCCTTTTTAAATGTATTCAGTGGACATTATCCCCCTTGGCCTCTAGACAAAAAAAAATGTGGCGTAAGACACATTTATCACTGATTATTGGGTAATAGGTAAACTCTGGTTACTTTAAGTTAATGCAGTGATAAACGCAGTAATAAGAATGTCTAGTCCAAGGTGTCAAAACACCAGAATTGACATAGTATCTTATCTTTATTTGATTTAGTATTGTCTTCTCCTCTTCCTGCAACTCAAGGGAGCATGGCACTTCCCTGCAATTTCACCCAACAGACTTCTGCCAGTACTTGACTTCCAGCTGCTGCTTTTTCCCCCTGGCAAGGTGTAAAGCAGAAGGCAGTAAGGATGGGCCAGTTCTTCTGACCAGATGACTTCTCATGCTCTGGGCCTGCTAGATGGTCAAAGCTACATACCTAAGTGGTACATGGCCGACTGCTAAAGGTGACTTTTTCTCTCCAGGGATGCTTTCATTGGCTCTTCAGAGGTTCCCTGCTAGATCCTACTGGCCTACAGTTTCTCTGCCATAGGTCTGTTCTAAGAGACTAGAATAGGGCTCTGTTTTCAGCCCCTGGCTATGCTTCTACTGCTGTTCCCCTGCTTCTCCAGGAGGCCCTACTGGACAGGACTCAAGGTGACCCTATTCCTGCTCTCTCTTCCATGTGGCTCATCTCCAGACCACATGAAAAATTCAGGCCTTTCTTTATAAATGCTGGGAATGTAGGCAAATGTCAGCACAACATTTAGGGTGATAGATCATCCCAGTTTGCCCAAAATTGCCTTAGTTTTACTATAAAAAGAGCCTTGGATCAGGAAATTCCACAGGGCAAACCAAGACCATCCCAGAAGAGTTTTCTTGGCTGCAGTTTGAATTCTCACCCTCTGATTGCCTCCTGGGGTCAGACCCACCCAAGGCTATAGTCTATTTAAGCTTTCTTGCTCCTAAGCCTGGTACTAATTCTTTGTGTCTACCAAGAGATTCTCCTGAAGACCCTCTTTTTTGGCTGAGAATAGAAGGTAGCACTAAGCTAAGAGGGCACAACTCTCACACCCTCAAAGAGAGGACACAATGAGCCCAGAGGATTTCTTAACTGATATGATTATCTAGGCAGTGAATTAATGGGCTGAAAACATCTTCCTGAGAATTTATCTTAATTATGTCCAATTAAGTAGAAACTTCACATGTTCTTGAATTTGTATGACACAGATTCACTCTTTTAAATTCAGGAAGACACAAGCAACACACACCTCTGGTCCTTACTTTTCACCCCTTCCAGAAAGTACCTCCTGCTATCTGAAATTGTACTTTATACCCCTTACAGATATCTGTTGGTAGAAAAAGACAAGCCTGGATGACTGAGTATGGATTACTAGGTTTCCATTCAGAGTGCCTCCTCACATGGCACAAAATGACATAATAGCCTTATGCAATTATTATGACACCATGCTAGCTAGAATGACAGTGGCTAGTAGCTGAACTTGGTGCTCAAGACAAAACATAGCCCCAGAATATGACAGGGAGAGACACTGCTCATATGGATAACAATTGGCTGTCACTATCCAGAGTTTCATAAATAATTTCCTCTCCACAGACTAAGAATCCCAGGCCCTTTCCATTTCACATCAGGACTCCGCTTAGTTGAAGTCGAAAAAATCGCTTCATTCAGCCACTCTTCCTCATGCAGCTGGTAAAATTGCTCTACTATAATTGTAGCAACATTTGGGCCTTTGAGACTAACTTGCAGGTTCCCTTAAAATTATACCATTAGTCAAAGGCTGAAATATTTCTTCCAGCAATTTCATTCTAGAGACTTGAGGCCTTTGACCACCCAGGCCCAGATTCATACTAGAGATTCAACTTGAATCTTCCCCTGTAGCTACTCAAACCCCCAAACTACAGTATTCTCCAAACATCCCTCATGAATTTCTTCAGCCTCTCCAAATCCAGGCTCAAAGCCAAATTCCCACATCTTATGACTGCATCCCTTTAACCCTACACATCTATTCCGGCTTTAGAACTTTTTTTCTAATAGGATGATTGCACAAATACTGCAAATCAGGAACAATGCTTCCTGATTCTTCCCAAGTTGTTTGCGTCTATGGAGAAAAACCTTCAAGCTGTTTTCCAACTACCTACTTCAGCATCATTATCAAGGGCTCTCATTGACCTCCCCAAGATTATCATACCCTCCCTCAGAAAGCCACTACTCCAGACATCCAGAGTAGGCATACTAACACTGACCAACAGAATAGCAGGAATGGAAATACACTTCAGTTCTTTGAGTTGCAGACAGATGAAGATAATGTTGATTCACCATATAAATTTATAAAGGTTGTGATATACAAAAGATCTGGTGCCATAATTCATATGCCTAGTGGCAGGATAATAATTTATTTTCCTCCAAATATCATTAATACAAGCTGATGGCATAAAGACCTTCTGTCTCCCTCTACTTGACAGGACAGAGAACAAGAATCTTAAGGTGTCTGTCTGTCTGCTAAGTGCCATACACTCAAATATCTGCAAAGATAAAGAAAGTGAGCTCTGGTAAACGGGTCTAAGTTTAAAGAATAGGGAGTTACAGATCTTTTGTTCTTAGGTGTTACTGTTCACTGATGGCCTCTGAATAGACATGCATCCAAAAAGATAAAAGGAGAGAGTGTGATCAGCAACCCATTGTACTTGCCGACACAATTTAGTTAGTTCAGTCTTTTATGCTTATTTCCTTAGTCAGGACTTCCTTGACCACTCACCACCCCAGGGCTGTTCCTTACATGTTCTTATATCTTTCTTCTTATATGTTCTTATAATGCCTCTACTTGTCTCATCACAGGATCTATTGTGCTTTGTGGTAATTGCTTGTTTCAAACTAGTCTACCTCACTCCCCGGTGGCCTTTGAGCATGCTGACCCTGTCTGCCTCGTTTGCTGCTTGGTTGCCCAGGGCTCTGCATACTTCCTGAAAAATGGCACAAGCACAATACTATTCGGTGAAGAAATGAGTGAATGAAACTATGAATTAGCTGATCATCACCATAGATATTCAGAGGTTTGTTTATTTATTTTAGTATGATTGTTTGATTTTGAGGAGATATAAATAAACTATATGCCATTGAACTGACACAGTAATACTTTATATGCTTATTTTTTAACTTACCTATCCAATCAGGTAAAATAAATATAAAATACTAACCTAACTACTTGATGAACAAATTCTAATGCCCATATATACAGTTGATCCTTAAACAACACAGCTTTGCACAGAGCAGTCTCACTAATATGCAGATTTTTTTTCAACAAATACAGTTGGCCTTCTACAAATACAGGTTTCACATCTGAGGATTCAACCAATCGCAGCTGGAAATCAGTATTTTCCATCCCCTGTTGGGACTCCACAGATGCAGAGGGCTGATGGTATGCACTCATCAACACCATTTCATATAAGCGACTTGAGCATCTTCAGATTTTGTTATCTATGGGGGGCGGGGGAGGGAGAACTCAGCCTGAATCCAATTCCTCAAAAATATCAAGGGCCTACTATAGTTTACTTTGGGGGGAATCAAAATTTATATGTAAATTTTCAACCAAGGGGGGAGCATTGGCCCCTACCCTTGTTGTTCAAGGGTCAACTGTGGTTTACATTCACTTTGCTCTGGACCTACCCGAAACTCTAGTAATTCGAAATTAAATTTGGATGGATAGAGTTCATTTTAGACTAAATTTTCCACTTATTTAATTTTTTTACATATGGTCCAGAATGAGCCATAAGTGAAGAGTAAGTTGCAACTACCCAGCATTTTTTTTAACAAGTAGTTTTTTGAACATGTTACTACATCTCTGGAAATTTTCACCTAGTAACGCTTTGTTTCCAAGCCAGAAAAGTAAAGAGTTTTGGAAAATGGAAACAGGAGATCCTTCCCCAAAAGTACAAAATCTTTTCAGGCTCACAACATGCCCCAGCCACTGGCTGTGTGTGCCCAGTAAGCCAGGCAGCAGAAGATACAGCCCAGGGTCCGCTGCCAACGCCCCTTCACCTACAAAGAGGACAACAATGCTCTCAGAGACTGAATATGTTTCTAAAGGGGTAAAAACATGTCATTCCTCCTTCTTATTGTCTTTATTAATCTTTTTCTCTCCCCAGTCTTACCAGAGAGCTGGGGAAAATTTCTCTTTGAGGCATTTGCATACTTGTGCATTTTAGATCCTGTCTTATACTCAAAGTGATAGCAGCAGCCAACATTAATTTGAACTGGTCTTAAAAAGACATATTTTCTCCCTGCTTTTGGCTTAGAAAGGCACTACTTTACTTTAGTGGATGGATTATGTGTTAAATGACCTACAGCAGATGGTTTAATAACATCCGCTTCACATGAAGAATTCTGCACATGTTAGAAAAGTCATCCTAAAGGCATCTACTCTCGCCAAGGACCAACAGACTTTTCTCAAGACTCTGAAGTCAGTGGCTACTGTTTTCTCAGCCAACCAAAAAGTCTCCCTTGATTGAAATTAATAATTTAAAGACAAAAATAAAAGTGGCACCCTCCTCTTGGGAGATAGTTGTTATCTCCATTTGTTCCTGGATTGGAGTCTCCCCTCCAATCAAAGAGCATTCTCAAATGTTCTTCCCATGACTCTTTTCAGTACCCCAGTATATGGTTTAAACAAGAACCATCCAGCCTTCCAATACGTGACAAGGAACTGCTGAAATTTTCATCAGAGACATGTTTAAAGACATAAATCAGTGAGTATGTATGACTTGGAAAACTTCCTCTGGCACCTGCAAATATGCCCTCATTGGGAGGGTATAATTTATCTTTGTTATTAACTGTCATAATTATCTGTATTGTTTTATGAAACTAATAAAAGTACATAGTGTTTAGCAGCAATCTCATGATTTGATAGGAAGGATCTTTCAAAAAGTAAATTAAATTCTACTTGCATCACTATTCTAAGAGCCACAGAATAACCAGCCTAGAAACAGTGCGTGTCTAACCAAAATCAGTAGGTGGGCAGAGTCCGGTTATATCTCAGTTTCAATGTAGTGGGAAATGACACTGTGGGTGACATGTCATAAATAAGAGGGAGTCTGTGCACTGAATGTAATCCACCCATCACTCTACAGCCTCAAGTCGCCATCAACAGAGATCAAGAGGGACACTCAGAACTCTGTAAAACGCTCGTGCCCAACACTCATGTCCTGGCCCTGCTTAACTGTCTGGATACCATTAACTGACTATTAGGATAGTCATATCATCCCGCTCATCCCTCATCCCCAGGACTCATAAACATATGGCTCTTTCTTACCAGTGTTCTCATCCTCATTCTCTGCACCAACTTTGCTTCTGATTTCACTGTTAATTGAAACAATAAGAAGAGAATTCCACAAGCTTCCACCATCACATCCAATCATTCTCCTGCATTAGGGTCCACATCCTCTGCTCTCACTTTGGTTTCTGTGCTTTTACCATACTCCTAAATTCAGCCAAACCCCCAACAATTTATGTGTCAGATCCCATTCTCATTTAACCAAGATGATCACTCTAGAAAGCCTCCCCTCTGTCTTGTACACCATCAGTTTATCATTTTCACTGATTTTCTCACTAACATACAAAATACTACATATTATCACTCCCTCTGTAAAATAAAAACAGCCCTCTCGTGATCCTACTTTTCCCTCTAGCTACTTCTCATCTCTTCCCTCCCCTTGACAGCAGAATTCCTCCAATGAGCTGTCAAAATTATTGTCTGAATTCTTCTGTTTTCCCCTTAAACCTACTGAAATCAGGATTTTGCTCCCACAACTTCACAAAAAAAATGTACTTATTATTGTTACGTATGTGTTCTATCATATTATCCAAAGCTTTAAGGGTCATCCTTTTCAATAAATAAACCATCTGTGTGACTTGAGGAACACTGGAAAAATCCACTGCCCATCTTGATAAATTGAAAATATCCTCTCTAGAACACCCTCTCTTCCTATAATGCAAGGTCCTTCTACAATTGCAAATTTCTTGCACAAGCATATTATACAGATTACCAACTATATAGGTCAATGAATACAACCCAAAAGAACAGAAAAATTAATTTACTCCATTCCATGCCTGTTAGTGCAAATCTACAATGAAGGAACTGATGGGGCACATCAGTCAGGCTGCATGTTAGCACGTAAGCCTCTGTCTGCCTTATGGGGCAGTCATCAAAAAGGCAAGATTAATTTATTTGAACAGATTTGTGTCATTGTCTCTCTTAGGGAAAAAGGCCAGAAAAAAAATCACTTTTGTTCAAAATATTTCCTTCCCTAAACCAGGCCTATAAATAACTAAATTGCTAAACTTAATGCTGTCCAAGAAGGTTGTCAGTTGCCTAGCTAACACATTAACAGAGATTTCTTAAGTTAATTAATAAGCCATTGATAGCTATTAATAGATATCAGAGAGTGGGGCCAAGAAGAAGCAGAAACAGTTCAGGAGAGGGGAAGAACCCTAATGGGATGGTGTCATGTTGGGAAGCAAACGGGGGGGTGGTCACTTAGAGGGTCTGGCTGGCTGGTATCTGAGGAACAAACACAATTAAGGGATATCACAGGGAAATATTTTTTAAAATTGGTAGGATACCCAAGTCTCTTAGCTTCCTTCACACTTTTGCCCAAGAATAAGCCAGTTTTGAAGATGTCTGGCATTCTATTTTCACCTCTCAAGGCTGCTATAGTTTTTGGCTCCAAGAATATTAAGCTCCTATGGAAACGGCATCAATAAGAAACTCTGAAATGACTTTTTTTGAAGAAAATAGAGTGGCAGTAAAGTAAGTTATTTCTGTTGACTCAAATGGGCTTCCAATCATTCTTTCCCATTTAAACATTATTACTTAAACATTAAAGGTCTCTTACCTCCTCTTTTTTGGATTTTAAGTCTAGCTTCTATTAAGTTTGCTCAAATATTGTCTTTTCCTTCACCTTGTAATGAAAATTCTCTACCTCCACTTCCTTCTTCTTCTCTAATTTACCAATTTCCCATTCACTGTTATTTTTCTCTTTTTCACAAATTACCTGTGCAATGTAACCAAATAGTTTTAATTCAGCTAGTGTAGTCTTCATTGCTGGTATATTGACTACTCTCATCTCATTGCTGGTAATAAAGATGACTCCTAAAAAAAAAAAAATTAGGTGAAGGAACTGGAGCCAGACCGGGGACAGAAGAGAAATTTATCTTAGTCTTCTCAGAACTACAGTTCTCACCCTAGAAGAGTCAGAGGGAGAATCTTAGAATACTAAAGCCAGAAGAAAACTTAGAACTTATTGTTATACAACCCCCATTTCATCCTGTGGATAGCCAGAAAGATGAATTTTTCCAGAATTTTAAAACTGAACTCTCACCAAAGTTGTGACTAGGGAATTTTCTTGGATCAGAAACCCCCAAGCAGATTCTGAGACAAAGAATCATGTACAAATGGTAGAGAAATGTTCCAGGAGAAGTTGGTGAGGTCAGTGATTAAAGCTTGGCTGGTGAGGGGGAGGAGGACTCAGAGTCAGTCTCCCGAGCCTCTGGCTTTTTGGCTGTGGGCAGCCCGCTGGCAGTCCGCTGAAGGTACAGCTGTTAGAGGCTAACCCACACAGGAGCTGGGGGCTGGCTCGCCCTGCCCTGCCCTGCCCTGCCCGGCCCTGCGGTAGAGGAGAACCAAGGGGATGTGGGCGGAGATCACTTCTGTCTGCTCTAGGAATTCTGTCCGACTCCACAAGTGTCCTCCTATCCCAAACTGATGGGGGAAAGATATGTTCCCCTTTTGTACCTTCATTGTGCTTTTACAATTACTTTATAGTAGTCTACTTTTAAAATATCAACCTCAAATTTCACCTTGATAATTTTATTTCTCTACTGTGCTTCCCTTTTGCTTAGAGATTCAAGCCCAAACACTTCAGCCTGACATTCGAAGCCATCAAAAATATTATCCTAAACTCCATTTAAAGCCTACTTTACCCTGGCCGGCTGGCTCAGTGGTAGAGCGTCGGCCTGGCGTGCAGGAGTCCCAGGTTCGATTCCGGCCAGGGCACACAGGAGAAGCGCCCATCTGCTTCTCCACCCCTCCCCCTCTCCTTCCTCTCTGTCTCTCTCTTCCCCTCCCGCAGCAGAGGCTCCATTGGAGCAAAGATGGCCCGGGCGCTGGGGATGGCTCCTTGGCCTCTGCCCCAGGCGCTACAGTGGCTCTGGTCGCAGCAGAGCAACGCCCCGGATGGGCAGAGCATCGCCTTCTGGTGGGCGTGCCAGGTGGATCCTGGTCGGGCGCATGCAGGAGTCTATCTGACTGCCTCCCCGTTTCCAGCTTCAGAAAAATACAAAAAAATAAAAATAAAAAAATAAAAAGCCTACCTTCCACAACTGAGAAAAATGTTCTATTTGAGGCAAATTGTTAGCCTTCTCTCTTACATCTGACACCTTCCCACCTCCATGCCCTTCTTATACCAGCCAGCCTCCCAGCTCTGCCTACTCAGCAGTGTAAATCAATCTTTCAAATCTCGCTTAGAGAAAGTATTTTGTACAAACCTTTCTCACTACATTTGTTTGAAATAATACCTCCCTCCTCTGAGACATTACAAGTTTTGTCTGAACTATGCATTTGGACATACTATGCGAAATCTTTCCTGTTGTGTTCTTCAGCTATTTTATGTTTAACCAAGAGACTTTCCTTTTTAGAGAAGTTTCAGACTTACAGAAAAATTAAGTGGAAATTACAGAGTGACTATTTACTCTCCATCTCCTTTACCCTCGGTTTCCCTTATTATTAAAACCTTGCCATTGTGTGGTACATTTGTTACAAAGAATGAACCAGATCCATAACTAATAACTGAAGTCCATAGTTTGTATCAAGGCTCATTTCTTGTATTGTCTGGTTCCATGAATTTTGTCAAATGCATCATGTCATGTCCCCACCGTGACATTTTCATACAGAAGAGCATCACTGCCCTAACAATCCCTGTGTTTCACGTATCCATCCCTCCACACCCTCCTCCCAGGCCCCTGGCAGCCTCTGATCCTTTTACTGTTTCCACAGTGTCGCCTTTCCCAAATTGTCTTCTTCAGCTATTTTTTAAATATCTCACTATTGTTCAAAAGTGCACACGCCTGTGCCTTGCTTCCTCATATAGATGGGAAACTTCTCATTATGGTCCCATTGGCACCTAAGAGAGAAAGGGCCCTGTGCACACAGACCCTAATAAATATGCGTTATTTCTGTTTGAATGAACATGGCATCATCTTTCTTTTTTCTTTAGAGAAACTATTAAAATACCTATATCTTGAAATGAAGAATTGGCTTTCCAGTATAAAGTAGAAAAAGATTGCTAAAGATAAAAAGTCTTTCTACCAAAGAGAATCAATTAAAAAAAAAACAAAAACACCTGCTAATATCATTCCCAGATGCCAGAAATAAGTTATTCAAAATATAAATGTATAAAAGATTGTGAATAGTCTTAAAAAATTTAAATCTGTTAGAAAATTATCCCTAAGATATTTTGCTGAGAGACATAAAAAAAAATCATTTTAATAAATGATGAGTGAAGCATATTTATGGACAGAAAAGCTCAGAAATATGAAGAAGTCAGTAATTCCAAGACTAGTTTATGTTTTATTTTATAGAACTTAACATATTTCTTAAGTTCATCTGAAAAAATAAATGATATGAATACATAAATAAGATGCTCTTTTCTGACAGATATAAAACACGTTAATGATAACAGTAAATAATAATTAAAAATTACTATAACCTCTGTGTTTTCTAAATGTGTTAAGAGCTAAAAGTTTCATAATTCAAAAAATAATAATAAAGTTAATAAATGAAAGACATAAAATCCATAAAATAGAAATAAAGAACTTTAAAATAAATAAAGAATATTAATAGATATAATAATACTAATACTAGGGTATAGTGGCTAAAAATTCTGCATGAAGAAGGTGGAGCAAAAATGGCCCTGGCACATTGGCTTAGCGGTAGAGCATCGGCCCTGCATGAGGATTTCCCAGATTCAATTCTCAGTCAGGGCACACAGGAGAAGTGCCCATCTGCTTCTCCACCCCTCTCTCTTGCTTCTCTCTCTCTCTCTCTCTCTCTCTATCATCTATCTCTATCTCTATCTCTATCTATCTCTCTCTTTTCTCCTCCCCTCCTGCAGCCATGGCTCGATTAAAGCAAGTTTTCCCCAGGTGCTGAGGATGGCTTTGTGGCCTCTACCTCAGGCACTAAAAAATGGCTCTGGTTGCAATAGAGCAAGGGCCCTAGATGGACACAGTATCAAGTGGGCTTGCCGGGGGAACTAGGTTGAGGCGCATGTGGGAATCTGTCTCTGCCTCCCTTCTTCTCACTAAATAAAAAATAAATTTATATAAAAAGAAATTTTAAAAAAAGAAGGTATAGCCAAAAAATTACTAAATTCTTCAGTAAAATATGCTACACAGAACCATACAAACATGCCACAAGGAAAGAACCCTGAAGATTTAAGAAATAGGCCATGTATCAGCCATGTTTTAGTACAGGGAACAAATAAAAACACTTCAGACATTTCTACAGAAAGGAATTTAAGAGAGCATATTAGGTGCTTAGCATATTAGGTGCTTTCAAAATCTTCAGACTAGCTGGAAAACTGAGAATCGGGGAGACACAATCAATAACTTGGATCTGGGATCCAAATTTTGCTCTCCTGGTATCTTTGCTGCTGACATCACAAAAGCTCTATGAAGCTGGTGACTAGACTTAAAATGTGAATTCTGGGCAATGTCAATAACCACATATGCTGAGGCCACTAGTCCACCAGCCCCACTACAGAAAGGGAATATAAGTCCCTACTTTCACCTGTCAAAACCTGTGCTATACAGCTCATTTGTACAATACAATTCACATGTAGGGACTTGGGGAAATTCAAATTTTAGTTTCCCAACCACTCAGAATAGAAAAGGGTTAAAATGAAGATTGAAAAAGCCTTTATGGCAAGAGAAGTGAAGGCAAAAATTAATGAATGGGACTACATCAGACTAAGAAGTTTTTGCTCAGCAAGAAAAACTGATAAAATAAACAGACAGCCAACTAAATGGGAAATGATATTTTCAAACAACAGCTCAGATAAGGGTCTAATATCCAAAATATACAAAGAACTCATAAAACACAACAAACAAACAATCCAATTAAAATGGGAAGAGGACATGAACAGACACTTCTCCCAGGAAGAAATACAAATGGCCAACAGATATATGAAAAAATGCTCATCTTCTTTAGTTATTAGAGAAATGCAAATTAAAACTGCAATGAGATACCACCTCACACCTGTTAGATTAGCTATTATTAACAAGACAGGCCTGACCAGGCGGTGGTGCAGTGGATAGAGTGTCGGACTGGGATGCGGAAGGACCCAGGTTCAATACCCCAAGGTCGCCAGCTTGAGCACGGGCTCATCTGGCTTGAGCAAAAAGCTCACCAGCTTGGACCCAAGGTCGCTGGCTCCAGCAAGGAGTTACTCAGTCTGCTGAGGCCCCCCGTCAAGGCACATATGAGAAAGCAATCAATGAACAACTAAGGTGTCGCAACAAAAAACTGATAATTGATGCTTCTCATCTCTCTCCATTCCTGTCTGTCTATCCCTATCTATCCCTCTCTCTGACTCTCTCTCTGTCCCTGTTAAAAAAATAAAAATAAAAAGACAGGTAATAGCAAATGTTGAAGAGGCTGTGGAGAAAAAGGAACCCTCATACACTGTTGGTGGGAATGTAAAGTAGTACAACCATTATGGAAGAAAGTATGGTGGTTCCTCAAAAAACTGAAAATAGAACTACCTTATGACCCAGCAATCCCTCTACTGGGTATATACCCCAAAAACTCAGAAACATTGATACGTAAAGACACATGCAGCCCCATGTTCATTGCAGCATTGTTCACAGTGGCCAGGACATGGAAACAACTAAAAAGCCCATCAATAGATGACTGGATAAAGAAGATGTGGCACATATACACTATGGAATACTACTCAGCCATAAGAAATGATGACATCGGATCATTTACAGCAAAATGGTGGGATCTTGATAACATTATACGAAGTGAAATAAGTAAATCAGAAAAAACCAGGAACTGCATTATTCCATACGTAAGTGGGACATAAAAGTGAAACTAAGAGACATTGATAAGAGTGTGGTGGTTACGGGGGGGGAGGGGGGAGAGGGAGAGGAAAAGGGGGAGGGGGAGGGGCACAAAGAAAACTAGATAGAAGGTGACAGAGGACAATCTGACTTTGGGTGATGGGTATGCAACATAAGTGAACGACAAGATAACCTGGATATGTTATCTTTGAATATATGTATCCTGATTTATTGATGTCACCACATTAAAAAAATAAAATTATTTAAAAAAAAAAGAAAAAGCCTTTATAAGCACAAAAGACTAACCAGTTGCTAAAGAAAACATGAGTGGAAAAGGATGTTTAACTTTACTTCTCATTAAAGAAATATAAATTTAACCCAAAATAAGTATAATTGTCTTCTAATATTTTAATAATAAGTTCTGAGAAGAGGTCAATGAGATAGAAATCCTCATGAACTGCAGAAGAGTAAAATAGATAACAACTTACCTGGACAGCAATTGGGCAACTGGTACCTAAAGTCTTAAAAAAGATTCCATCCTTTGATATAGTAATCTGTTTCTAGAAATTTATCCTAAAAAATAATGTGGTCTCATTGATAAGGGTGTGGTGGTTACTGGGGGGAGGGGGGAATGGGAGAGGGAAAGGGGGAGGGGGAGGGGCACAGAGAGAACAAGATAGAGGGTGACGGAGGACAATCTGACTTTGGGTGATGGGTATGCAACATGATTGAACGACAAGATACCCTGGACTTGTTATCTTTGAATATATGTATCCTGATTTATTGATGTCACCCCATTAAAAAAATAAAATTATTTATAAAAAAAAAAAAATAATGTGGTCTCCACTTTGTGATCAGGAATACTGGCCATGGGAGAAAATAGGCAGCTGTATTTCTCGGGATGAAAATCTAGAAAATAGTGCTCAATGAAAGGGGAGTGGTAGTAAGTTACATCACATCTATTCAATAGGTTATTATAAAGCTTTGTGATGACATTAGAGAACGATCATGTTAAGTAAAAACAACTAAGACACACATATTTATAAAATTTAAAGCTAGTTTGTAAACTATTCACAAACTGGATGAAACAGAGAGAAAGGACTAGAAGAAAACACAGAAAGGCTAACAGTTTATCTCTGATGGAGGAGGGGTGAGGATAATGTAGTCTTCATCTTCTTTTACTCTGTATTTTTCAAATATTCTACAGTGAAACTATGTTTTCTTTAGAACTATTAAAAATAAGCCAAAATTATCATTACAAATGAAGGCTATCTTTTGGGAAATTAAGCTTGTTTTCTTCTTTTTAATTTGAAAATATTTAAATATTTTTTAATGGATTAAAGATTTCATCTCAATTTACAACTGGGACTTAGCATGCCCTCTTTCTGGAAGCTGTATTTTTAACATATCAGGGATAGGGTGGCAGGAAAGGGCTGAAATTTGGCAAAAATATAGAATGACGTTCACAGCTGTGATACTTCCCAGGCACTCCGATGCGTGGTTTTCCTCACATAGAGTCAGCAAATCCATGGGACACATTTGTTTTTACATTTATTTCACCAGTTTAAATTCTGTTAAAAATTGGGAATTTCTGAAGGAAAAAAAAAAGTGAGATGTCTCTACTTGTAAGATAATATATCCCTCTTTTAGCAAAACTCTCAGGAAAATAGGAATCTACCAGTTATCATATTTTGTGAAATGATCTTAAGAAAATAAGTTTCAGGAAATGGTGAATAGTAATCTTTCCAACTTAGAGACAATATTACAAGAACTGGGTAAAGGGCCGGGGGGGGGGGGTAGAATGAGAACCAAAAACAAAAGTGAATAAAGATCACTGCTTTAGACAAGAAGTATGTCAACACTAGACCCCAGGCAGCAACCCCCACAGACGCCAGCCTGGAGCTACTTCCTTCCTCCCGTAGGCTTTCCCTCTCTCCAAGTGCTCACAGTGCCCTCCACTGTTCAGTACTGCCCCTGCACCAGCCCAGTGAGCAACCCCACACCCCCCTCCTCAATTCCTGTCTCTGCACAACTGATCAGGCCGATGGTCTCCAGCTGTCTTCCTTCACCCCTCCAGGTGTCTGCTGTAGTGTGAGCTCCCTACCTAGGAAATTGGGGAAAAAAACTTTGTCTTTAGCTATGTCTTCCCCTATATCCAATTTCCTCATCAAGCCTTTTCCAGACCATTTCTAGGATCTTCTTTTTTTTTGGGGGGGTGCCTTTTGTTATTTGCATGCCTATTAATTCACATAGCTAAAAGCATGACAAGAACTACAAATGAAACGTCATCTGTTAGTTTCATTCTATTTCATTTTATGAAGCTCCTTTAGGACTGCTCATGTCATGTATTCCAGAGACTCCTGGTTTTGGCTGAGGCAGTTCCAGTAAACATGTGGACTCTGTCACCAGCCTGGGAACAATATGGATACATTTGCTTTCAACATTAGCCCTGGCATCATTCTGTTCATGGGGAGTTTGTGTGGTTTGGCTGACAGCGCTGCCTTTCATAAAAAGCTAAGATGATTGTTTCCATGTATAGTATTACAACTGTAAAAACAAAAATGCAGTTTTCCAACACTCCATTTTTCTCATTTTATAACACACTCTTGAATTAAACCATCATAGTTTATCGATCAGAATTGCTCTGCCTACTTTTGTACAATCGTAACTATATATTGCTACAATAATGGAACCTAAAACTGTGATGTAGTCTCATTGGAACAAAAGAAGCTTTCCTCATTGTGAGAATTTTACCTCAATAACAAGAGTCTGTGCACCAAATTAATTAAATTTCTTGTGTAAAAAAAAAAAAAAAAGACTAGCTGCCGTTGCAAATCCAAAATAATAGATGGTTGACATGTGACACTAATAGTAGCCAATAAAACAGCTACAGGAAAAATTTTCCCAAATGCTTTGTAAATTGATTATCTATAATACTCTATGATAAATTGACCCATAATGACATCTGATGGCTATTTATTTAGGCAGAAATTCCATCTGGGGAATATGAGAAACAAAATCTCAGCACTGCAATGATGATGGTAATACATTTCACAGTCTTTTAGAAGAGCAGATACTATTTTGATTTACTAAGCTTTGTCTTTGTGCATTTGCCCAAAAACAAGACTTTTACCTATGTTAGTTTGGTCTAGAGGCAAACCTATTCTGAGCAGAAACTCGATAAGTTCTCCAGCAGGAATTCAGACCGCTTCCAAACAAAATCAACTTCCTATTTCTGTAGCAGGACTAACACTAACTCAGGTTTCCAGGGTCCAAACAAGTCATCTTCAAGTTGACTCACAATTTAGTTATCACCAAGAGCAGCTCTTTCTCTCATTGTCTCTCACACATTCTTTCTTTGCACTTCCCCGGCCCAAAGACAAGTTTAGTCACCATTCCCCATTCTCAACACCACCACCCTCTTTCCCTCGACCACTGTGCCTCCAGACTTCCCCTCCATTCTGTCTTGTGAATCCCACACTGATCTTATGTGAGGAGTCGCCCCTTATTCATAATGCTTCCAAGAGTCCCTCGTGCCAAGAACAGCAATTTCCCCATTGGTTTTCCACTGTGACATGAGCTTGCCATACAAGCTGGATCATAACTATGATATGTAGTCTGGCTCCAGTCCTCAGCTCTGTACATTCTGTTTTCTCTGTGCCTCCAGCCAGAATGGGTTCCTCCCCCTTATGCATTCCTATTTTATTTCACCCACCCATTGCTGCATATGGAAAATATTTACATATGTATTGTAAGATGCAGAGTTAGACAATGGCCTCCAATGGTTCTTCCTGGTATTTATGACCTTGCACAATCCCCTCTCCTTGTGTGTGGCCTAGACATGGTGACACTTTTCAAATTAAAGAATAGAGCAAAAGTGATTGGATGCCATGTTTTGATTTAGTTATAAGAGGCTATGACTTTGTCTTGCTAGCAGACTCTCTCTATTGACTTCTCAGCTGTACATTTTGGTAAAGTGGGATGTCATGCTGAAGAGGACCACATACCAAGGCACTGCAGGTCACCCGAGGCTGAACTACAGCAAGGAACTAAAGTCCTCAGTCCAGCCTCAGAGGAACTGAATTCTGCTGACAACCATGTGAGTGAGGTTAGAAGTGGATCCTTCCCCAGTTAAGCCTTCAGGTGACACCGAGCTTTGGCCGACAACTAGATTTCAGGGTTGTGGGAGACCCTGAGGCACAAAACCCAGCTAAACCATGTCTGGATTCCTGACCCACAGACACTGTGAGATAGCTGTTTTAAGCTACTAAATTTAGGAGCATTTTGTTGCCCAGAAGTAAATAAAATACATGTATCTTGCCTCACCTATTTAACTGTAGCATTTCCCAGGCAGAAACTGAATAACAAAACAAAGTGTAAGTACAGTACACAATGTAAATACTAATGCACAATAAATGCTAATGTACAATAAAGGCTAATGGGCAGAGTAACTGAATAAATTACTTTACTAAGGTAATTTTCCCAATTGTTGCAGAAAATAAATATCATTTAACTTTTTCTAAACATATAATTTAGATATAAAGTTTACACTATCTTTTAATGTCAGGCCCTATGTTCTCAATTTTGCCTATTTCTCCACTCATTTTAATATTTTTTTTTTTTGCTCTTAGCAAATATGTTTGTGTCATCTTATCTAGTTATCTAATGATATGCTTAATTCACAGAATAATAAATGGTAACAAATTCGGATTCTATTTTGAAGAATGATATCAAATATATACAAATGTTTTCTTCTGAAACAAATATATGTAAACAATACAATGAATAGGATGTCATCTACATCAGTTAGGATACTTGGAGCTGCAAATAATGGGAAAATGGAAACTGAGTCATAGCAAGGATGTATTTCATACATTATTAAGGCTGTTGGCTTCAGGATTGGAAAGTTTAAATTGGTCATCAAGGACCCAATAGTTTCCCATCTTTCTATTCTGCTATTCTCAGAATAGCTCCCTCATGGTTACAAGGTAGCTGCCCCTATTCCAATAGATACATAACCAGAAACTAGAATATCCAGTAGAAGAAAAGCCCATTCCTTCTGTATGACTCCTTTTTAACAACAAATAAACCATTCCCAGAGCACCCAATAAATTTCCCTCTGCATCTCAGTGAACATGCAACGTGTCCCAAATGAAATCCAGATAAAAAAATTAAGATAACCATCATTGCTAGGAAGGGCTAGATGCTTGAAGAAAATCCAAGCTTCACCAGCAAGGAAGAAGGAAGATGTTTGTTTACACCAGCAAAAGATGACAAAATAGTGCATAATTGGCCACAAAAAGCACATAATTGGTGTTCATGTAGATTCAGCAAAAGAGGCAATTATTGTCTGGCAATTATTGAGTGGACTGGGATATGATAAAAGGCTTGCAAATTAGGATTAAAAGTATTCATTTACAAAAATTGTCTATGTTTCAATAATCTTATTAAACTTTGCAACTTTAGTAACAGTGTCATCAGTTCTTAGTCATTCAGTTCTTATTCATGAGATGATATTATGATCTTAAAGTTAATTTTTGAAATGCTATACTTGTGGGTTTATAAAAATTCATAAAGTTATAATCAATTTTGAAATGTATATTTTCCTAGGACATGTGGATGATGGAGGAATTACTTTCCCTTTGATTATATATTCTTAATCTCCAAAGCTTGTACCTGGTTAAACCAAAAGTACAGAATGGGTTCTCAGAAACCTATGTTGCAACTAAAAGGCTTCTAGGAGAGAAAGTACACTCTGGGATCAGATAAGCAGTTGACTGCATTAACTTGTCTAGTTGCTACATTGAAAAGCAGTAGGATTTGGAATCAGATCTAGATTTGAATCTCAACCCCATATCTTATTAAAGATACATGGTCTAACCTCTATAAGCCAAAGTTTCTCCATCTTTAAAATGAAAATAATCAAACCAACTTCATGGGTTGGTATAAAAGTTAAACGAAATAACATCTATAAAACACAACATAGCAGTCGACACTTAGTAATTGTTGGTTGTCATTATTGTTTAAACTATTCTAATAAACATTTCCCAACGGCATCCCATTAACTGATCTCCATATGTGTTCCAGGGTTGGTCCGTAGGAAAAGATTGGGATCTAAATTCCCATGCACAAGGGTGGATTGGTGTAGAAGTTTCCAGGAGACTCACTGTATCACTTCACACTGGATTCCAACAGGCCGTATCTCGCTCCTGCTGGCCAGGAAACAGAAGCGGCAGAAACTTCAACTCCATGCTAAACACATACCGTGATTAAACAGATTTCTCACACTGTTTCCTCTATCCTTCACCAGGGAACTCAGACCTCCTTTCTACTATCCTGACTACCTGTATGCTGCACTCAGGTTGGGATTTGCCCTTCCAACCCAGGATCTTTATCTCTCCAAGTGGCCTCTACTGACTGGCTTTGGGTTTGAGAAATGCAAATGGGCATGTGCCCTGCCCTGTCCTCCTTCTGGATCTGGCATCGCTGAGAACATCTTTTAAACCTCAGAATATATTTCATCCTGTGATCTCTAAAGTTAGGTCAGTACTATTCTCATTGAACACTGAATAAGGCAGAGACAAAAGACTTGTAAAAGATGTTTATTTCATTAGCTTTTCTTCAACTGTACAATTGAGCTTTTTATAACTGATGGATATTCCTGGTGAATCACCTTTACTCCACTTGAAAGAAATCTGAATCCAGTCAAAGTTCCTCCTTGATTGTAAACCTGCCAGTTACATTATTTTCACTCACCACAGTCATGGGATTCTAAGGCTGCAAAGAGGAGCCTACTGAATAGGATTATTTGTGTGGTATAGGTTCCTGACTGGAGACACGGGGACAGCATTTCCTGCTATCCTTTTGCTATTTGTGTTACACTGTTCTATTTTTTTGTTCCAATAACCATTTTTCAATTCTTTTAATAAAGCAGTCTTAGTGTATTTAGGGGTGAAAGAATCATCGTTATTCATTTTCTAAAGTGAAAAGTAATTTTAATTGTAAATACAAAGGATAAAATCATTATCCTGGGATTCTTGTACTTCAATAATTATCTCCCAAACCCTGGCATATTGGATCAAAACACCGGCTTTTTTTTAGGCATCATGTAGTAATTTAGAAGAGTAATCCATTTTGAAAGAATCATAATAGAAATATTAATGAACATATGAAAATTAAACTTTAAGAACCTTTTGATGAAGAGCATACTGAAAAGTTGAAAATAAGTTATACAAATGGAGGTTAATTTGGGTAAAATATACAGTAAGTCCTCTTATCATCAGTATGTTCTTGGAACTTGTGGCAAAACAATGTACAAAGAAACAAGTTTTACCACAGGCTAATTGATATAAAACAGAGTTGAGTTCCCATGGCCTCTCATCAGTGTGTTCACCAAACAATGTTGAATGAAAGCGTATTACTTGAGAACCTGCTGTACTTCAACAGTCAAAACTAGGTCAGTGAGACTGTACATCAAGATTTTTTTTAAAACTTAATGAGAAGACATTTTTAAAAACTGAACTATACCCCAAATTATGTAGATGGTATCCCACACACAGTATCGTTCAAATATGAATAAAACAGAATTTGCAAAATGTGTCAATTTAGACTTTAAATAATTGTGTTGTTGGAAATCAAACCAACCTTTTAAGAGTGAGGACAGGATTTTCTCTGGGAGACAATAAAATTCTTACTGTCAGTTCCCCTGGAAAGAAGTTCATCATAGGACAGAAATGAGACCTCAGTGGAGCTTGGATTCAAATAAGAAAATTCCATGTTCCTTTATCTGAGTGTGGAAGTCAGTATGGTTGGGAATCCCAAGGTTGGAAGACATCTGAAGTATGTCTGGTGGAAGGAGAGGCAAGTAGAAATGGCACGTTGGCCTTCTCCACAGGGAGTCAGGCAGGGGGCAGCCAGAGAAGGCGTCTGAACTGGCGTCACTGTTATAAATTATTCCCTATATAGACTTTCTCTTCCTCTAGTTCCACAACCTTGAAGGGTAAACGTCACAGCCTGAACTTTTCTACACATTAGAGAATAAAGAAGAACTTACCTTAGCCTTGGGTGGGGCTAAAAGAAAGGCAGTCAGAGAGAGAGAGAGAGAGAGAGAGAGCGCCAGAGAGCCTGCAGCAGCAGTAGACCCCTTGGAGGAGAAGCAGCAGCAGTGAGGACGCAAGATGTATAGGGCTGAAGCCAAGGAACTCTGAGCATGGCTGGCAAACTCATAAGACAGTCAACAATTTAACTGCTGTTCTGACCACCAGTTCAACCAGATGGTTCAATTTAGTCAAACTACAACTTAATCTCTCTTTTCCTATTAAACTCGCCAACTGGTTATTTAAACTTATTGTATTAACTGGCTCCTTTATGTTTTATATAGATTCAGCCTGTGAGGATCAAGAATGACAAGGGAGGGGGGACCTCACCGGCATCTGAATGTTCCTTAGACTTTCCAGATCCCTCACACTTCAGGAAAAGACATTTTCCCCCTGAGCTGTTCACGCTTTCTGCTGCCATGATTCTGTCATTAATTGAGACAAATTTAAAGAAAATTGGTAAAGTGACTATCTTTGATTTCCCAACAAGTCAGTGTCAAAAAGAGAGGCCTAAATCTGAACCTGTATCCAGGAAAAACTGTCCTGGTTAGAATCAAATGAAAGTTAGTATTTCACTCAGTTTGTTGTTATTGTTGTTGTTGTTTACATTTGTTACCCCATTTTTCCTCTCAACATAAAATGCATTTGGATATAAAAAATAAAGATATTCAACCTGTGTTCTTATCATCTAAAAATCTGTTAGGGAAAAATTCATGCTTCCTACAATTTATAAGTATATTTTCTTTTCATAAAATCAGATATATATTTCAGTTTGCTTATGAACTAATTTAGATTAGTAAAAGCTTACAACCAACACAAGAGAAGGAGATGGAATTAAATATCTTACTTGGAATGCTTCTATATATTGGTTCTACATATTGCATATGTTTTATTTTATTTCTTGTATCTTCTAGCCTACAAAAGCTTTTTTAAAAATGCAGAGGCAAGGTTGAATACTATAATGTAACCCAAATATTTTAGGCGACAAACCTTATTAATTTTCTGCATGTACACACACAGCTTAATTCTCTACACATAATTATTTTAATATTTATAAATTGCAAAGTAAAAACCAAGTCAGCCATTGAAATATATAAGAGATTAAAAGAAGAGTCAATCCAATTCTCTATATATATCAAAAAGTAAATAGGGTCAATTGTTTAGATGTTTGAAACAAATGAAAGAAACACCAACTAACAAGTCATGTGCCTTTAAATTGTTTCCTTCTTTCAGGCACTGCATTTTGCCACCTCAACTGTTTTGTGTTTTCCGTCTAAAAGGAACAGCCATCAACAGAGACAAGTGTCTCTTTAACTGTTGTATAGGATCAATTGCATTCCCAGTGCTCAATAAATAATTCCTTAGGAATAATGTTCCAGTGAATGGCACCTGCAGGCTAGACCTCTTGGTTGTATAGTAAAGCTTGCTACATAATTTAAATCATCTTAAATCTTGGCATTGCAACATCTGAAATCTGATAAAGTTTCATTTTCTTAAATCTTAATCTCAGAAGTTAATTCCTTCTTGTTGTGCCAGACAAGAGTCAAAGTAGATTAAGTTATGTTTAATTCCTTGACTGTTCAGAAAGTGAAGGACAATTCTTAAGGGATAACTTAAGTCTTTCTTTCTTGCATGTTGTATGCCTGTAACCAGCTTATATCTTTGGGGGGGGAGGTCTTGTTGTGGTATAAATGATTACTTCAATATCTGTTACATCGGTTGCCAAGTTACACCTTTCCATTTTGTATTTGAAACAACTTGATATTTTTGTGATGGCTTCCATCATTCAACAAATACTTTTGAGATCCTACTAGCAACAGGCAAAGTAGTAGGTAAAGAAACACATCAGGGAAGGTCCTGGCTCTCATGGAGACCATAGGCCATGAAGAGGGAGACAGGCAGAGAATAAGTAAACAAAGAAATAAGAAAGTCATCCTCAGGTGATGGAGAGTGCTGTGCATGGAACGAAGCACGGGAGCAGAGGAGAGCTGAAAGAAGTGCCTTAGGCTGAGCCGCAGAGCTAAGACCTGAATGACCAAGGAACAGGTCTACTGAAGACCAAAAAATAAGTAGCCCACGCAGAAGGAAAACAGATGAAGAGGCCCGAAGGTGGGAAAGCAGCAGTCTGCTGGAGGTGAGATGGAAGGAAGGCTGGTGTGCCTAGAACTTGGTGGTAAAGACAGGAGATTGGACAGGCCCACAGGTTTCATAATTTTCTTCAATCCCTGGTTCCATGATATTATAATTTCAACAGCGCTATACTGGTGTGGCGGCAGTCAATGAATGCAGCTGGTTACTGTTATATTATATATTCAGTTGTGTATCACACCCCTCCAAAAAAAAATTCATGCGTTGAAGTCCTACCCAATATGACTCTTTAAAGATAGGGCCTTTAAAAAGAAATTAAGATTTAATAAAGTCATATACGTGGGCCCTACTCCGATTGGATCAGTGTCCTTACGAAAAGGGAAAGAGGCAAGAGAGATGTCTCTTCCTTTGTACTCAAACAGAGAAAACTCAATATGAGAACATCTGTCTACAAAGCAGAAAGAGAGGCCTCACCAGCAACCAACCCAGTTGGCACCTTGTTCATGGACTTCCAGCCTCCAGAACAGTGAGAAATTAAATTTCAGCTGTGTAAGCCACTCAGTCTATGGCAATTTGCTGTGGTAGCCCAAGCATACCAATACAATTATATATCTCAAACAAATTTTATAACATAACTTTTCCCCATATGTATCCAGAATCACACTTGATTCAATTAGAAACACATGACTGTAGTAGCAAAAGAAGCCTTAGATAACCTTTCAGATCTATTCATTTTACCAATAAGGAAAGTTAAGATTTAAAAGGTAAATGAAGTTATTATTCCTCAAGTCACCACAAATGTTCATAATGCTGTCGGTTTGTTATGTCTGAACGCTGTTGTAGCCTTCCTTCATGACAACAAAAATCACAAATACAGTTAAAAACTAAACTGTATAATCACCTCTGCAATAAAAAAACCAAATAATTTAAAGCACTAATTACAGACTAAAAAATTGCATTAATGTAATATAATTAAGTTTCTCTTTAATATATAAAAAATGTAAATATATACAACAAACAGTAAGACTTCAAACAGTAGGGAAGAAGAAAATATCACAGGTAAGTCAAACACAAATAGAAAAAATATATGGGAAGACAGTTCTCCAAGATGGAGAAATTAAAATTAGTACAAGCTCAAGAAATAATTTTATACTTAATATTAAAAGTAATAATTTTAGAATACCTGGTATGATTTTATTATCAGATATACTGAATAAATTCTGGTAAAGTGAATTAAACAACCAAAATGATAGAAGTGTACAGAAGTTCATTGCAGAATTGTTATATGAAAAAAATAGAAACTTACCTAAATCCTTATTACAAGACTAGTTTAAGAAAATTATTATATATCAGAATGATAAAATATTATATGGTCACTAAAAGTTATAACTAAGAATTTTTGAGAAAGCTGGAAATGATATATCATAATGGTTGCAAACACAAGTATTGAAATCAGATGAACCAAGGCAAGAATTTAATTCTATCTCTGCCACACAAATTCTGTGAAGTCAACTTTCTCAGCTATAAAATTGAGATAACAAGGTAGTAGTGAACATCAGTTGAACATATGCTCTGTGCCAAGTAAAGTTCTAGATTTAGTATAGCTAACCTTCATTATTCAGGGATTCTGTACTTACCTCTAGTCAATAATATTCATTTGTAACCCCAGATGCAATATTCCTGGTGCTTTTAGGTTCATTTTTGAACATGCACAGAGCAGCAAAAATGTACGGTACCTAAAATTTGCATCTCAGCATTTCTGTTCAGCTCTCATAAGCAAGTAAGCAGAGGATGGAGACAGTAGGGGGCAGTGCCAGGCAGCTCGAGAAGCGCCACCTCGGGGGAGCAGTGGGAGTTGGAGTCACAACTCGAGCAACTTGGGGTGACCCTAGGTAAGTCAAGGCAAACCACTTAGATTTATTCTTTGTTTTCTCTTTTGTAAAATAAACTAGAAACTACCAGGATGAGTTATTTTTAGGGTCTAAGATTATAATCTATGAGGGTGTGTGTGTGTGTACCTATTTCCCCTAGGGGTAATGGTTCAGTATTTGTTAATTCGGTGTTGCTGGGATTTTACTCAATCTACCACAAATGAGAATTGGATGTTTGTGTACTGACTCATATAATCGTCACACAAATCCTCTGAAACAAAACTGAGATAAAAACTGGAGGAAACAGCCTGACCGGGTGGTGGCGCAGTGGATAGAGCGTTGTACTGGGATGCGGAAGACCCAGGTTCGAGACCCCGAGGTCACCAGCTTGAGCGCGGGCTCATCTGGTTTGAGCAAAAGCTCACCAGCTTGAGCCCAAGGTCGCTAGCTCCAGCAAGGGGTTACTCGGTCTGCTGTAGCCCCACAGTCAAGGCACATATGAGAAAGCAATCAATGAACAACTAAGGTGTTGCAACGCGCAATGAAAAACTAATGATTGATGCTTCTCATTTCTTCTTCCCTGTCTATCCCTCTCTCTGACTCTCATTCTGTCTCTGTTAAAAAAAAAAAAAAAAAAAAAAAAAAAAAAAAAAAAAACCCTGGAGGAAACAGCTCCCTCCCTGGGGCTGTACTTAGGTGAAGGAAGAGAAGCAAGGACCTGAGCCTGCACCAGAGAGCTTGGAGGAGGTACTCAGAAAGGGCTATCACTCAGCTGCTTCTGCTGCCTCTGTTTACCTGAGGCGGGTCTGGGGAGTGGCAGAAGAGCTAGGGGCTGGGTCTTTAACTAGCCCCTGAATGGTGGGCATTAGCTGACACTGCTGTGGCCACACTATCAAAATCAGAAGGAAAAAAAAAGAAATTCCTTCTTCCTGCTTCTTTCCTTTCAACTTCCAATTGCCCTCTGGTCTTCCCATTGGCAGAACCTGTAAGTAAACTGGCAAAGGAGTCTGGGAAATGCAATTTGCAGATCCGAGCCTCTGAATCTCAGGGAAAAATAAAAAGGGAGATGTGGAGAGCTGAAAGATTTATGAGTACATTTATTAGCATGGGTTCCTCAGAAACCAGAGCCCAAAGCAAAACCTTATGTGCTCTTTTCTTATAACCTTCAATCCCAGGAAAACAAGAGTAAAGAAAAAGCAGAATGAGGCAGGAAAAGAGGGAGAATAAATAGCAACGTGTTATCAAGCTCAGCACCACTTGGTATCATGTGCACCTGGTGCTCCATCTCCTGGAATTATCTGCCAAGATGTTTATAAATTACTTGGTCTCAGGAGGAAAAAAAGGAGTAGAATTGATTTGTTTGTTCCTGTCTCTGCATTGGGCAATGCTGGCACATAGGTATAAACATTCCACATTCCAGTGTGTATGCATGGGGCCTAAAAGGGCTTTACAAAGTCCTATTCCTCAGGTGCTACAGGGAAACTCAGGGCATGATGGGGACGGGATGAGGTAGGCATAACAGACATCATTGGGCTGCACTCAAGAGAAATCAGTTCCCTTCCATGTGGCTGGGTAGAGCTATACACATTTGGCCTTGTATTTGGCTGAACCAAGTGGCTGGAGACTCAGAGGACAGTTGAAGCCAAGAGAACACAAGGTGGGTCATGAGAAGCATCTAATATAGTCATTGACAAGGAGTGAGGGTTCACAGAAGTGTATGCACTGCAACTTTTGGGTATATTCAACATCAGGTTGAGTTAAAGGATTCATATAATTCACAATACAAATGAGATTTTTTGTCTAGGACAAATGCTATGACAGACAGTGCTAGGGACAACTGTCTTACACTGGGGATACCACAGACAAACTAAGATGTTTGATTTCTTTAAGTATAGCTAGAAAAACTACATAAAAACTAGATGTGTAAATGAGGCATAAGAAACAATTTTACATAAATATTTGTCATTTTTTTTCTATAAAGATTTAATTTTATGTTAACATTAAGCTTAGTTTTGAAAAATAATCATTAGGCAAATAAAATTATGGAAATGACATGCCATATTTATAATATTACAAATAGACATTCTTTTTTTAAGAGAGAAAAAAAGAGAGAGAGAAACATCAGTTTGTGGTTCCACATATGTATGCATCCATTGGTTGATTCCTGCATGTGCTCGGTATGGGGTTGGAACCCACAACCTTGGCATGTCAGGATGATGCTCTAACCAACTGAGCATCTGGCCAGGGCCCTTTATTGACATTCTTGACCCTTGTATTAAGAACACTATAAATATTTCTTCTGGGTGTAGGCATAATTCAGGAACTGTTGCTTTTCTCACCTCTTGGTAATCCTCTCTCTTAATTTTCATTATACTGCTTTCATTATAGCTACTTATGAATTGACCAAAAAGAAAACTATCATCTTTGTTCAAGGCATTCCTTCTGAATGCCTTCTTAACACATTCACTTTTCCACCTTTGCTAACTGTAACTAAGCACAAAGGATCTCAAGAAAGACAGCTTCATAGTGGAAAAAGCACCTCTAATGTTAAAAATAAAATAAAACAAAAACACTACACTTACACCTGTTAAAATGGTAGTAAAGATCTTATTCAGAACAATTGTGATATGGGAGAGAGATTGGGCCCAACTCCAGATACAATAAGGACAAGTGAAGATTTATAGCCAAGTAGAAAAGTGAGGGGGTCAGGGGATGAAAAGTTACTAAGAGGAGACATTGAGAGTAGGAAGATTTTTGCTAAACCTACTTAACAGGATTCTTGTTGAAGGCAGGCCAGAGAGACCAAATATCAAGGGTGGAGATCGATATATTTTATCAGATATGAAGTGTGACCAGAAATCAAGGGTGGGGCGTACTCTCTGGACTGACTCAACAGGATTCCTGCTAAAACTGGAGACGACGCAGACAGACATAGAAGACCAAGGCCAAGGCCCAGTCAAGAAGAAGGTGTAGAGGAGCCTAACTCAAATTTAGTCAAATAAAGTCCTTATCACTAAGAAGGTACTTATTGTAGGGAAGCCACATGGAAAGCCCTCCTCCCCATGTCCTACAGCGCTACATCCTAGTATCAGCTTTCACTAAATGGGTGACCCCATCTCGCTCTCTCTCTGTTCTTTTTTTTTGGGGGGGGGTGTTTTGTTTTGTTTTTAGTCAGAAAGACAGGATGAGGAGAGATGAGAAACATCAACTCATAATTGCATCACTTTAGTTGGTCATTGGTTGCTTCTCATTGGGTGACCCCATCTTTATTAATACTTTTCTGTTCTTAAGTATGTTCTTTTAAAGACCAGAATTTACCTTGCACATTTTCATGGGCCGATATTTCTGACACAATTTCAGAAAGTCAAAATCCCTTTTTAAGGCAAAGAAGAATGGGCTGTGCTGGAGCTCTAATGGATTTCAGCGGGAAGCCCATCACCCAGCACTCTGCCTGAACGGTCCTCAGCTGGACAGCACTCACGAGCCCAGATGCCAAGCTGTGGACAACTGTCTCCCGGCAGCACCATCTGCTTTCATGGGAATCTCCCCAGGCACTTGGTTGGCAGATTCAGATTAGCCTTGAGGTCGGCCATGTGGGGAGAGCACTGCTGGGAGACTGTCTGGCTTTTCTCTACACTTGGGAGCTCATTTCCTACCATTTACCAGAGTTACCATTTGATTAGATTTTCTTTCTTTGAAGACAATAGTTGACAGTTGAGTTCTCCTTTGCAGGAATTTAGCAAAAAGTAAAACTGAGCTCAATTATCCCTCATTATTGTTGGGAGAATTGGGGTTTTTTTCCCTTATGACAACCAAACACAGGGCTTCTCAGAGAATGTGTTGCAGACCTCAAGTCTGCACACAATGCTGCAAGAGAATGCAAAAGTCAAAATAAGTTTGAAAATGTTGTACAATCATGTTTCCTTAGAGTTTCACCATGCACGGTCAGTAGAAATGCCCCTGAGAAGTCCTACAGTTAAAAGTAACCACTTTAACATACCTTAACCCTGTATTTCCTAAACTTGAGGGAACAGAAGTTCAACTCAATTCAGCTACACTGCACTTCACCCTGTAAGCTGTGTAACTGGCTCTCAGAAGAGAGATCATCAGAATAGTCAGGCACCGTCAGTCATCAAAACAGCTTGGTATCCTCCACAAAGCCAGTGTGGGCTGCCCAAGAGAGGACAAATGACCTCCATATCTTTTATTTTTTGTGGTTATCACAATACTACATGTAATTTAAGATGGGTAGAACTCACTTGTTCACCTTTTTCTCCATGCCCTTACTGACCCCACATAGTGCCTGTTGAAACCAAGCCAGGATCCCTTCTCCACAAAGCCCTCCACCCCCAAGTTTCTTGCTTGCAACAAACCAGACCCTTTTCCTCATATTCACCTAAGTCAACTTTCTCAGACCTAAATCAGTATCGTGGGGCACTAGTTCCCCACTCTGGAATCACAAATAACATATTGACACATACCTTGAGTTGTTTTTTGCAAAACCTCCACCAGTTACGAAAATGCTGAATTTAACTGACCACCATCACATAAATCCCCAGACTAGCTGATAACCAGAACTCCAAAATTCCCCTTTGTAACTACAGCTCCAACCAATCAGAAGGCCACAAGCTGATCATGCATTGAAGACCCCTACCTGCAATTTCACCATTCAAAACCAACTGCCAGTAAGCAGACAGGGAGTTCAAGCTTTTAAGCGTTAACATTCTCATTCTCCTTGTGTATTGCTGCCAATAAAGTAAATTTGATTTCTCCACTGCAATTCTCTGTGTTCAGTGTTTGACTCTGCTGGCATTGGGTGGGTAAACACTGTTCAGTTGCAGTTACTAGGCATCTAAAAGCAAACCAAGTAACATTGCCTGCATTATACGCAAACCAGAAAGATGCACATTAGAGAAGTATTAATAATGAAAGGCAATGAGTTACCATAGCGTCAGGATTCACTTCTACATATTTTCTTTAGAAGTCTCATTGATTAGCAAGTGCTTACCTCATCTGGAGAACAGGTTAATGCCTCTCACCAGGAAGTTTCTTCCAGCCCAAGGATCTGGCAAACAAGTCCATCGGATGGCGGATGGCAATACAACAAGGGAAGGAGCACTGAGAAAAAAGATTAAAGATAAGGAACAGATCATGAGTGCCTTTTGGAGTCAAACACAAAATTCTTGACATCAACAAAATTCTGCATAATAATAGAAAAGATTATTTTAAGATCAGAAACTGTTTCAGATAGCTTTTTATCCCCTTAATCACTCTATTGTGTCAGCCACATAGTAGAAACATTGTGAATCTTAGACAAAATATAATACTGTATTTTATATAGAGGATAGTAATAATGCCATGTTCACACAACAAGCATTCAATAACTATTTACTGGGTGAATAAATGAAACATTTCATTTTCACACATCGAGGGTCATTCACAGTTTTGCAATTTTAAAGTTTGAAATGAGACATACCCCAGATTATAAAAATTGAGAAAGTGAAATAAAGAAGTATTTGTTGAGCCTCTTATTTGCCAAGCAATTTTCTAGAATGTACACATTTATTTAATTTGTACACTCCTTGGGAGCAGTGGCAAATTTATACAAATTGCCTTCTATAACCCTAGTTCTGGGGGCTATGCCAGTACTAGTAATGGCAGAGTAAATATTTGTTGAATGGAGGAAAAGGAGAATAAGTGAATTCTGTCCATCTTGTAATTTAATCCTCAAGATAAACCCATGAGGAAGATACTGTACTCCCAAACACTATCAGAAAAGTATTGCTTTATATTCTTCCCAAGATCACCCAGTTTTTGAGAGACAGGTACATGGTAATCAAGTTGAACTGCTCCTAACTTCTGCCAAACCGTCTCTTAGATGACGGTTTATTTCACATTGCTATTCTACATGAATGGAGTGTTAATAAGCACATCCATCTCACATTGTCAATTGTAGTTTCAAATTTCTAGGTAAAAATTTGAATTCTTGACAAGGATATATAGGATTCTAAGTCAAAAGCATGTGGCATGCTGTACTGCATAGTTACTCATGAAAATCTATCTCCTCTTTACCCCAGACCTTAGCTCATAGCTCTCATTTTCTTACCTTGAGCTAGACTTGCTCAAGAATTTGCTTTTGGGACTCAGACAGGTTCAGTGCCCACGTTAACAGCTTCTCCTCCTTCTCTGGCCATGCCCACCCCTACTGCCTTTAACTTCCCAGCCTCTCCTTATATGCGTGAGTGCACACATATATACATACTTCCCAGTCACTTTATTTTAGGCAAGTGCTCTACATACTCTGATTCTAAAAGTTAAAATTGACTAGGGGAAATTGTAAAGCACAAAAACAACCAATCCAGCAAATTAGTACAATAGGTAGTCTGCCGTACTGCTAACTCATTCTCCTGGTTTTACTTGAAAGGTCCCTAGAACTTTTTTTTTAATTGAATTCATTGGCGTTACATTGGTTAAGAAAATTATATAGGTTTCCAGTATACAATTCTACAATTCATCACCTATATATTGTATTGTGTGTTCACCACCCCAAGTCAAGCCTCCTTCAATCACCATTTATCCCTCCTTGACCCTCTTCTTCCTCTTCTCAACACCCATTTCCTCTGTCAATCATCATACTGTTGTCTGTGTCTATGAGGGGTTTTTTTTTTTTGCTTAATTCCTTCATCTATTTCACTAAGCCACCCAGCCCACCCCACCTCTGACAGCTGTTAAGTCTCTTCTCTGTATCTATCAGTCTGCTTCTATATTTTGTTTATTCTGTTCATTAGATGCCACACTTAAATGAGATTATATGATATTGGTCTTTCTCTGACTGGTTTATTTTACTTAGCATAATACTCTCCAGGTCCATCCATGCTGTCATCAAAGGTAAGATTTGTTATACTTTTTTATTCTTTTTTTACAGCTGAGTAGTATTCCACAGTGTAACTGTAGAACAGATTTTTTATCCACTCATCTTCTGATGGGCACTTGGGCTGCTTCCAAATCTTGGCTATTATAAATTGCAGTGTAACGAACAGAGGGGTATGTATAGTCTTTCAAATTGGTGTTTCAGGTTTCTTCAGATATATTCCTGTAAGTGAAATCACTGAGTCATAAGGCAGTCCCATTTTCAATTTTTGAGGACACTACATACTGTTTTTCTCAGTGGCTGCACAAGTCTGCATCCCCACCAACGTATGAGGATCCACTTTTCTCCACATCCTCACCAAAACTTGTCATTTGTGGATTTATTGATGATAGCCATTCTGACAGGTATGAGGTAATATCTCATTGTAGTTTTAATTTAGATTTCTCTGATTATTAGCGGCATTGAACATCTTTTCATATGTCTATTGGTCATCTGTTTGTCCTGCTTGGAGAAGTGTCCATATAGGTCCTTTGTTCATTTTTTATTTGGATTATTATTAGGTGTTTTGGGGGTGGGGTTGAGATCTTTATAAATTTGGGATATTAACCCCATATCAGATGTATTATTGGCAAATATGTTTTCCCATTCAGTGAGTTGTCTTTTCATTTTGTTGATGGCTTCCTTTGGTATGCAATAACTTTTTAGTTTGATGTAGTCACATTGTTTATTTTTTCTTTTGTTTTCCTTGCCCAAGGAAATATATCAGGAAAAAATGTTATGAAAAATATCAGAGATTTTACTTCCTATGTTTTCTACTAGGATTTTTATTGGTTTGAATTTTACATTTAAGTCTTTAATTTATTTTTGATTTTATTCTTGTCTATGGTGCAAGGAGTTAATCTAGTTTATATATATATATATATATATATATATATATATATATATATATATATATATATATCTGTCCAATTTCACCAACAGTATTTATTGAATATGCTATCTTTACCCCATTGTATATTCTTGCTTCCTTTGTCAAGTGGAAGCAAATGACCATAAAGGTGAATTATTTCTGGGCTTTCTATTTTGTTCCATTGATCTATATGTCTGTGTTTATGTCAGGACCATGATGTTTTTACTACTCTGGCCTTGTAGTATAGTTTGATATCAGGTAGCGTGATATATCCAACTTTGTTCTTTTTTCTCAACTTTAATGAGGTCTTTTATGATTTCATATAAATTTTTGGAATTTGTTATAGTTCTGTAAAGTATACCACTGATATTTTGATAGGAATTGTATTGAACCTATAGACTGCTTTGGGTTGTATGGACTTTTAAATGATGTTAATTCTTTCTATCCATTAGCACAGTACATTCTTCCACTTATTTGTATCATCCTCAATTTCTTCCTTCAGTATCTTATAATTTTCCAAGTACAAATATTTTACCTCCTTGGTTAAATTTATTCCTATGTACCTTATTATTTTTCTAATATTTTGCAATTGTAAATGGGATTCTTTTCTTAGTTTATCTTTTTGATAGTTCATTCCTGATGTATAAAAATGCCACTGATTTCTGAATATTAATTTTGTATACTGCTACTTTGTTAAATTTATTTATTAATTCTATTAGATTTTGGTAGAGTCTGTAGTGTTTTCTATATAAAGTATCATGTAAGTTTTACTTCTTGACTTCTAATTTGAACATCTTTTGTTTCTTTCTCTTGTCAGATTGCTGTAGATAGAACATCTAGTACTATGCTGAATAAGAGTAGTGAAAGTGGATATCCCTGTTTTGTTCCTGATCTTAAGGGAAACACTTTTAGGTTTTGCCCATTGAATATGATGTTAACCTTGGCTTTGTCATATATTATTATGTTGAGGTATATTCCCTCTATTCCTACTTTGTTAAGAGTTTTTATCATAAATGGATGCTAGATTTTATCAAATAATTTTTCTGCATCTATTGATATGTGATTTTTATTCTTCATTTTATTTGTGGTGTATTACATTTATTGATTTGTGAATAGTATACCAAACCTGCATCCCTGGAATAAATCTCACTTGGTCATGGTGTATGATCTTTTTAATGTATTGCTAGAAAGAGTTTGCTAATATTTCGTTGAGGATTTTTACATCTATCTGCATCAGGGATATTGGCCTATATATTTTTTCCTTTGTAATATCTTTATCTGGTTTTGGAATTAGGATAATGCTGGCTTCTTAAATGTACCTAGGAGTTGTCCATCCCTCCTCTTGAATTTTTTGAAATAGTTAGAGAAGGATGTTAGTTCTTTGAATGTTTGGCAAAATTTGCCTGTAAAGCTAGAATATTTTTATTATTGCTTTAATTTCATTAGTTGTAATCATTCTATTCAGATTTTGTGATTCTTCCTAATTGAGTTTTGAAAAATTGTGTGTTTCTAGAAGTTTATCCATCTTGTCCAGGTTGTCCAATTTGTTGGCATATTGTTCATAACATTTTCTTACAATCTTTTATATTGCTGTGTTGTCAGTTGTTACTTCTTTTTCATTTCTAACTATATTTATTGGGCTCCTCCCTCTTATTTTCTTGATAAGTCTGGTTATAGGTTTGTCAATTTTCTTTATCTTTTCAAAGAACCAGCTCTTGGTTTCATTGATATTTTGTATTACTTTTAGTCTCTATATCACCTATTTCCACTCTAATATTTATTATTTTCTTCCTTCTGTTTTTTTTGGGTTTTATTTCTTGTTATTTTTCCAGTTTTTTTAGGTGTAAAGGTAGATTGCTTCTTTAAGATTTTTTTTCAATTATTTGGATAATGTCAGAGTAATGGCAGCGTGAGATATACTGCTGATTTCTCCCCTTGAAATTTCAACAAGTTGAACAACTATACCTCAGTGAAGGGACCATAAGCTGGGCATGCAGGCTCACCTGGAAGACCCGCACACAGATGGACTAAAGGTAGGATGGGGTGAAAGGTAGGGTGGAAGATAAAACACATTTGCAGTGGGCTTTGAAGAGGAGAGGAGACAAACCTGAAGTGACTGGTAATTTTTTTCAATGCTGGACTACAGGGATGAAGGAAGCTCAGGCTTTCTGGATTTTGTCTGAGGGCATAGAAGGAAAGTGAGTTTCCTTCTGCCAGGAGGAACAGTGAGACAGAGGGACAGAGGGTGAGATAAACCAAAGCAGTCAGAGCATGGGGTCACTGCCAGTGTTCCCACAGTCAGCCAGCAACCCATACTAGACAGAGAAAGAAAAAAATAAAGTGTGGCCTCCGGCCTCCCAGATCCCACCTCTTCACCTCACGGAATGGAGAGAGGCAGAGAGAAACCCCACAGCTAGCTCTCCAAGCCACTCTCTCCCCTGAAGAGCAGAGGTGCTCCGTGTCCAATCCCCGGGTATGTTGAGATATGGGAAGGAGCACACAGAAGCCTAAGATTGCCATTGCTAGAGCTGTAAAGCCATAAAGCTGAAGCAGTAAGGCCAAAGCCGTAAAAACCTCACAACACACCCCACCCACCAACACACTGTGGCCCCACCTACATCATTGTGACAGCAACATCTCAGCAGAGGAAAGACCAGGAACTTCGCAGAGCTGAAAGTTATAATATAGTGACATATACTGGATAAAACTCTCAAAACCAAAATATAGGCCCTGGCCGGTTGGCTCAGCGGTAGAGCGTCGGCCTGGCGTGCGGGGGACCTGGGCTCGATTCCCGGCCAGGGCACATAGGAGAAGTGCCCATTTGCTTCTCCACTCCCCCCCTTCCTCTCTGTCTCTCTCTTCCCTTCCCGCAGCCAACGCTCCATTGGAGCAAAGATGGCCCGGGCGCTGGGGATGGCTCCTTGGCCTCTGCCCCAGGCGCTAGAGTGGCTCTGGTCATGGCAGAGCGATGCCCGGAGGGGCAGAGCATTGCCCCATGGTGGGCAGAGCGTTGCCCCTGGTGGGTGTACTGGGTGGATCCCGGTTGGGCGCATGCGGGAGTCTGTCTGACTGTCTTTCCCCGTTTCCAGCTTCAGAAAAATATAAAACAAACAAACAAATTAAAAAAAATTTTTTTTCTTTTCTTCTCCTTTTTCCTTTTTTTCTTCTTATTCATTTTTCTCTTTTTCTTATTTAAATTGTTATCTTTAATTTTAGTTATCTTTAATTTTTAGTTTTTTTAGTTATCTTTAATTTTTATATTTTTATTCTTTTTTGTGAGTGTTTTGTTTTTTATTTTTTTGTTTGCTTTTGATCTTTTTTCTGTGGTTTTTCTCATAATTTTTTAAAATATTTTATTATATTTTTATTTTAATTTTTTATTTTCTCTTAATTTTTTGTGACAGAGACAGCGATAAGGGCAGATAGGGACATACAGGAAGGTAGAAAGATGAGAAGCATCACTTCTTCATTTGTGGCACCTTAGTTGTTCATTGATTGTTTTCTCATATGTTACTTGACAGGGGGGGGGGGCTACAGCAGAGCAAGTGACCCCTTGCTCAAGCCAGCAATCTTGGGTTTCAAGCCAGCAACTTTTGGGCTCAAGCCAGCGACCATGGGGTCATGTCTATGACCCCAAATTCAAGCCAGTGACCCTGCGCTCAAGCTGGTGAGCATACACTCAAGCCAGATGAGTCCATGCTCAAGCCAGCAACCTCAAGGTTTTGAACCTGGGTCCTCTGCATCCCAGTCTGATGCTCTATATGCTGTGCCACCGCCAGGTCAGGCTAGTTGTTTGTTTGTTTTTTGTTAGGGTTCTTAACAATATCATTTTCAAATGCCATTAAGGAAGAAGAAATAGAATACCATGGCTACATAAGACAAAGACATAATTCAGAAAGAAAATGAAAAATCTCAATCACATGAAAACCTTAGAGTTAAATAATAAAAAAATCAAAATTGAAGTTATTAAAATACTCAACAAGATGTAAGAAGACATGAGTAGGCAACTTAGTGAGTTCAGAAAACAAATTAGTGAACAAAATGAACACCTCCCCAAGGAAACTGAAACTTTAAAAACAGAGAAGAACTCAATGCATGAATTGAAGACTGAGGTAACAGGTTTAGCTAATAGGACAAGCCAGATGGAAGAAATAATCAGCGACATGAAAGACAGGCAACTAAAAATGCTACAGAGAGAAGAGGACAGAGACACATGAATTAGAAATAACAGAAAGCGGGCCCTGGCCGGTTGGCTCAGCGGTAGAGCGTCGGCCTAGCGTGCGGAGGACCCGGGTTCGATTCCCGGCCAGGGCACATAGGAGAAGCGCCCATTTGCTTCTCCACCCCTCCGCCGCGCTTTCCTCTCTGTCTCTCTCTTCCCCTCCCGCAGCCAAGGCTCCATTGGAGCAGAGATGGCCCGGGCGCTGGGGATGGCTCTGTGGCCTCTGCCCCAGGCGCTAGAGTGGCTCTGGTCGCAATATGGCGACGCCCAGGATGGGCAGAGCATCGCCCCCTGGGGGGCAGAGCACCGCCCCTGGTGGGCGTGCCGGGTGGATCCCGGTCGGGCGCATGCGGGAGTCTGTCTGACTGTCTCTCCCTGTTTCCAGCTTCAGAAAAATGAAGAAAAAAAAAAAAAAAAAAAAAAAAAGAAATAACAGAAAGCTTTATAAGAATTGTATGACTCCATCAGAAAGAGTAATATAAGAATAATAGGTATATCTATAAAGACTAGAGGGAGAAGGGAATGAAGAGCCTATTCAAACAAATAATTGATGAGAAATTCCCAAGCCTATGGAAAGAGAGCCTCAAATCCAAGAAGCAAACAGAATGCTGAGTTACATCAATCCAAACAGACCTACACCAAAGCACATCATAATAAAATTGTCAAAAATCAATGACAAGAAAAGAATCCTCAAGGCAGCTAGGGAAAAGAATATAACATATAAAGGAAAGTCCATTAGGTTATCATCAGACTTATCAGCAGAAACTCTACAAGCCACAAGAGAATGGACCCAAACATTCAAAATACTGAAAGAGGAGAATTACCAGTCAAGAATACTATATCCATCAAATTTATCCTTCAAATATGAAGGAGAAATAAAAATATTTATAGACATACAGAAGCTGAGGTAATTTATAACCAGAAAACTTCCACCTCAGGAAATACTCAAGGGGGTTATTCGACCAGACACAAAGAACAAAACAAATCAAAATACAAGTAAAAGCTTCAACAAGGTTACAATAATAACAAGGATAATCTATGGCAACAATAACATAGAAGAGGAAAGGATAAAGATCTACAGTAGCAAAGGAGGATGGACTCTTGTACATATGAACATTTTTCTCTTACTAACCTAATGATAACCACCCATGAAAAAGCAAATACTGAAACACACAGCTTAAAAAAAAGAAGAAACAGGGGAAAGAAGTATGGAATACCACCAAACAAAAACTGACAGAAACAAAAAAAAGAAAAATAAAACAAGACACAGAGCTATCAGAAAACAAAACATAAAATGGCTATAGGAACTCCTCAAGTGTCAATAATTACCCTAAATGTAAATGGGTTGAACTCACCAATAAGGAGGCACAGAGTAGCAGATTGGATCAAAAAGCAAAACCCAACCATATGCTGCCTCCAAGAGACACACACACTTTTGTCCTTAAGCTGCAAGGACAAAAGTAGACTCAAAGTAAAAGGTTGGAAAATGATTCTCCAAGCAAACAATATCCAAAGCAAAGCAGGTGTAACCATACTTATATCTGACCATGCTTGACAATGCTGATTTCAAGACAACAAAGGTAACCAGAAACAAAGATGGACATTTTATAATGATAAGGAGACATTGTATCAAGAAGACATAACACTTTTTAATATGTATGCACTGAACCAGAGAGCACCAAAATGTATGACATCTATGTACTAACTAATCTAAAAATAAAAGCATACATAAACACAATCATACTTGGAGATTTCAACAAACCACTGATGGCTTTAGGTAGATCATCCAAATAGAACATCAATAAGAAATATCAGCCTTAAATGATACTCTGGACCAAATGGACATAATAGATATTTATAGGACATTTCATCCCCAAACGTCAGATTACACATTCTTCTCCAGTGTGCATGGAACATTCTCAAAGATAGACCATATATTGGGCCACAAAACTAACATCAACATATTCAGGATGATTGAAATTATACCAAGCATATTTTCTGATCATGAGGCTTTGAAATTATAATTCAACTGTGGAAAGTAAAGAAACCCACAAAAATTAAACAACATACTTCTAAAAAATGACTAGATCAAAGAATAAAAGCAGAGCTCAAAAGATATACACAAATGAAAATGACATTTGCAGGAGAAAGCTCTGGGCATTGGAGGGACAGGTCAAATGAGTCTCCCATTGGGGGAGTAGTGTAGGCTAAGCTTATGGAGGAAGGGGTAAAAATGGCTCCTTACACCAGAGCTGCACACCCAGTACCTATCTGAGTTCTGTACTAGAGCTTCTCAGGACTATGTGCTCAGAAGTTCCTAGCTCTGTGCAGCACTCTGAAAGCCCTGTGCCCCTACCTTTGACCTATTTATATAGCAAGGTATCTTCATCATAGTGCATTTGTAATGAGGTCACTTATTCTCCAGATCCAATGAGACTGTTTCTTACCTAACACATCCTCTGTTCTGAGACATGCCTGACAGGGTAATTACTTCAGTCATTAAAAAGATTTATACTCTAGCAAAGAAAGCTGGGCTTTTAGTCTTAGAAACTGAAGTTTGCATATCAAGCTTCAGAGTTTTTGAATGGCACATTTAGAGACGGATTACTTAGCAGGTACATTAGAATTCTTGCAAATAATGCAAACTAGTTAATTATGCTAAAAGCTGAATCAAAAAAAACTGATTAGATATGTGAAGGAAAGAGATTAAATGAGCATCTTATATTTGTATATACATCAAACATCTCAAAATGACAGTGGAGTTGCCTGTTTCTAGCAAAATCTTTCATTTTCTCTGTTTTATATGAAATAGAAGTGTTAATGATACCAAAATGTCTTGGAGTTGGGCAGCAAAAAGGAGAAAAAAAAATGAAAGGGTCAAGATAATTGTCATCAAGATTCTTTTGCTCCCTGAAAAATTGAGTGTTGATGTTCAGCATGAAAGGCATATTTTTTCCCACACATCTTTATATTAGAAGATTGAGTCTTTCCTTGTTCTCATTTGTATGGAGGAACAAATGAACAGAAGGGTGGGAGTCGGCCTGACTCTCTCTTTGGGGCAGGCAGTACCTAATTCCCCCCTTTTAAGATTTAGTTCTGTGAAGTCTATACTTCAAGGAGAAATAGGCAAAAATCCAGGTTGTTTCCTAGAAATTCAAAGTATTCTGTGTCTTTTCTTAAAAGATACTGATTGGGTAGAGGCTGCAGTCATCTGTAGCCACCTCCCAGAGGCTGATTGATGTCATCGTGATGTGTGTGGCCGGTGGTCTGGAAGACAGTATATTGCTGGAGAGGAGCCCCCAAGCTCCAACCCCGCAGCATCTTGGAGTGGGATGGATTCATAGAAAACATCAGCAACAGCAGAAAATGAACTGATTGTTGAGATAAATCAATAATGATTAAGAAAATTAAATCCTGGCTGAAAAGGGTGAAAAGCACCATTGAAAGCTCTAAGGCTCTAAGTAGCAATGGAAGGGCTAAATTTAGGACCTCTTGGGTATTCTCTTTGTCCTCAGTGCTGATTACTTGACCTTTCTCTACCTCCTTGTTAGTTCATCATTTCAGAAGACAGAGTTCCTGGCTTTCACTGCATAAACAACTGCTCAGAAAGTAAATGGCAGTGGACGCAGGTTGTTTTTATGTGGATTTGTATCGGTGTGCTTTAAAAGGGTTACTAAACGGAAGTCCCGGTGTTCTCTAAGAGCCTGGTACAGGCACACACAAAGCCGCCAGAGACGTTTTATGAAAGAAAGAACAGCACCAACAGTAGTTATCATGGTCAAGGATCCCCCCTCCATATTTGTGATCATCAGTTATCTAACATTTCTTCCTTGGCCCCCAAATATCTATTGTCAAAGCATACACACAGGTGAATAAAAAGCAAAGTCAGAGGAATATTCAACTCTTAAGTCCTTCCTTGATAGACATATAAAAGCCTCTTAGTAATATTTTAACTTGATTACCATGCTATTGAAATCCAGCCTCAAAAATTAAAGACTGCCTTTGTTTTTATTAGAGCATGGAAAATTCTAAAGGATATACATATTTTTTTTGTCAAAAAATCTTTCCAGTATTCCCTCTAGCTCCACAGGATAGAAAATGATGTAAATCATAAAGGCATGGAACAAAATATACTCCCATTGTTGTCCTGCCCACTCATGCAGACCCTCAGAATGTCTGAGTTTGTTTGCCCTTGCCCATGTTCACAGAAATGCTGGCTTTATCTGTGAGGGGCTTGGAACTACATTGGAAGGTATGGGACCAGGACAAGAGAGGGTGTGGGGCTGGGGCTGTGAGAAGGGCCCTTCTTAAAAGACTGCATTGGCCCCGCTGACCTGGTCCCACCCAGGTGGGACACTGACGGAGCTCAGAGCAGGCCTCTGCAAGATGGGCTTCTGCACGTGGATTATTTTGCACTGAAGGCAACTGAGACCCTGTGGGCTCATGAAAAACTGTTACCTCTCCCTAAAAAAATTTAAATTAGAGGCTTTGCCAGAAATGACTTTTTCAGGCCTTATGCTATAGGGCATAAGATTACCGAACACTCTAATTATTGAACATCTGCTCTTATTATCATCCTGGGAATGACCTTCCTCCCCTTTGAAGCCCCAAGGTGCCTTACCTCATCCTTAGCTCAGAATATCATATATACACCTCATCTTTTTTTCTGTCTCTGAACATCTCATATATGTGGGGTCTCTGACTCTCTCATGTCTGTGAGCTTTCTAGACATTTAAAACTGAATTTGATTATTTTCTCTAGGTAATCCTTTCATGTTGATTTTATTATTAGACCAACCAGAAGAAACTAGAAAGACAGAGAAAATGTCTTCCTCCTGCACACTACGCTAAGGCAAACCCTCGAGCAGCATGCAGTGATAGCCGATGGGACTTTATGTTTGCTTGGCACTTGATATCTTACAAAGCATGTCTTTTCCTATTATTCAACTGGTGAGCACAGCAATCTGCGAGGTAGGCTAGACAGATACTTTTGGTCAGCGGATAATTTGGTTTGGTTTGGTTATTTTTTAAATGCTAAATGATTTGCCCAAGTTTTCACTTACAAAAAGACGCAGAGTTTGTGCGAGAACTCAGGCTCTGATACTTGGCCCAATGTGGTTCTGCTACAGGCTAGCTTCCCACAGCCATTTGCAGGAGGAGGCTTAAACATTTTCAAGAAATGGAGAGAATCAACTTTAAAATAACCCCTGAGAGAAAGGCAGATGGACCCAATTTTCCCTTTATTACCAAAGAGAGGTCAGTAATAACACAAGCTTTGATTCAAATAAAAACCTATCATGTTGTAGACTGAATAATAGCCTCCCAAATACATCCACATATTACTCCTTGGATCTTGTGACTGTTTCTTTACATGACGAAGTGAGTTTGCAGATGTGATTAAAATTCGAGGTGGGGACAGTATCCTGGATGATGGTGGATCCAATGAATCACAAGGGTCTTATAAGAGGGAAGTACAAAGGTCAGGAAAGGCAGAGAAGGTGATGTAACCATGGAGTCAGGGCTGGAAAGATGTGAGAGAGACTGGAAAATGCTATTATGCTGGCTTTAAAGTTGAGGGAAGGTGGCCATGAGCCAAGGAATTCAGGCAGCCTCAAGAACCTAGAAAAGATGAGAAAATGGATTCCCCAAAGCCTCCAGAATGAATGTAAACTTGTCAACTAAAGTCCCAGAAGATCTGTATTAAGCATCTCACTTCCAGAACTGAGATATGATAAATCAATGTTGCATTAAGCCACTAAGTGTGTGACGATTCATTCCCGCAGCAATAGAAACCAATATATGGCACCAGCCAGCTTTCCGTCGCAATAGCTACAAAGCATTTTTCCATGAAATTGAACCCAAAACTTGACCCATTAAAATTTGAAAACAACTGCCAAAGGCAATTATTCTGGTTTACAGAAGAAAAATTAAAGTTAATATCTATTGAATGTTCAGCACATGCCATGAAATATTCCACACCATGTGTGTGTTCTCATTTAAGCTTCAACATAACCCAGATTCGAAAGGCATACACTGCAGGCCAAATCAAAAACATGAAGCTGGTGTGTTCAAAGAGGAAAATTAATTTTAAAAGCACCAGCATGCAGGTGGGCTGAGGCCAACAAAGGGTGTCAGCCCTGAGGGAAGGATAGAGCAGGGGTTATAATATAACCACTATCTAGAATAATCAGAGGGCTTGGGGCCAAAGCGGCTGACATTGCTGCAGCCATTGGTGGAAGACAGTTTCCCCTGTGGATCAGAGTGGCACCACAGCTCCTCAAAGTCTCTATCAACCATCCCCTATCATCACCGGCTGCAAGGGGGATTTGGGCCATGTCACTAAGTAAGCCAGTCCTTCATCATCTTCTGGGCCTGCATTGTTCTCGAGATGGCAGCTGAGTAGCCATTTTCTCTATCAAAATTATTTAACTTTTCTGTATCTCATTTCTCCCAACTATAAAATGGGTATAACAAAAGCCCGTCTTTAATATATTTTGTTGTGGTAGCCAGCTTCCAAGATGGCTTACAATGCTCACTGTAATTTATATGAAATATATATTTGATCTTTAAAACTGTTCTCGGCATGTAGCTCTCAAAACTTTTAGAACTTATTAAGTAGTTAGAGCAATAAGGACACCTTTTCTTATATAATATTTGGATTTTGTCCTCAGTTCCTGAAATAAGCTTCAGAGGGATAAAGGTGACAGGTATCTTTTGTTATTCATAACAAACCCCCTTTCAACCACACCTGAGTCTATGTTAATGAGGGGGCGTTTAAAAAGCCTAAGGATGGGAGATAGTTGCCAGAAAAACCAACCATAATTAGAGGGTTGGAACTTTCAGGCACCATCTGCCCTCCCCCATTGGTCACTGAATCAATCACCAGTGACCCATGATTTAATCAAACATGCCTATGTAATGAAGCCTCCATAAAAATATACAAGGGTGGAGTGCAGAGAGCTGATGTGTCTGCAGAGGGTCTGGGAGGGTGGTGCCTGAGGCCTGAAACCTCTGTGCCCCTTCCCACAGGCCTCGCCCTATGCATCTCTTCTGACTGGTCCTGAGTTGTAGCTTTTTATAAGAAATCAGTGACCCGGTAAGTAAACTAAACTGTTTTCTTGGATTCTGTGAGCCGCTCTAACAAATTAATGGAATTTGAGAAGGGGGTGGTGGGAGTCTCCAGGTCCATCAGAAGCACAGGCAACAACAACCTGGACTTGCAATTGGCATGGTAAAAACGGAGGCCTCCTGTCAACAACCAGCACTAACTTGTCAGGCTGATGAGTGAATCACTTTGGACGTTGTTCTTCCAGTCCTGGTCAGGTTTTCAGATGACTGTAGTTACAACCAGCATGGCTATAACCTCAGGAGAGACCCTGAAACCATAACTACCAGCTCAATTGTTCCCAAATTCCTGACCCTCAAAAACTATATGTGAGAATCAATATCTATTGTTGCTTTACACTCCTAAATTTTGCGGTCATTTGTTACACAGAATTGATAACTAATACAGTTGTTATGAGAGTTAAATTAGCTAATATTTTAATAAATATAGAGTCTTAAAATAGTGCATAACATGTAGTAGATATTATTTAAGAGTTTAAAGGAGTTCATTAAAAGTATAGCTACTAATAGTTGGATATGGTTAAGAGATAGTATTAGAAAAATGACAAACATATGATTCTTGCCTTCAAGTAGCTCATATCAAAGGACAGAGAGAAATAATAAACAGGTATATAATTCCTGTTCTGCACAGCACAGCTACAAATGTATGAGTAAACAGTCACCTGTATGAAAGATTTAATAAGCCATTAAATTTTATACAGTTCAGTAAATTTATATCAACATAAACTGTTTCAAAAATTAAAATGAAATGTGCCCAGTGGTTTAATTTTTCTGTAACTGTTACTCTCTCACTTCCACATTTAAATTACACATCAAATATTAAGAAAAGGTTCTATCTCTATGTAATAATAATTTGTGGTTTTTCTAAAGGAGCTTTAAATATTAAAATCATTATTATTATTATTATTATTTATGGTATTAATTTTTGCATTTTTTCTTTGGGCCTTTAAGAAAACATCCTAAGTCACTCAAAAGGTAAAATAAGAAATGTTTTTAAAGGAGGTTAAAATTGCTCTTTATTTTCTTCTTATCTTATGAGCCACTCAAAAGCAAATCTACCACACCAGCCTTTATCAAAGTAATGTTGGAAAATAGGGAAAGTCTGTTTTTTCTGTGAAACATGAATTAAAATGACCCCAATGAGTCTAAATGAGACAGAAGCATTGTGTCCACTTATCTCAGTTCTTTTTGTGGTCCAGCAGTGTGGAACACTGGTCAGTGCACTAATGTTTCCATAGGTTATATATCTTAGCCTCTGCTACTGAGATTCTCATTACATTTTTTCAAATTCTGCAGTTGACAGAGCTAAAATCAAAATATCCTTTCAGCTGCTCAAGAATACATATTGAACATTTGTTTTAGCACATAGAAATGCTGTAAGAAAAACAAGGGGGGAGCACACCTTTAATTCTACAAGGACAATCTCCAGTTTCACAGAACACTGAGGATGTCAGAGCTGTCGGCTCTTATAATACCTGTCTGTAGTTAATTTGATTTCTCCATTCAAGTTAAAATGAATTGCATAACTGAGCAGCCGAATACTTTCTATCTTATTAAACCAATGAGTACATTATACACTGTGCACTTCCAGTCATCCTAACTGAGCTCTCCACTCACGGCCCAAAGATTTTAATTGCATAACCAGCTGTTATTGTCACTGGAGGCCCTATGTGGAGTAATTAGTGAGAAGACACTAAGTCAACCCAAGAGAACTCTGATAGAATTACATTCTGCCCACAGATGTGCAAATCAGCGTATGTGTGTGTGTCTGTGTGTGTCTAGATAATGACAGAAATAGCCTCTCAAGTCCCCTAACTACCTTCAAAGCTGTATATTTGGGAATGGGTTCAATTCCTGGATAGGAAAAAAAAGGTGCTCCAAATAATGGAGCAGCAATTCACCTGCAAGAGAAAACAAAAGAACAATACCGAATTGTGAAAAATCAGCTGTATCTGAGAACAGCAGGAAGTTGGGTCTGGTGGCTGGGAGGCAGGTGCTTCATCCTACAGAGTGAGTGGTTCCAGCAGGATTGCAGTGGGTTTATATATGAAGCTAAGGGGGCTGGAATTCAGTTTGAATATAACGGTAAAGCATGAATGTTTAAGTGTGTCAGTGTGTGCGTGTGTGTGAGCATATGTGCATATTGGTGGGCAGAACATTAGCAACAAACTCACTGGGAAAAAGAGAGGGGAATGTACTAGAAGCAGTAATGAAGTAGTGATTTAAATAACTGGAAATGTTATTTAAGTTAATATAAAAAAACTTTATGTAAACCTACATTTAAATAAAGAAGAACCATTAGGAAGAAAGGGGAGGGCGGGAGGGAAGTGAGGGGGGGCTGTCAGTAGAGAAAAAGAAGAGCAAAATTAAACATACTTGGTGGCCAGCTTTCTTGCGAGAATGAGTGAAGAGACAAGAGAATGATGCCTTGATAGTTAGTTTGAGATTCAGTACAAGAGAATGGTAAATGTATCTGGAGATGTAGCTGGATATAGACAGTCTGCAATTGGAAATGTGGTTCTAAGGCTTAGGAGAAGTCATGCTTGAAGATTTAGTAGTCATCAGAATATAGCAAACTGTATTTACCAATCACTCATTCCCTTCTAGGAACTCTGTCATGTACTTGACATATGTGGTCTCAATTAATTAAAGGAACTCACATTAATTTTTAAAATTGCCTTTTACAAATGAAGGACTAAGATTTAGGAGGATAAGTAACTTGTTCAAAATCATAAGGCTAGCAACATGTGGTTAAGCCAGAATTCAAAATCAGTAGCTATTCAGTTTAATTTCTGCTGAATCCATCTAAGTACTTTAGAAGACCTCTTATTCTCCCAGGATGAATAGTTTTTTATTAAAGAAGAGAATCATTAAAAATGGTTGCATATAAATCTTAAATATTTTATTTATATATGTATATGTATGCATATATATTTTTTAAGTTAAATGTGTGTACATATATATTTCAAGATAAATATGTGTGTGTGGTTAGATGCTGGGTTAGGATCTCTTCTTTCAATATGGGTTCACTGATGAAGAGATGCACCTCCATAAACAACACATAAATTATATACATCATTTTTTGCCTATCAATTTCTAGTTTGTATTTCTTAAGAGGAAAGAGAGCCTAAAGATATTTGTGAGGCAATAAGTGCATATGGTTTTTTCAATATATATCTTTGCACCACCCACACTTAATTTCTTTTTTGTTTGTTTATTTGTTTTACTTTTTACTAAGCTTTTAATTTATTGTGTTAACATGGGTTCAAGTGTCCCACTCAATATAACATCCTCACCCCCAACCATGTGCCCTCCATTACACACTTAATTTCATAGCAATTTTTAGAAACTCATTTTTATCAAATCTTTCTAAAACTTTCAGCTTAATTTTTATAGGAAACATGACTTTTTCTTTTTGTACTCAAAAGCTTAACACTATTTTATATTTAAATACATTTTTTGTAGTAAGTAAAATTGGAATTAACTGGTTTTGAAATTGGCACAGGTCTCTTGGTAAGAAAACAACTCGACTATTAGGAGCAGAAATGTGCCAACATGCATAAAAATAGTAGGCTGCACCATTCAGAATGCTCAGTATCGCCTGACCAGGTGGTGGTGCAGTGGATAGAGCGTCGGAATGGGACCAGGTTCGAGACCCCGAGGTCGCCAGCTTGAGCGCGGACTCATCTGGCTTGAGCACGGGCTCATCTGGCTTGAGCAAAAAAGCTCACCAGCTTGGACCCAAGGTCGCTGGCTCCAGCAAGGGGTTACTCGGTCTGCTGAAGGCCCGTGGTCAAGGCACATAGGAGAAAGCAATCAATGAACTAAGAAGTCACAACGCGCAACGAAAAACGAATGATTGATGCTTCTCATCTCTCTTCGTTTCTGTCTGTCTATCCCTGTCTATCTCTGCCTCTGTAAAAAAAAAAAAAAAAAAAAAAAAAGAATGCTCAGTATCATCTGAGCATCAGTACTTCTTAGCCAGAATAGAATGAGACCATCAATCAACCTGGTGAGACAGTTCAGTGACAATCTGTTAAGAGAGCTAATACTCTAGCTTTATTTATGTCATGAGAATTAATATTTTGAATAATATTCCTAAATTATAAACATTTTGAGCACATAATCATTGTGTATAAAAAAAAAAAGAAAAAGCAAGATCTTGTTCCTGTGCCCTGGGGAATTTAAAATCTAGTCATTGAAATAAAAACCCTTAATCATAAAATATATGCAAAATGCTATCTGTTGAGTACTGTGAATATTACCAGGCACTAGTCTAAGTGTTGTACATATATTATTTCATAATAATCCTTGAGGTAGGTACTATTAAGATCTTCGCTTATCATGTAAGGAAAATGAAGCATAGAGAGGTGAAATAATTTGTAGAAGGTGACCCATTTAGTAAATGAGGGGTGAATTTCAAACCCAAGCAGTCTTATATACACAGTCTGAGCTAGCTATTAGCCACCATCATATATCAATAAGCTATGACCATCTACCAGGAAGTAGATTGTGCCAATCATATATTTTATGTCATTTTGATGCTCAGATAATACTTCAAGATATATATATATATTAATAGTTGAATTTTACAACATGTCATGTCACAGAGCTATGAAGTTGCTGAGCTAGATAGAATTCAAACACAGATCATTTAATTTTTCACATTTTTTAATCTATGTATCACTGTCTCACAATATTATTTACAAATAACTGCAATGCTAATTTTTGTGAAAAAGCCTGAAGATAAGCAAAGAAGTAAATAAATTGTACATACTTTATCTAACTCAAAAGAGCAGTTGAGTTGCTCCATAAAATCATGGGGTGCCATAACACTCAGATTACTTACCCCTCCTGTTCTAAATAATAAAAAATTATTTTCTCACAAAGGAAATAAGTGAATAAATGTAGACAAGTTTTCCAATATGATTATAGAAAAAATAGAAATTTTAGAAAAGTAAAATGAAGAAAGTAAAAACTATCCATAGTTCCACAATTAAATATAATCTGTGAACATTGCTTTAGATTATCTTCTAAATTTTTCAGTGTGTGCATATAAGAATTTCTTCTACAGATAATAGTTTAAATGTTACTTGGCAATGATGTAATTGAATAATTAGTAAATTTCATTATACTATATGGAGGAGTGTTTTGTGACTCCATGCTTTGTTTATCATCTGTATGGGTGATTAATGTGATGAGAATTTAAAATTAACTCTTATGAAGATGGGGAACATATCTTGGCTTTCTTCTTATCTCATTCTGGCTGCTGCTTCTTATTTTCTTTGGCATATTTCTCCTTCTCTAATAACTGAATGTTGGTTTGCCTAAGGGCTCTGAACTGAGCACTCCACTCTACTTACTCTGTTTTCTCCAAAGTGATCTGATTCACTCCTGTGGTTTCTATATTACCTATGATTTGATATCTCCCTCATTTGTATTTCTGGTCCATTCCTCCCCTGTGATATTTACAAACATCTCCATGGTACCTCTATATGGATGTAAAATCTATCTCAAAGTCAACTCTTTTAATACCCGACACATCTATTCCCCTTCTTGTCTTTCCTCATCCACACAGTTCATTAAGCCAGAACTTTGATAGGCATTTGTGACATGTCCCTTTCATACATATTTTATAGAAAATTCATTACAAAATCTACACATAATTTCTTCAAAATCTACCTGTAATCTGTCTACTTTTCTCCAGTCATATCATTGTTTAAGTAACCATCAAGTCTCAATATAGTAGGTAATAGTTTTATGTTTCACTATTTCTACTCTTAAAAGCCCCAACATTTCTTTTCCAAATAGAAACTAAAATGATCTTTCTAAAATAAAATAATAAAAAAAAGATCAAGTCATTCCATTGCTTAAAGCCCTAACATGGTTTTCCATTGCACCTAGAATAAAATTCAAACTCCATAATATAACCTATAATGTTTTGTGTAATCGGCCCCTCCTACATCTCCAACCTCAGCTCACTCTATATTCAGTTCATTCCTCCTAAGTTGTCTCTTCCAGTTCCTCAAATACAGTTGACCCTCTCGAGGGAGGAAGAATAAAAATTGAAATGAACAATGATTTTGGTCTAGACAAGAAGCCATAAACCCATTTCTCTGTTTCTTCCCAATAGACACTATAAACCCTGGAAGTAATGCAATAGACAATTAAAGAAGAATGCTGGAAGGTGGTAAGAGGCAAACTTGTTTGGAACCCCAAGACTAGAGGAAAAACATAGAGGCAGGGTATTGTGTGCCTTTCCCCAAGAGAACATGTAAGTAACCCAAACCCACTATGTCCAGACCTGCAACCCAGCAACAAAAGCTAGTGAGAAAAGCTCCTTCCTCTCCATGAAACAGTGGGAGCCCTTGTAACAACATCAAGGAAACCTGGAAGAACTGGCAAGAGAGATCCATCAGGAGCCTCACTAACAATTAATGGCCTGAAAAACCACTTTTATTTCCTCTTAGGACTAAGACTTCCCTTTTCCACTGAAAGATAAGAGACTTATCCATGCAGGAGGGCTGGAAAAGGAAGTGAGGCACAGCAAGCATCACAGTCCAGGAAGCCCATTGACCCTATAGGGCTGAGACTCCTCTCCCTAGCTGGAATAAACCCAGTGGCCCAGCCTGGGTATACCTTTCCATCCCCTCAGCAAGCACCAGCAGGCACTGTTGGGAGCCCCAGCAGCAAAAGATAACTCCAGTAGACCAAAATAGCACTGCAACAGCTGTGAAAATTAAGCCGTCATTGTGACAGTGGCCCACAAAAAGGAGAGTAGGGTGTCTGCATGTTAAACAGGATGACAGCCCACTAAAATAAAAATTTTAATTAGGACTCAGAGACTCAACACATTAGACAAATTTTTAAAGATACAACTGCATTCTTCCTCCACCTTCAAAGCAAGCAGCAGAACATCTACAAATCTCTCTCTGACTATGACTTCTGTTTCCATTATCATATACCTTTCTTTAACTCTCTGCCTCCATCTAGTAAGAACCCCTGTGATCGTATTGGTAATACAGGATGATCCTCTCATCTCAAGATCTTTCATTTCCTCACATTTTCAAAGTCCCCTTGCTATATAAATTAATGTATTCACAGGTTTCAAGGATTCAGACAAGTGGACATCTCTTGGGGGTGGGGAAACAGTCTCTTTCCCTACTAATAAATTGTGATAAGCCATTTGGCATATCAAAATACCTAAAGCAATCACTATAAAAACTATAAAAAAATATACTTAGATGTACTATAAATAAATCAAGATGATATCCTAAAAATATGTTAAAATAATCTACAAGAAGATAAAAAGTGAAATAGAAGAACAAAAACAAGAGGGAAACAAAAAAAAAGAAAATGGCAGATTTAAGCACTAATATATCAATATTAGCTTTATGTAAATGGTCTAAATGCATCAATCAAAAGAGTTTTTGTAAAGTATATTTTTAAAAGTAATCCAATATATGTTGTTTGAAAGAATTTATTTAAAATTTAATGGCATATGTATATGAAAAGTTTTAAAAGAAAAGGAAAAGTTATATAAAAGATAAAATTGAGAATGTCAGAGAAATGGTGTGATGAAGGGTGCTCCTGATATTTCCCCCTGAAATTTCAACAAATTCAACAACTAGAGATGGAGAAACAGTCTCAGGAGCATCTGAAATATACAGACACCAAACGAAGGTACGATTGAGCAAAAAGATAGCTGAATATATAATCCACTCTGAAGAAAATAAGACAAAGAACAGAGTGTTCCACTTTCCTCACTGATCTGAGGAAGGGCTGCTTTCACTTGGAACTGAGAGAAACAAAGGATTAGGGGTGAGGGAAGAAGCTGGGTTAGGGCAGATGATCAAGCTGAGGAGAGAGCACACTGGCAGTTCAGCCTGAGATTGTGGATGTAGAGCTAGCACAAGCAGCAGACTCTGGTGGAGGTGACTGTAGCGGGTTGCCTGTGGAGGCTGGCACCAGAGCAACCTTTGGGCTTTGTTCACTCTGGGTCTGCGATTGTGGGCAGTGTGAGAGTGGCTCCACCTGGTGCCTCTGGCACGGGCGTGCATGTTTGTGGGCAGAGGGGCTAGGCCAGAGATAGTCAGCAGTGGACTTCTGCATGGGCTTTAGACAGAGTTTCTGTGTGGTCCCAGCTCCCTGACCAATAGCACAGGAAGTGCAAAAGAGCCAAGATCCCTAGGCCTGGGTCTGTCCAGGAGGGGCGCCTCCATCAGCCAAACAGGTTACAAAGCACATTCCCACAGAGCAGACCAGAGAGCACTGTGGAAGTTGTGGGGACTGGGCTGCGGGTTTCCTAATAGGGTACAAGGGAGAAAAGCCTGTGGAGATTAGACCCGTGGAACACTGAGGCAAACTAGACATGCCCGGGAGGCCCTTAGAAAGGTGCTGACCAGAGAAATGCAACATAAATGAATCAAGAGAAATCCCCAGAAAAGGACCTGAATGAGTCAGATATAACCAAATTACCAGATGCAGAGTTTAAAATAATAATTGTTAGTTGGCCTAGCATGCGGAGGACCCGGGTTCGATTCCTGGCCAGGGCACACAGGAGAAGCTCCCATTTGCTTCTCCACCCCTCCGCCGCACCTTCCTCTCTGTCTCTCTCTTCCCCTCCCGCAGCCAAGGCTCCATTGGAGCAAAAATGGCCTGGGCGCTGGGGATGGCTCTGTGGCCTCTGCCTCAGGCGCTAGAGTGGCTCTGGTCGCAACATGGCGATGCCCAGGATGGACAGAGCATTGCCCCCTGGTGGGCAGAGCGTCGCCCCTTGGTGGGCGTGCCGGGTGGATCCCGGTCGGGTGCATGCGGGAGTCTGTCTAACTGTCTCTCCCTGTTTCCAGCTTCAGAAAAATGCAAAAGAAAATGCACACACACACACACAAAAAAAAATAATAATAATAATTGTTAGGATGCTCAAAGATATTAGAACAACAATAGATAGTCATTACAAACACCTAAATAAAGAGATAGCAAATATAAAAAAGGACGTTGAAATAATAAAAAAGAATCAGTTAGAAATGACAAATACAATATCAGAAATGAAGAACACAATGGAAGGAATTAAAAGCAGGATGGATGAAGCTGAGAATCGAATCAGTGAGTTAGAGGACAAGATAAATAAAGGCATGGAAGCAGAGCAGAAAAAAGAAAAAAAAACTTAAAAAGTCTGAGGAAACGCTAAGAGAGCTCTGTGACAACATGAAGAGAAATAACATCTGCATCACAGGGGTTCCTGAAGAAGAGAAAGAACAAGGGATAGAGACTTTGTTCAAACATATCATAGCTGAAAACTTCCCTCAATTAAGCCAGGAAAACATCTCACAAGTTCAAGAAGAACAGAGAACTCCATTAAAGAGAAACCCAAAGAAATCTACACCAAGACACATCATAATTAAAATACCAAAGCTAAGAGATAAAGAGAAAATATTAAAAGCTGCTAGAGAAAATAAGAATATCACCTACAAAGGAGCCCCATAAAAATGACTTCCAACTTCTCAACAGAAACACTTGAGGCCAGAACGGAATGGCAAAAAATATTCAAAGTAACGCAAAACAAGAGACTACAACCAAGACTACTTTATCCAGCAAGGCTATCGTTTAAAATTGAAGGAGAAATAAAAAGCTTTCCAGACAAAAAAAAACTCAAGGAATTCACTACAACCAAATTAAGGCTGCAAAAAATTTTAAGGGGCCTGTTGTAAACAGATCAAAGGAGAAAAAGAATATAGCAAAAGAGGAATACAATTTTAAAGAATAAAATGGTAAACAATTACATATCAATAATAACCTTAAATGTAAATGGATTAAATGATCTGATCAAAAGACAGGGTAGCTGCATGGATAAGAAAACAGGACCCATATGTATGCTGTCTACAAGAGACACCTTAAATCAAAAGATGCACATAGACTGAAGATAAAAGGATGGAAAAAAATGTTTCACACAAATAGAAATGAAAAAAAAAAACTGGGGTAGCAATACTTACATCACACAAAATGTACTTTAAAACAAAGACTATAGTAAGAGATAAAAAAGGTCATTACATAATGATAAAGGGAGAAATCCAACAGGAAGATATAACCGTTATAAATATCTACGCACCTGATATAGGAGCACCTAAATATATAAAGCAGACTTTAATGGATTTAAAGGGTGAGATCAACAGCAATACTATAATAGTAGGGGATTTCAATACCCCACTAACATCTCTAGATAGATCCTCAAGAAAGAAAATTAACAAAGAAACAGCAGACTTAAAGGACATACTAGATCAACTTGATTTAATCAATATCTTCAGAACCTTTCACCCTAAAGCAGCAAAATATATAAAATTGTTCAAGTGCTCATGGTATATTCTCTAGGATAGACCACATGTTAGAGCACAAAAGCGGCCTCAACAAATTTAAGAAGATTAAAATCATATCAAGCACTTTCTCTGATAACAATGGCATGAAACTAGAAATCAACCACAACAGAAAAACTGAAAAATACTCAAACATTTGGAAACTAAATATTAGTATGTTATTAAATAACGAATGGGTTAACAATGAGATCAAAAGAAATTTAAAAATTCCTAGAAACAAACGATAACGAGTATACATCAACTCAAAATTTATGGGACACAGCAAAAGCAATCCTGAGAGGGAAGTTCATAGCATTAAAGGCATACCTCAAGAAGCTAGAAAAAGCTCAAATTAAAAAACTTGACCCTGCATCTAAAGGAACTAGAAAAAGAACAGCAAGTAAAGCCCAGAGCTAGTATAAGGAAGAAAAAATAAAGATCAGAGCAGAAATAAATAACATAGAGGCTAAAGAAACAATACAGAGGATCAATGAAACCAGGAGCTGGTTCTCTGAAAAGGTAAACAAGATCAATGAACCTTTAACCAGACTCACCAAGAAAAAAAGAGAGAGGACTCAAATAAATAAAATTAAAAATGAGAGTGGAGAAATAACAACTGACACAACAGAAATACAAAATATTGTAAGAAAATACTATAAAGAACTGTACGCCAAAAAACTAGACAACCTAGATGAAATAGACAAATTCCTTGAAACATATAATCTGGAAGAATCAGAAAACCTAAACAGACCAATTACAACAAATGAGATTGAAACAGTTATCAAAAAAACTCCCCAAAAAGAAAAGTCCTGAGCCTGATGGCTTCACAAGCGAATTCTACCAAATATTCAAAGAAGAACTAACTCCTATCCTTCTCAAGCTATTTCAAAAAATTCAAGAGGAAGGAAGACCTCCAAGCTCCTTTTATGAGGCAAGTATAATTCTGATTACAAAACCAGGCAAAAACAACACAAAGAAAGAAAACTATAGGCCAATATCTCTGATGAATTTAAATGCTAAAATCCTCAACAAAATATTAGCAAACCGGAACCAGCAATATATGAAAAAAATCATACACCATGATCAAGTCAGATTTATTTTTGGGAGGCAAGTCTGGTACAATATTCGCAAATCAATCAATGTGATTCATCACATAAACAAAAGAAAGGAGAAAAACCACATGATAATTTCAATAGATGCAGAAAAAGCATTTGATAAAATCCAACACCCAGTCATGATCAAAACTCTCAGCAAAGTGGGAATACAGGGAACATACCTCAACATGATAAAGGCAATCTATGAAAAACCCACAGCCAACATCATACTTAATGAGAAAAAATTAAAAGCAATCCCCTTCAGATCAGGAACAAGGCAGGGGTGCTCACTTTCACCACTCATATTCAAGATAATTCAGGAAGTCCTAGTCAAAGCTATTAGACAAGAAAAAGAAATAAAAGGCATCCAAATTGAAAAAGAAGAAGTAAAACTATCATTATTTGTAGATGATATGATATTGTATATAGAAAACCCTAAAGTCTCAGTCAAAAAACTACTAGACCTGATAAATGAATTCAGCAAGGTGGCAGGATATAAAATTAATAGTCAGAAATCAGAGGCATTTTTATACCCTAACAATGAACTGTCAGAAAGAGAAATTAAGGAAGCAATCCCTTTTCTATTGCAACCAAAAAAATTAAGTACCTAGGAATAAATTTAACCAAAGAGATTAAAGACTTGTACTAGGAAAATTATAAAACATTGATAAAAGAAATCAAAGAAGATACAAACAAGTGGAAGCATATACCATGCTCATGGTTAGGAAGAATAAACATCATTAAAATGTCTATATTACCCAAAGCAATTTATAAATTTAATGCAATACCAATTAAAATACCAATGACTTACTTCAAAGATATAGAATTGATCTAACTTGCACAAGGGCTGCTTAATTATGTCTTGCCTGAATAGTCAGGTTTTTTATTCTTCCCTCAAAGATCTCTGTTGTGGGTGTTGATAGTCCTATTTTCTGCTGCTTTGTTCAATATATAGTGTTTCCTTTATTCCTCCTACCTCATTTCCCACTCATATTTCAGGCTGGGACCTACTCCTAATTTAGAGCTCTCTTTCCCCCCTTTGCCAACTTCTATTATGAATTTACCTTTGCCACCCAGCTTAGTGTATCCCAAGGTTCTCTCCACCACGCCACAGTCGCAGAGCTCCAGGGAAAAGCAACCTGGTCTCATCTCTCCAGGCAGAGGAGAACAGAAGCTCCATCTCCACACATGCTGCAGATGGCTTTTCCAGTCTACTGAATCATTACCAGCTAGAAGCTGCAGTCATTGGGACTTGGACATGAGCTGCAAAGTATAGAATTGTGACAACAATTCCAGTGCCATGCAGACTTTTCCTGGATGTGGACTTTTCCTGGACTCCTGCTCCTTGTGACAGCTCCTAATGGACTGAACTGGGGTTGGGTTGCATTTGCAGGGATTTGGAATGGTGTTGGTGCCAACTGGGACTTGGTGAACATGTTAAGGACACTACTCCTTTATGGATTCTTGCTGTATTGGCCAAGAGTTTGCTTAAAGGCCTTAATCACTGTAAAAAAAATAATAGAAGACTGGATAAAGAAGATGTGGCATATATACACTATGGTATACTACTCAGCCATAAGAAATTATTACATCGGATCATTTACAACAAAATGGTGGAATCTTGATAACATTATACAGAGTGAAAGTAAATCAGAAAAAAACAAGACCTGCATGATTCCATACACTTTTGGGACATAAAAACGAGACCAAGAGACATGGACAAGAGTGTAGTGGTAACGGGGGGGGGGAAGGAGAGGGGGGGGGTGGGGAGGGGGAGGGGCACAAAGAAAACTAGATAGAAGATGATGGAGGACAATCTGACTTTGGGTGATGGATATGCAACATAATGAATGATAAGATAACCTGGGCATGTTTTCTTTGAATATATGTATGCTGATTTATTGATGTCACCCCATTAAAATTAATAAATATTTATTTATATAAAAAAGAAATATCACAGAAAAAAAGATATAGAACATATATTCCAAACTTTATATAGAACCAAAAGAGAAGACGAATAACCTCAGCAATCTTGAAAAGAAAGAATAAAGTGGGAGGTATCACACTTCCGGATATCAAGTTATACTACAAGGCCATTGTACTCAAAACAGCCTGGTACTGGCATAACAACAGGCATATAGATCAATGGAACAGAACAAAGAGCCCAGAAATAAACCCACAGCTCTATGGACAACTGATATTTGACAAAGGAGGTAAGTGCAAACAATGGAGTAAAGACAGCCTCTTTAATAAATGGTGTTGGAAAAATTGGACAGCTACCAGCAAAAAAAATGAAACTAGACCACCAACTTACACCATTCACAAAAATAAATTCAAAATGGATAAAAGACTTAAATATAAGTCATGAAATCATAAGTATCTTAGAAGAAAACATAGCCAGTAAGCTCTCCAACATCTCTCACAGCAATATATTTGCCAATTTATCTCCATGGGCAAGTGAAATAAAAGACAGGATAAACAAATGGGACTTTATAAAACTGAAAAGCTTCTGCACAGCCAAAGACAATAAGAACAGAATAAAAAGACAAACTACACAATGGGAGAATATATTTGACAATACATCTGATAAGGGGTTAATAACCAAAATTTCTAAAGAACTTGTAAAACTCAATACCAGGGAGACAAACAATCCAATCAAAAAAATGGACACAAGAAATGAATAGACACTTCTCCAAAGAGGACATACAGATGGCCAATAAACAAATGAAAAAATGTTCAACATCACTAATCATTAGAGAAATGCAAATTAAAACCACAATAAGATACCACCTCACACCAGTCAGAATGGCGCTCATCAACAAAACAACACACGATATCTACTGGTGAGGATGTGGAGAAAAGGGAACCCTCCTGCACTGCTGGTGGGAATGCAGACTGGTGCAGCCACTGTGGAAAACAGTATAGAGATTTCTCAAGATATTAAAAATCGAACTGCCTTTTGACCCAGCTATACCACTTTTGGGAATATACCCCAAGAACACCATAGCACTGTTTGAAAAGAAGAAATGCACCCCCATGTTTATGGCAGCATTGTTCACAATAGTGAAGATCTGGAAACAGCCCAAGTGTCTGTCAGTGGACAAGTGGATTAAAAAGCTTTGGTACATATATACTATGGAATACTACTCAGCCATAAGAAATGATGACATTGGATCATTTACAACAACATGGATGGACCTTGATAACATTATTCTGAGCAAAATAAGTAAATCAGAAAAAACTAAGTACTTTATGATTCCATACAGAGATGGGACATAAAAATGAGACTCATAGACATGGACAAGAGTGTGGGGGTTACAGCATGGGGGGAGGAGAGGGAGCAGGTTGGGGGAGGGGAGGGGCACAAAGAAAACCAGTTAGAAGGTGACGGAAGACAATTGGACTTTAGGTGATGAGAATGCAGCATAGTGAAATGTCAAAATAACGTAGAGATGTTTTCTCTGAACATATGTACCCTGATTTATACATGTCACGCCATTAAAATTAATTTTAGAAATAAAAGAAAGGTGCTGACCAGCAACTGTCTCCCTGCCCTGCCTGCTTATGCTGGCAGCTCTGATTGAAAAAGCCTTACCCAGAACTGTGCTCTGAGCAGACCTGGAGAATGGACTTGTCATCTCTTAGATCCTCTTGCTCTCCAGGCAGTTGCTGGGGCAACTACACAGCTGAGTCCCCAGGCTGCTGGCTCAGGAAGGAGAGATGTGGGGAGAGATACCTGGAAAACTGACTCTCCCATGGTCAGAGCCTGCAAACCCTAACAAGCCTTGTCTACCAACAGGACTGAGGCCTAGCTTACATCATTGCTATAGCAACACATCAATTGCAAATCACTACTCAAGAGTGCCACAGAGGTAAAACCTGTGGTACACCGCCACCTGCTGAAAAGAAAAAGGAAAAAAAAGAAGAAACTATCTCTCAAAACCAGAAAAAATTACATTTTTTTAACCTTTTTCCATTTTTTTCTTGTTTTTTTTTTATCTTTTGTTTTCCATTTTGGTCATTTTATCATCTCTCCATCTTATTTTTTTCTTTTTATTTTGAACTTCATTACCCATAGGTGTTACATTTTCCATTCTTGTTTTCTTTTTATGAGAGCTACATTTCAAAAACCTTAACTTTTTTTCTTTTCCCTTCTTTTCTTTTTTCTCTTTTACTTTTTCCTCTCATTCAATCATCTTTTAAAAACAAATTATTTTATTCTGGATTCATATTTTTCCTTTGTGGCATTTTGTGTGTTTTTTACTTCATTTTTTATCTCTTTCTCATTTTCCCCAGCTCTGGCTCTCTGTTCTAAGTAGTTTTTGTCCCAATTAGCATAATAGAATTTTCTTTTTTTTTTTTAATTTTTAAAATCATTTCTTACTAGTGTTATTAACAATACCACTCTCAAATGCCATTAAGAAAAAAGAAATCAAATATCATGGATACAAAAGACAGCTGTAGCTCAGATAGATAAGGAAATATCTCCAGAAAAAAATTTTAATTGTTTGGAAACCTTCAAGTTAAAGACAGAGAATTAAAAATTGAAGCCCTAATAATCAGGGAAATACAAGAAAGCACAGAAAGGCACTTTAGAGAGCTTAAAAAAGAATTTAATGAACAGGAAGACTACATCACCAAAGAAATTGAAACTAAAAATGAATCGAACAGAAATGAAAACTCAATACATGAACTAAAAAATGAGGTAACAAGCTTAGCTAATAGAAGAGGCCAGCTAGAGGAGAGAATTAGTGGCATAGAAGACAGGCAACTAGAGACACTACATAGAGAAGAGGAGAGAGACTCATGAATTTAAAAAAAAAATTAGAAAGCCCTACAGGAATTGTCTGACTCCATCAGAAAGAGCAACATAAGAATAATGGGTATATCAGAAGGAGAAGAGAGAGAAAATGGAATGGGGAACATATTCAAACAAATAATAGATGAGAACTTCCCCAGCCTGTGGAAAGAATTAGAGCCTCAAATTCAAGAAGCAAACAGAACACCGAGTTATCTTAACCCAAACAGACCTACTCTAAGGCACATCATAACGAAATTATCACAAACCAATGAAAAAGAAAAAATCCTCAAGGCAGCCAAGGAAAAGAAGAATACAACATATAAAGGAAGGTCCGTTAGGTTATCATCAGATTTTTCAGCAGAAAATCTACAAGCCAGAAGAGAAAGGACCACAATATTTAAAGATCTGAAAAAGTGGAACTTCCAGCAAGAATACTATATTTATCAAAGCTATCCTTCAAATATGAACGAGAAATAAAAACATTCACAGATATAGAAAAGATGAGGAATTTATCACCAGAAAAACCCCACTTCAGAAAATACCAAAGGGAGATATTCAACCAGATACAAAGAACAAAACAAAACAAAATTACCAGTAAAATCTCCATCAAGATCACAATAAAAACAAGGCTAATCTGTGACAACAAAAACAAAAAAGGGGAGAGGACAAAGATTAACAGTAGCAAAGGAGGATGGAGTACAGAAGCATTCATGAGATGATGTATTACAATGAATATGATATGTATCCTTTCTATTACTCAATGGTAACTACAACTGAAAAAAACACTACAGAAGCACATGGTTTAAAAAAAAAGAAGAAACAGAAAAAAGAGGTATGAAATACAACCAAACAAAAACAAATGACAGAAAAACAAAAGAGAAGAACCAAACAAGACAGAGCTATCAAAAAGCAATATATAAAATGGCAATAGGAAACCTTCAAGTGTCAATAATTACACAAAATATAAATGGATTGAACTCACCAACAAAAAGACACAGAGTAGCAGAATGGATCAAAAATGAAAATACAACTGTATGCTGCCTTCAAGAAACACATCTAAGCAACAAGGATAAAACAAATTCAAAGTGAAAGGTTTGGAAAGCTATTCTCCAAGCAAATAACATCCAAACAAAAGGAGGTTAGCCATATTTATACTAACAATGCTGACTAGAAGACAGCAAAGGTAATCAGAGACAAAGATAGTCATTTTATAATGATAAAGGGGACATTGAATCAAGAAGACATAATGCTTTTTAATATATATTCACCAAACTAAGGAGCACCAAAGTATATAAGGTATCTACTAGCTGACCTAAAAATAAAAACTGACAAAAATGCAACCATACTTGGAGAACTGAATACACCGCTGATAGCTCCAGATCATTCATCCAAACAGAAAATCAATATAGAAATATCAGCCTTAAACAAAACACTGGAACAATTGGATATGATAGACATCTACAGAACATTTCATACAAAAACACCAGAGTATACATTTTTCTCCAGTGTACATGGAATATTCTCAAGAATTGACCATATGTTGGGTCACAAAACTAACATCAACAAATTCAGAAAGACTGAAATTATACCAAGCATATTTTCTGACCATAAGGCTTTGAAACTAGATTTCAACTGCAAAAATGAAGTATACAAACCTACAAAAATAAGAAAATTAAACAACATACTTCTAAAAAGTGAGTGAGTCAAAGAAAAAATAAAAGCAGAAATCAAAAGATACATACAGACAAACAAAAATGACAATATGACATATAAGAATCTCTGGGATGCAGCAAAAGCAGTAATAATAGGGAAGTTTATATCACTACAGGCCTATATAAATAAACAAGAGAGAGCCCAAGTAAACAACTTAACTTCACATCTTAAGGAACTAGAAAAAAAAGAACAAAGGCAATCCAAAACCAGCAGGAGAAAGGAAGTAATAAAAATCAGAGCAGAAATAAATGAAATAGAGAACAGAAAAACTATTGAAAAAATCAATAAAACAAGGAGTGGTTCTTTGAAAAGATGAACAAAATTGACACCTTTGGTAAGACTCACTAAGGAAAAAAAGAGAAAGAACTCATATAAACAAAATCCAAAATGAAAGAGGAGGAATCACCACAAATATAGATATACAAAAAATTATTGAAGAATAATATGAAAAACTATAGCCACCAAATTTAACAATCTAGAAGAAATGGATAAACTACTAGAACAATACAATCTTCATAGACTGAGTAATGAAGAAGTAGATAGCCTAAACAGATATATAAGCAGGGAGGGAATAGAAACAACTATCAAAAACCTCCAGAAAAATAAAAGTCCTGGGCCAGAAGGCTATACTAGTGGTTTCTGTTCTACTCAAAGTCTTCCAAAAAATTGAAGAAGAAGCAATACTTCCAAACACATCTTATGAGGCCAACATAGCCCTCATACCAAAACCTGGCAAGGACAACACAAAGAAAGAAAACTACAGACCAATATCTCTAATGAATACAAATGCTAAAATACTAAACAAAATACTAGCAAATCGAATACAACAACACATTAAAAAGATAATTTATCATGATCAAGTGGGATTCATCCCAGAATCACAAGGATGGTTTAACATATGTAAAACAGCTAATGTAATATACCATATCAACAAAACAAAGAACAAAAACCATATGATCCTATCAATAGATGCAGAAGAAATATTTGATACAATACAACGTCTTTTTATGTTTAAAGTAATAAAATGGGTATAGAAGGAAAATATCTCAACATAATAAAGGCCATTTATGACAAACCATCAGCTAACATCATATTAAATGGCATAAAACTGAGGACTTTTCCCCTAAAATCAGGAACAAGACAAGGTGGCCCACTTTCTCCACTCTTATTCCATGTAGTGCTGGAAGGTCTAGCCAGAGCAATCAGACAAGAGAAAGAAATAAAAGGCACTCATACTGGGAAAGAAGAAGTAAAGGTTTTACTTTTTGCAGTTGATATGACCCCAAAGACTCCACAAAAAGACTATTAGAAACAATAAACCAATACGGTAAGGTTGCAGGATACAAAATTAATATACAGAAGTATATTGCCTTTCTATATGCCAACAATGAAACATCAGAAAATGAACTCAAAAAAATAATCCCTGTCACGGTTGCAACAAAAAAATAAAATACCTAGGAATAAACATAACAAAGAATGTAAAGGACCTGTATAATGAAAACTACAAAGCATTGTTAAGGGAAATCGAAAAAGATACAATGAAATGCAAAAATATTCCTTGTTCTTGGATAGGAAGAATAAATATAGTCAAAATGAACATATTACTCAAAGCAATATACAAATTTAATGCAATTCCTATCAATATTCCAATGTCATTTTTTAAAGAAATGGAACAAAAAATCATCAGGTTTATATGGAACTATAAAAAACCCCAAATAGCCAAAGTAATCCTAAGGAAAAAGAACGAAGCTGGGGACATTACAATACCTGACTTCAAATTATATTATAGAGCCACAATAATCAAAACACCATGGTATTGGCAGAAAAATAGCTACTCGACCAATGGAACAGAATAGAGAGCTCAGAAATAAAACCACATATATATTGTCAAATAATCTTTGATAAAGGAGCCAACAACACATAATGGAGAAAAGAAAGCCTCTTCAATAAATAGTGTTGGGAAAACTGGAGAACCACATGCAAAAGAATGAAACTCAACTACAGTTTGTCCCCTTGTACTAAAATTAATTGAAAATGGATCAAAGACCTAAATATAAAACATGAAACAATAAATTATATAGAAGAAAACATAGTACTAAACTCATGGACCTTGGCCATAAAGAGCATTTTATGAATTTGACTCCAAAGGCAAGGGAAGTGAAGGCAAAGATAAATGAATGGGACTACATCAGACTAAGAAGCTTTTGCACAGAAAAAGAAACTGACAACAAAACAAACAGACAGCCAACTAAATGGGAGAAGATATTTTCAAACAACAGCACAGATAAGGGCCTAATATCCAAAATATACAAAGAACTCACAAAACTCAACAACAAGCAAGCAAACAATCCAATAAAAAATGGGAAGGGGACGTGAACAGACACTTCTCTCAGGAAGAAATACAAACGGCCAACAGATATATGAAAAGATGCTCATCTCCATTAGCTATTAGAGAAATGAAAATGAAAACTACAATGAGATACCACCTTACACCTGTTAGATTAGCTATTATCAACAAGACAGATAATAGCAAAGTTGGAGAGGCTGTGGAGAAAAAGGAACCCTCACTCACTGTTGGTAGGAATGTAAAGTAGTACAACCATTATGGAAGAAAGTATGGTGGTTCCTCAAAAAATTAAGAGTAGAACTACCATATGACCCAGCAATCCCTCTACTGGGTATACACCCCCAAAACTCAAAAACATTGGTTCGTAAAGATACATGCAGCTCCATGTTCATTGCAGCATTGTTCACAGTGGCCAAGACAAGGAAACAACCAAAAAGCCCTTCAATAGATGATTGGATAAAGAAGATGTGGTACATATATACTATGGAATACTACTCAGCCATAAGAAATGATGACATGAAGGATCATTTACAACAACATGGATGGATCTTGATAACACTATACTGAGTGAAATAAGGAAATCAGAAAAAAACAAAGAACTGTATGATTCCATACATAGGTGAGACATAAAATTGAGACTCATGGACATAGATAAGAGTGCAGTGGTTACCAGAGGGAGGGGAAGTGAGAAGTGGGAGGGAGTGGGAGGAGGTGAGGGGCATAAAGAAAACCAAATAGAAGGTGACGAAAGACAATTTGACTTTGGGAGATGGTTATGCAACATAATCAAATGTCAAAATGACCTGGAGATGTTTTCACTGAATCTATGTATTCTAATGGATCAATGTCACCCCATTAAAATTAACTGTCTAAATAAAAAATTTTTTTAAATAAGAATAAAGATAAAATAATGCAAACATTAAATTTTAAAAGCAAGAGTGGCTATATTAATATTTGATAAAGTAGTTTTAGAGCAAAAAAAATTAGTATAGATAAAGAAGTATCAATGTACCAGGAAGACATAACAATCCTAAGTGTATATTCACCAAATAACAAGACCCAAAAACTGACAGAGTTGAATGGAGAAGTAGACAAATTCACAATTATAGTTGGGAACTTCAAGTAGTTTCCAAGTAATTCAAGAACCTTTCTCTCAGAAACTAATAGACTTATTAGACAGAAAATGAGAAATGATATAGGAGATATTAACAATACTATCAACTAATATTATTTCTTTATTTTTAATTCAGTGAGAGGAGGCGAGAGAGAATCAGACTCACACATGCCTAAACTGGGATCCACCCAGCAAGTCCACTAGGGGGCAATGCTCTGCCCATCAGGGGTGTTGCTCTGTTGCTCAGCAAGCAAGCTCTTCTTAGCCCTTGAGGCAGAGGCCATGGAGCCATCCTCAGTGCCCAGGGCCAACTTGCTCCAATCAAGCCATGGCTGCAGGAGGGGTAGAGAGAGAGAAAAGTAAAAGGGAGAGGGGTAGAGAAGCAGATGGACACTTCTCCTGTGTGCCCTGACTGGGAATCGAACCTGGGACATCCACATGCCAGTCAACATTTTACCACTAAGCCAACTGGCCAGGGCAACCAACATAATCTAGTGAACATATGTAGAACACTCCACACAACAAAAGCAGAATACATACATTTTTTTAAAGCACCCATTGAACAGTCACGAACTCAGACCGTATCCTAGATTACAAAATAAATTCAAGAAAAAAATAGAATTAAAATTAAACTACACACTTCTAAGTAAGCCAGGGATCAAAGAAAGCTCAAAGGAAATATTTAGAAATACATACACAATGGAATAAAAACAAAAATATATGTTGTTGTTTAAGCAATGTTGAGAAGGAGATTTATAGCATTAAATTCATTAAAAATGATAAAAGGTTTTAACCTAATAATCTAATTTCCTGCCTGATTATTCAGTGACCCAGTAGATGAAGCGTCTGCCTGGAATGCTAGAACCCAGGTACAAAACCCCGAGGTCACCAGCTTGAACGAGGGCTTATCCAGCTTGAGCATGGGATCATAGACATGACCTCATGGACGCTAACTTGAGCCCTAAGGTCACTGGCTTGAAGCCCAAAGTCTCTGGCTTGAGCAAGGGGTCACTGGCTCAGCTGGAGCCACTCAGTCAAAGAACATATGAGAAAGCAAATGAACAACTAAGGTACCACAACTATGAATTGATGCTATCTCTCTCTCTTCCTGTCTGTCTCTATATGTCCCTCTCTCTCTCTCTCTTTCTCCCCCCCCACTTAAAAAAATTCTAATTTCCTACTTAAAAGAAACAATAAAGAACAAAAAATTTAAAACAAGTAGAAAAAAGAAAATAATAGAGACATTAATAAAATCAAAAATAGAAATACAATAAATAAAATAAATGAAACAAAAGCTAGTTCTAAAGCTGGAGGTATCACACTACTGACTTCAAATTATACTATAAAGCCACAATAAGCAAAACAGTAAAAAATTATCAGAAAACCAGACACACAAATTTAACAAAATTAAAAACCCAAAAATAAACCTACATGTACATGGGCAAATAATTTTCAATAAGAGAGCCCAAAATAAACAATGAAGAAAAGAAAGCCTCTTCAATAAATGGTGCTGGAAAAAAACAGAAAGCCATATGCAGAAAAAAAGAAGAAGAAAGACATTAGACTGGTAATGTAAAACCATACAAAAATATTTACTAAAAATTGATCAAATATATAAGACCTAAAACAAGAAAATACATAAGAGAAAACATAGTTACCAAACTTATGGACCTTGATCTTAAGAAGCTTTTATGAATTTAGCCTCAAAGGCAAGGGAAATAAAAGTAAAAATAAACAAATGGGACTACATCAAATTAAAAAGCTTCTGCACAGGAAAAGAACCCATCAACAAAACAAAAAGACAACCAACCAATTAAGAGAAGATAGTTGTAAACAACTCCTCCAATAAAGGATTAATATCCAAAATATATAAAGAACTCATACAAGTCAACAACAAAAAATCAAATTCAAAAATGGTCAGAGAACCTGAACAGCTACTAATCCCAAGAAGACATACAAATAGTCAACAGATACATTACATGATGCTCAATTTTTGTATTAGGGAAATGCATATCAAAACCATAATGAAATACCACTTCACACATGTTAGAATGGCTATTATCAATAAGATAAGAAATAACAAGTGCTGGAAAGGTTGTAGAGAAAAAGAAAGCCTCATACACCACTGGTAAAAATTTAAATTTGTACAGCCACTATGGAAAATAGTATAGATAGTCCTCAAAAATTAAAAATAGAGTTACCATTTGACCTAGCAATTTCTTTTCTGGGTATCTCTATAAAAAATTTGAAAACATTTATTCACAAAGATATATGCACCCTTGCCTGACCAGGTGGTGGCGCAATGGATAGAGCATCGGAGTGGGATGCGGAAGAACTAGGTTGGAGACCCTGAGCTCACCAGCTTGAGTGCGGGCTCATCTGGCTTGAGCAAAAGGCTCACCAGCTTGGATCCAAGGTTGCTGGCTCAAGCAAGGGGTTACTCGGTCTGCTGAAGGCCTGCGGTCAAGGTACATATGAGAAAGCAATCAATGAACAACTAAGGTGTCGCAACAAAAAACTGATGATTGATGCTTCTCATTTCTCTCCGTTCCTGTCTGTCTGTCTGTCCCTGTCTATCCCTCTCTCTGACTCTCTCTCTCTGTCCCTGTAAAAAATAAAAATAATAAAAATAAAATAAAAAGATATATACACCCTTATGTTCACTGCAGTATTATTCATGATGGCCAAGACATGGAAACAGCCACAGTGTTCTTTGATAGATGATTGGATAAAGAAGATGTAGTACATATATACAACAGAATACTACTCAGCCATTAGAAAATATGAAATACTGCCATCTGTGACAACATGGATGGATACTGAGAATATTATGTTATGCAAAATAAGACAGAAAATGTCAAGAACCATATGATCTACTCATACGTGAAAAATAAAACTGAAAGCAACAAACAAATAAAACCAACAAATAAAAACTCAGACACAGACAACAGCATAGTGGTTACCAAAGGAAAAAGGAGTGAGAGAAAGGTAGAAGAGTTATAAAGAGAGTCAAATATATGGTGATGGAAGGAGACTTGATTTTGTGTAGTGAACACACAACACAATATACAGAATTGTACACTTGAAACCTATATAATTTTATTAACTAGTCTCCCCAATAAAGTCAATAAAAATTTTAAAAGCTAGTTCTATTAAATGAAATTAATAAACCCTTAGTATGACTGACAAGAAAAAGGGTAAATGACATAAATGAGAAATATTGGGATACCATTACAGATCCTGCAATCATTAAATAATTGAGGAATATTATGAATAACTTTATGCTCATAAATTTAATAACTTTGAAAAAATTGACCAATTTCTTGCAAAACACAGACTTCCAAAATTCAACCAAGATGAAACAGAAACCAGAAACAAAAATAGTATAAAAGAAAAATATTGCAGACTAATAGCTCTTATGAACATAGATGTAGCAATCTTTAACAAAACAACAGCAGCTTGAGTCCAACAATGCTTAAAAGAATTATACATCATGGCAAAGTGGGGTTTACTCTAGATATGCAAGACTGTTTCAACATTTGAAAATCAGTAAATGTAATCCATATGAACAATCAAACAAAACAAAATCATGATATCAACTGATAGAGGAAAAGTATTTGACAAAATCTAACACCATGATAAACCTTTCAGCAAGTTAGAAATATAAAGCTATTACTTTGCCTGACCAGGTGGTGGTGCAGTGGATAGAGCATTAGTACCCAGGTTCAAAATCTGAGGACCCAGGTTAGAAACCCCAAGGTTCCCAGCTTGAGCATAGGCTCACCAGCTAGAGCGTGGGATCATAAACATAACCCCATGGTCGCTGGCTTGAGCCCCAAAATGTCACAGGCTTAAAGCCAAAAGTTGCTGAGTTGAGCCCAAGGTCACTGGCTTGAGCAAGGTATCATTGGCTCAGCTGGAGCTCCCCAGTCAAGGCACATATGACAAAGCAATCAATGAACAACTGAAGTGGCACAGCTAAGAGTTGATGCTTCTCATCTCTCTCCCTTTCTATCTGTCTGTCCCCACCCCACTAGAAAAAGAAAAAAGAAACGCAAAAACTAAAGGTAACATCATACTTAATGGTAAAAGATTGAATGCTTTCCCAATAGAACTGGGAGCAAAACATGAATGTCCACTCTCATCACTATTATTCACTGTAGTATTAAATGCTATAAATGTAAAAGGTAAGGAAAAGAAATAAAAGGTATACAGATGAGAAAGGAAGAAATAAACCTGTTCCTATTTGCCGATAACACCCCTGTTTATGTAGAAGCTACAAAAAAAATCCTATAACTAACAAATGATTATAGTAAGTTCATAACATAGAAGATCAACAAAGCCAATCATATTTCTTTGTACTTTCCATGAACATGTAGAAAAAAATTATATAATACCATTTACTGTATCTGCAAAGAAGAACTACTTAGATATACATTTAACTAAACCTGTATAGAGTCTATATGCTAAAATATTACAAAATGAGAATGAAAGAAAAAGACCTAAATTTAGAAATACATTGTGCTCATGGGTTGGAAAACTTAACATAGTGAAGTTGAAAATTCTTCCAGAATTGATCTATAGGTTTCATACAATGGCTATCAAAATCCCACCAACGTTTTCTGCAGCCACAAAAATATTCTAAAATTTATATGAAAATGCACAGGCCCTAAAAAAGCTAAATCAATCTGTAATCTTGATAAAGAAGAATAAAGTGAGAGGAATTAATCTATTGTAGTGGATTGAATATTAACCCCTAAAATGTATGTCATGTCCTAATCCCTAGTACCTGGAAATATTACCTTATATGGCAACAGAATTACTATTATCTTATACAGAAAAAAAAATGTCATTAAAGTAAAAAATCTTAAGAGGAGGAGCTCATCCTGGATTATCTGGGTGGGCCCTAATTATATACAATGACATGTATTCTTATAAGAGATAGGTAAAGGGAATGTTAGGACAGACACAGAAGACATATCCAGAGGAAAGGATGATATAAAGACAGAGTCCAAAATTGAAGTAACGCAGTCAATCCAAGGAAGCCAAGGATTGCCAAAAGCCACCAGAAACTGAAAGAGGCAAAGGAGAATTCTTCCCTCCAGGCTCCAGAGGGAACACAGCCCTGTCTAAACCAGGATCTCAGACTTCTGGCCTCTAGAACTGTAAGAGATTACATTCCTGTTGTTTTCAGCCACCAAGTTTGCAGTAATGTGCTATCGTGGCCCTATGAAATTAATACATGGTATTAAGACATTATATAGCTACAGTAATCAAGACAGTGTGGCAGATGTGAATCAATGGAACATATAAAACCTAGAAATAGATTCATATAAATATGCTCAAATGATTTTTGAAAAAGTTGCAAAAGCAATTCAGTGGCAGAAATACAGTCTTTTTAAACAAATATTGCTAAAGCAATTAGACATCCACAGGCAAAAACTGAAACAACCTAAAGCCCACACCACGGACAAAAATTATATAAAAATGTATTATAGGCTTAAATGTAAAATATAAACTATAAAACATTTAGAAAAATAAATAGGAGAATATCTTTGAGATTTAGGACTAGGCAGAGAATACTTAGACTTGACATCAAAAACCCTATCTATAAATAGATGTCTTTTAATCATAAAATTGATCAACTGAATCTTATCAAAATTAAAAACTTTTTATCTGCGATTGCCTGTACAACAGGATAAACAGAAAAGCTGCACACTCAGAGAATATATAAATATTTGCAAATCACATATCCAACAAAGGACTGGTAACTAGATGATAAAGAACTCTAAAAGTTTAACAACTAAAAAAAAAAATTAGAAAATGCATAAAAGTCACGAACATAAATTAAACTGATGAGAATATATAGATGATAAAAAAGCACATGAAAATATTTCAACATCATTAGCAATCAGGGAAATACAAATTAAAACAAATGAGTTATTACTACACATCTATCAGAAAGGCTAAAAAACAGTAATAGAATCATATGCTGTTGAGGATGAAGAGAAGCTACATCTTTCATACACTGCTGGAGGCAATATATAAATAAAATGATAGAGCTACTCTAGAAAACAGTTGGGCAGTTTCTTATCAGTCTAAAAATACAACTACCATATGACCCAGCAATTGCAATTTTACACTTTTATTCCAAATTAAAAAAATGAAAAACTATATTACATTAAAACCTACACATGAGTGTTCATAGAAGCTTTATTCATAGTAGCCAATATCAGGGAAAACTCAGCTGCTCTCCAACAGGTGAGTGATTAAACAACCTGTATGTATAGATTCCATGGAATACTATGCAGCAAAAAAAAAAAAAAAAAAAAAAAAAAAGGACAAACTATTGATATACCTAAGTCCCTGAGTTACAAATATCACATACTACTCGTACTTATCAGTGGAATGCCATAAGGGCTATGGCTAATGAGCTGCAGTTGGACATCAGTGAAAATGATGTTATAGAGTTATACAACTCCCATGGCAAAGAACCAACCAATGAAGACGTTATGGAACTAGAGTAGCAAATGATATAGCATTTAGGGAAGAAGACCTAGAAATTCCAGAACTGAAAAGTATTTTACAAAAGAGCTGATGCTTTTCATCTCATTGAAGCAGGAATGGCAAAGTTAAAGAGCAAGATCCTGATAGAGAGGCTCACTGAAGTTTGCTGTACAGTTACTGAAGGCCTGAGATGCTACAGGGCCCTTTCTGATGAGAAAAAGAAAAGCTCTGTACAAACCCCCCTTGATGCTACTTCAAGAGACTGACTCCAGCAGCAGAATCAAACCCTGACTCTGACACCAGTCCCATCCTCTCCAGCAAGTCCCTCATCTTCTGCATCATCCAAGATTGTTTAAGGTTGTATAAGAAGATGTTTAAGTATCAATATTTACATGCACAGAAAAGTAAAAATAAAGACTATGTTAAGACAAACATCTGTCTCTAAGTTGCATTTAATAGGTAAATGTGCCTGTTCCAACTTACATACAAATTCAATCTAAAAACAAACCGACAGAACCTCTCATTCGCAACCCAGGGAACTGCTGGTACTCCACAGCTTCAATAAATCCCAAGTTTATGCTGAGGTGAAAAAAAGCTAATCCCCCAAAAGTTATAGATTGTGTAATTCTATTATATAACATTTTGGAATGAGAACATTTTAGAAATAGAGAATGAATTAGTGGTTGCAAGGATTAGGGATGGAAATGGGGGTGGGGACCAAGGGGCAGGAAGAAGGTAGATATGGTTATAAAAGGGCAACATTTGGACATTCTCAAATGAAGATATTATAAAACAAGTAGAAATTGTTATTGCTAATATTATAAAACAAATAGAAATTGTTATTGCTAATAAAGGAAAAGCATTCTGGATAATTTAACTTTTCATTCAGTATTTTAAAGTGATTTGTAAATTCACATATATAATTTTACTAGACTGTGAGAGTGAACTACTATTTTGCTTTGTAAACAGAGATTGACTTTATATCAGCTGAATTCTAATATATGTTTATTCTCAAATAGAGACAAATCTAAAATAAATGTTGTGAAAGATATTCTCCTGAAACTTTCACATGTACTATGTGAATATTAATGATGTATATGTACTTTACTACATGATTTTAAAAGATTTATTTAGAACCAAATCCAATTAAATGTCTTTCATTTTTGCTCCTCCAACCTATACAATTGTTCTTGCAGAGCTGAAAACACTTATAACCTATTGCTCCTCACATTTAATATGGGAATACCTGTTCATACATCCCCTTATGTATTTTTTATAACTGAGGAGGGGAGATAGCATGACAGAGTCCCACATGTGTTCCAACTGGGATCCACCTGGCAACGATTTGGGGCCAATGCTCAAATCAACTAATCTATCTTCAGCACCTGAGCTGATGCTTGGACCAACCAAGCTATGCTCAGCACTGGGCCAATGTTTGAACCAGCCGAGCCACTGGCTGTGGGAGTGGAAGAGAGAGAGAAGGGGGAGACAGACAGGTGAGAAGCAGATGGTCACTTCTCCTGTGTGCCCTGACTAAGAATCGAACCCAGGATATTCATATGCAGGTCTAACACTCTGTCCACTGCTTATATTTTTTCAAAATTACTAGGTGAATATTGATTATATCTATGTCCTGAATTATGTCAGTCTGAACAAAAATATACTGTCTTTAAGAACATTACTACAGATTTGTTAATCTGACACTACTATCACACAGATGAGTGACAGCTTAGAAAGTATTTAACTAGCAATTCCTCTAAAATGATAGTATTTTAAGTCTTTTATTAAATGAAGTATTTATTCTCCAATACAAAAGCAATAAATTCTCATTACTGAAAACAGATAAGGAAAAATTAAAATGTAAATAAATCCAGAAATTTTTCTACCCATAGAAATTCATTAGTTACCCATCTAACTCATTGGTCTCTATAATTCTATGGTTATTTGTATGCCTATATAAGCATGTACCCATGCTTATTTTAATAACAATACTACAATATTTTGTATATTTGATGAATAGTTTCAAAAACATAAAACATCTTTCCATATAAAGAGAAGCATTTAAGATATCTTAACTTTTTATATTTATATAGTATTCCATTATATGAATGTACCTTAATTTATTGATCCGATTCCCAATGATTGAAAATTTAGAGTTTTCCAATAGTTTGCTATAATTAGAATGAGAGTTAAATGTTTTACATGCCATTATTTACACTGCTCACAAAAATTAGGGGATATTTTATCACTTCATATTCATTTTGAAATATCCCCTAATTTTTGTGAGCAGTATATTTTTTTAGGATAAATTCCGGAAAGTGGGAAATGGCGCCGTGAGCAGCGCGTCCGACAGCTCTCCCCTAAATCACAACAAATTTATCAACTAGAAACAGAAAAATTTATCCTCGGAGCATTCCGGAGTTCCACACAAACTGATAGCGAAAGGACTGTTATCACTTGAATCTGAGAGACGAGGGTGTGGAGGAATCTACCACAGGGACATTCTTTCAAACCGCAAGGAAGTGCGCCTGTGGTGAGTCAGCCCATATACTTGGGAACCGCGAGCCGCAGCGAGCGGCCGACGCGAGCCGCCACCGCGAGCCGCCACGAGCCGCTGCCGCGAGCAGCCGCGCGCGCGCCCGGTCCGGTTGAGCACCGCTGACGTTCCCAGCAGCCCGCACACTGCGAGTGGGGGTCGCCGGCCACTCGCGCGCGTGCCTTGGGCATTCCACGCGCCCAGGGTGCCCTGCTGGCCCGCACACCCAGGGGGCTCCATTATCCTGCGCCTGGTGCGGTCCAGCCGCCAGCGGCGGGGCCAGCGGGAGAGGCTTGGGAGATTCTCTCCGTGGGCGGGGCACCTCACCCAGCCATTCAAGCTAACAATCAAGCGTTGGGGGAGGGGCGCGCGCAGGCAGCCTAAAATACCTTCGGAAGCACAGCTGCGACCCAATCACTGAAATTAGCTTAACCCATGAAATCTGCGCACCCTCGGTTCTAATTGATAAGATATCTCTCAATTCAGCGTTCCAAGAAAAGAGGCGTGATATTTTTTAGTGCCTCTCGCTAAAGGGGCGGGGGCAACTTCTGATTAATAGAGCCTCCATATTTAGGGATAAACGCTAACAAGAAGGACTTGGCAGATAATAAGGTCTATACTACACTAGTCATAAGCAGAGACTAGTGCCTCTTCTTCCCTGCAAAAACAGGCTACAAAGTGTGGAAAGCCTGGGTTGAGAGGTCCAACTAAATGATAGGCGCTGAACAGTCACCTTGACAACAATTGACTCCCACCCCCGCCTGATTACACTGGAGGCCCTGACTGTCAGAGCCTTTCCCAAAGCCTTGCACTGAGTGGGGATAGAGTGGGGATTTCCCAGCTCTTTGAGCCTCTTACTCCCCAGGCAGAAGCAGTTGCAGCCTTATAGCTGGATCACCAGGCTGCTAATTCAGAAAGGGGGGACTAGGAGAGAGAATCCAGGAAAGCAAACTCTCTCATCGTTGGACCCTGCAAACGCCAACAAGCCTTTACTTCCAGCAAGACTAAAGCCAATTATATGACATTGCCATAGAATCCCATCAACTGCAAATCCCTACCTAAGAGTGACACAGGGGCAGAGCCTGGGGTACAGAGTCACCGACCAGGAAGAGGGAGAGAAAAGAAAAAGGAAGAAGTTAACCTCTCAAAATCAAGAAAAACCCACAGACTTTATAACTTGATCCACTATTTTTGTTGTTGTTGTTGTTGTTGTTGTTGTTGTTTGTTTCTTCTATCTTTTTGCCTTTATTTCCTCCACCTCGGTCCTTCTATTCTCTGCCCATCTTATGCTTCCCCTTTCTTGAACTACACTACCCATGAGTGTTGCATTTTATTTTTCTTCTTCATCCTCACCCTCCTTTAAGGTTATACTCCAAAACACTTAACTCTCACTCTCTCCTCTTTTTTTTTTTTTTTTGTCTTGCTTTATTTTGTTTTTTTCTCTTCCTATTTTATTTCTTCCTTCGTTTTTCTCTTTTTCTTATTTTTTCCTTTCTATTCGTTTTTTCTTTTCTCATTTTACTTTCCTCCCATATAATCCTCAATCACGAACAAATTAGTTAATTTGGGACTCAAGGCTTTTTTTTTTGGCTTTATTTCTCTTTTTTGCTTTTGGTTTTTTTTTTTTTCTTGTTTGTTTATTTTTGTGGCATTTTGGGTCCTACCAACCCAAGGTCTCCATTGTATTTAGTCTTCGCTCCACTTAATACAACAGATTTTTACTTATTATTTTTATTTTTTTTTCTTTATTATTCTTTTTTGGTCCTTTTTTCTGGTTCCCTCTTATCCCTCTCATTATTTCTCTTAGTTGACCATCACATACAAGCAAATCATCTTATGCTTGTCTAAGATTTTCTTCCTTTTTTTTTTTTTTTTTTTTTTTTTTTTTTTTTGCATTTAGTAGGTCCCTACTCCCTTTTTTTTGCCCCTTGAACTCCTCACCCCAAATCAGGCCCTCCATTATAGGCACAATATTTCCCTGAGGAGGGGAGAGGAGGGAAAGAGAAGAGAGAAAAAAAGGGGGAAATAATAAATTATTACTGTTTTTTTTTGTGGGGTGTTTTACCTTTTTTTTTTTTTTTTTTTTACTTTTTACTCTTTATTAATTCTAATTAGTGCTATCAATAAGACCACCCTCAGATGCCGATAAGAAAGAGGAAATCGAATATTATGGATACAAAAGAAAGAGAGGTAACACAAATAGATGTGGAAAAATCTATGGAGAAAAGACTTAACATATTGGAAGCCTTGGAGCTAAATGACAGAGAATTTAAAATAGAAATCTTAAAAATACTCAGAGATATACAAGAAAACACAGAAAGGCAATATAGGGAGATCAGAAAACAACTCAATGAACACAAAGAATATATTACCAAGGAAATTGAAACTATAAAAACAAATCAAACAGAAATGAAAAACTCAATTCACAAGCTGAAAAATGAGGTAACAAGCTTAGCTAACAGAACAGCCCAGATTGAAGATAGAATTAGTGAAATAGAAGACAAACAACTTGAGGCACAACAGAGAGAAGAAGAAAGAGACTCAAAAATAATAAAAAACGAGAAAGCCCTACAGGAATTGTCTGACTCCATCAGAAAGAATAACATAAGAATAATAGGTATATCAGAGGGAGAAGAGAAAGAAAATGGAATGGAGAATATACACAAACAAATAATAGACGAGAACTTCCCAAGCCTGTGGAAGGAACTAAAGCCTCAAATTCAAGAAGCAAACAGAACACCAAGTTTTCTTAACCCCAACAAACCCACTCCAAGGCACATCATAATAAAGATGACACAAACCAATGACAAAGAAAAAATTCTCAAGGCAGCCAGGGAAAAGAAGAGTACAATATATAAAGGAAGGCCTATTAGATTATCATCAGATTTCTCAGCAGAAACTCTACAAGCTAGAAGAGAGTGGACCCCAATATTTAAAGCCCTGAAAGAGAGGAACTTTCAGCCAAGAATACTATACCCATCAAAGCTATCCTTCAAGTATGAAGGAGATATAAAAACATTCACAAATACAGAAAAGATGAGAGAATTTATCAACAGAAAGCCCCCACTCCAGGAAATACTAAAGGGGGTTTTCCAACCAGATTCAAAGAACAAAAGAAAACAACACCACAAGTAACAGCTCCACCAAGAACACAATAAAACCAAACTTAAACTGTGACAACAAAGGAAAAAAAGGGGGGAGAGGATGGAGATTAACAGTAGCAAAGGATGATGAAGTGCAGAAATACTTATAAGATAGGGTACTACAATGAATATGGTAGGTACCCTTTTCATTACTTAATGGTAACCACCCTTAAAAAAACCACCACAAAAACACTTGACTTAAAAAAGGGAGCAACAGAGGAAAGAAGTATGGAACACAAACAAACAAAAACAAATGATAGAAAAACAAAAAAGAAGAATCAAACTTAGATACAAAACTAACAGAAAGCAATTTATAAAATGGCAGTAGGGAACCCACAAGTGTCAATAATTACACTAAATGTAAATGGATTAAACTTACCAATAAAAAGACACAGAGTAGCAGAATGGATTAAAAAAGAAAATCCAACTATATGCTGCCTACAAGAAACACATCTAAGCAACAAGGATAAAAACAAATTCAAAGTGAAAGGCTGGAAAACAATACTCCAAGCAAACAACACCCAAAAAAAAGCAGGCGTAGCAATACTCATATCTAATAATGCTGACTACAAGACAGATAAAGTACTCAGAGACAAAAATGGTCATTTCATAATGATTAAGGGGAAGTTGAATCAAGAAGACATAACAATCCTTAATATATATGCACCAAACCAAGGAGCACCAAAATATATAAGACAGCTACTTATTGACCTTAAAACAAAAACTAACAAAAATACAATCATACTTGGAGACCTCAATACACTGCTGACGGCTCTAGATCGGTCATCCAAACAGAGAATCAATAAAGATATAGTGGCCTTAAACGAAATACTAGAACACCTGGATATGATAGACATCTACAGGACACTTCATCCCAAAGCGACAGAGTATACATTTTTCTCTAGTGTACATGGAACATTCTCAAGAATTGACCATATGTTGGGCCACAAAGACAATATCAGCAAATTTAGAAAAATTGAAATTGTACCAAGCATATTTTCTGATCATAAAGCCTTGAAACTAGAATTCAACTACAAAAAAGAGGGGGAAAAACCCACAAAAATGTGGAAACTAAACAACATACTTCTAAAAAATGAATGGGTCAAAGAAGAAATAAGCGCAGAAATCAAAAGATATATACAGACAAATGAAAATGAAAATACGACATATCAGAATCTCTGGGATGCAGCAAAAGCAGTAATAAGAGGAAAGTTCATATCACTTCAGGCCTATATGAACAAACAAGAGAGAGCCGAAGTAAACCACTTAACTTCACACCTTAAGGAACTAGAAAAAGAAGAACAAAGACAACCCAAAACCAGCCGAAGAAAGGAGATAATAAAAATCAGAGCAGAAATAAATGAAATAGAGAACAGAAAAACTATAGAAAAAATCAATAAAACAAGGAGCTGGTTCTTTGAAAAGATCAACAAAATTGACAAACCCGTGGCAAGACTCACCAAGAAAAAAAGACACAGGACTCAAATAAATAAAATCCAAAATGAAAGAGGAGAGATCACCACAGACATCATAGATATACAAAGAATTATTGTAGAATACTATGAAAAATTATATGCCACCAAATACAACAATCTAGAAGAAATGGATAAATTCCTAGAACAATACAACCTTCCTAGACTGAGTCATGAAGAAGCAGAAAGCCTAAACAGACCAATCAGCAGGGAGGAAATAGAAAAAACTATTAAAAATCTCCCCAAAAATAAAAGTCCAGGCCCAGACGGTTATACTAGTGAATTCTATCAAACATTCAAAGAAGACTTGGTTCCTATTCTACTCAAAGTCTTCCAAAAAATTGAAGAAGAAGCAATACTTCCAAACACATTTTATGAGGCCAACATAACCCTCATACCAAAACCTGGCAAGGATGGCACAAAGAAAGAAAACTACAGACCAATATCTCTAATGAATACAGATGCTAAAATACTAAACAAAATACTGGCAAACCGAATACAACAACATATTAAAAAAATAATACATCATGATCAAGTGGGATTCATCCCAGAATCTCAGGGATGGTTCAACATACGCAAAACGGTTAACGTAATACACCATATCAACAAAACAAAGAACAAAAACCACATGATCTTATCAATAGATGCGGAAAAGGCTTTTGATAAAATACAACACAATTTTATGTTTAAGACTCTCAACAAAATGGGTATAGAAGGAAAATATCTCAACATGATAAAGGCCATATATGATAAACCATCAGCCAACATCCTATTAAACGGCATAAAACTGAGGACTTTCTACCTTAAATCAGGAACAAGACAGGGTTGTCCACTCTCTCCACTCTTATTCAACGTGGTGCTAGAAGTTCTGGCCAGAGCAATCAGACAAGACAAAGAAATAAAAGGCATCCATATCGGAAAAGAAGAAGTAAAGCTATCACTTTTTGCTGATGATATGATCCTATACATCGAAAACCCAAAGGACTCCACAAAAAGATTATTAGAAACAATAAACCAATACAGTAAGGTCGCAGGATACAAAATTAACATACAAAAGCCCATAGCCTTTCTATATGCCAACAATGAAATATTAGAAAACGAACTCAAAAAAATAATCCCCTTCACGATTGCAACAAAAAAAATAAAATACCTAGGAATAAACATAACAAAGAACGTAAAGGACCTATATAATGAAAATTACAAAGCATTGTTAAGGGAAATCGAAAAAGATACAATGAGATGGAAAAATATTCCTTGTTCTTGGATAGGAAGAATAAATATAATCAAAATGGCCATATTACCCAAAGCAATATACAAATTTAATGCAATTCCCATCAAAATCCCTACGAGATTTTTTAAAGAAATGGAACAAAAAATCATCAGATTTATATGGAACTATAAAAAACCCCGAATAGCCAAAACAATCCTAAGGAAAAAGAATGAAGCTGGGGGCATTACAATACCTGACTTTAAACTCTATTATAGGGCCACGATAATCAAAACAGCATGGTATTGGCAAAAAAATAGACACTCAGACCAATGGAACAGAATAGAAAGCCCAGAAATAAAACCACATATATATGGTCAAATAATCTTTGATAAAGGGGCCAACAACACACAATGGAGAAAAGAAAACCTCTTCAACAAATGGTGTTGGGAAAACTGGAAAGCCACATGCAAAAGAATGAAACTCGACTACAGCCTGTCCCCGTGTACTAAAATTAATTCAAAATGGATCAAAGACCTAAATATAAGACCTGAAACAATAAAGTACATAGAAGAAGACATAGGTACTAAAATCATGAACCTGGGTTTTAAAGAACATTTTATGAACTTGACTCCAATGGCAAGAGAAGTGAAGGCAAAGATAAATGAATGGGACTACATCAGAATTAAAAGTTTTTGCTCAGCAAGAGAAACTGATATCAAAATAAACAGACAGCCAACTATATGGGAACTGATATTTTCAAACGACAGCTCAGATAAGGGCCTAATATCCAAAATTTACAAAGAACTCATAAAACTCAACAACAAACAAACAAGCAATCCAATAAAAAAATGGGAAGAGGACATGAACAGACACTTCTCCCAGGAAGAGATACAAATGGCCAACAGATATATGAAAAGATGCTCAGCTTCATTAGTTATTAGAGAAATGCAAATCAAAACTACAATGAGATACCACCTCACTCCTGTTAGATTAGCAATTATCAACAAGACGGGTAATAGCAAATGTTGGAGAGGCTGTGGAGAAAAAGGAACCCTCATTCACTGTTGGTGGGACTGTAAAGTAGTACAACCATTATGGAGGAAAGTATGGTGGTTCCTCAAAAAACTGCAAATAGAACTACCTTATGACCCAGCAATCCCTCTACTGGGTATATACCCCAAAACCTCAGAAACATTGATACGTGAAGACACATGTAGCCCCATGTTCATTGCAGCACTGTTCACAGTGGCCAAGACATGGAAACAACCAAAAAGCCCTTCAATAGAAGACTGGATAAAGAAGATGTGGCACATATACACTATGGAATACTACTCAGACATAAGAAATGATGACATCAGATCATTTACAGCAAAATGGTGGGATCTTGATAACATTATAAGGAGTGAAATAAGTAAATCAGAAAAAAACAAGAACTACATGATTCCATACATTTGTGGAACATAAAAATGAGACTAAGAGACATGGACAAGAGTGTGGTGGTTACCAAGGGTGGGGGGGGAGGGAGGACATGGGAGGGAGGGAGGGAGAGAGTTAGGGGGAGGGGGGAGGGGCACAGAGAACTAGATGGAGGGTGACGGAGGACAATCTGACTTTGGGCGAGGGGTTTGCAACATAATTTGATGACAAAATAACCTAGACATGTTTTCTTTGAATATATGTACCCTGATTTATTAATGTCATCCTATTACCATTAATAAAAATTTATTAAAAAAAATAAAAATAAAAATAAAGAGAAATATATGAAATTAATATTCATAATTAAAAAAAAATTCCTGAAAGTGAAATTGCTTTATAACTTATTGACAAAATAACTAGCAGAAAGAGTTCAGCAATTTATAATATTACTAATGATTTTTCCAAAGGCCAGGGTTGGGGAATAACTCTGTCCTTACCTTCCCTGAAACCTTGCCATCACTAAACATATTTTTATGTTTGCCAATTTTCAGACTAAAAATCATATATTATTTTTTTGATTATTGATGTAGTTGAGAAAAATATTCTTTTTACCTATGTATTGGATTTTCTAATGCTTTTATGATATCTATCTGTGTCCTTAGTTTTTCTTAATGACTTCGTTTTATATAGTGGAGACATGAATCCTTTGTCACATGTTATAACATTTGGTTATTTACTGAATATACAGATATTTTTCTTTTGGGGGCTATCAAGTCTATCAAACTTCTCTTTCAATTTCTTCTTTGGATGAGAAAAGTTCTTCATCATTTCTAGGTTTTATAAATACTCTCCTATATAAAATCAGGAATTTGAAACTGCACTTAGATATTACATAATTCAACCCCACCATTTTACAATTAAGAAAAGTAAGTTCTTGAGAGATTTTATGACTATACAATGGCCACATTTTTTATTTCTCCTTCTTCCAAGAATAGAATCACAGTATATTACTCCCCCAGCTAGTAGAGAATTAAGCAGACAAATGATCTCCTTTCCTTCTGAAAAATCATTGATGAGATGTTCTGGCTGTCAGCAGTTGGGGGGTGAGGCCTCATGCTCACTTCCCATGCTGTCCACCCCGATTCAGGCTATGTTTTCCAGTCCCCTAGGTCGCACCTAATTCATAGAACCTGAGCATGCCAGGAAACAACCCATAGATAAAGAATGATAACCCTGACCTGTAGTGGTGCAGTGGATAGAGCATCGACCTGGAACACTGAGGTCATGGGTTCAAAAATCCAGGCTTGCCTGGTCAAGACAGATATGAGAGTCAATTAATGAACAACTGAAGTAAAGCAACTATGCTCTCGCCCCCTTTCTTTCTTCCTTCCTCTCTCTCTAAAATCAATAAATAAAATCTTTTAAAAAAAAGAATGATAGGATCTCCTGGTGGCCTCTGAGTTGTGCTGAAAGCTGTGGATATGTGGTTGTGGAGTTTTGTGGATGACCATCGCAGCTTCCTCTGTTTGAGGAAAGAGAGAGAGAGAGAAAAAGAACTTTCTGGTAGATGATCATCAGGTATTTCCATTAATGTCTAGTGGATTAAGACAATATAGCCGAAAAAGCCAGGAAACGGTCAGTAGGGAGAAGGGGATTTATCATGGCAGAATCACACTGGTTCTTAAAACCAGGCAGAACTCCAATGTGTTTCTTTGCCAGTACATGCTCATGTGGGTCATTTGGCAAGCTATTTCTTCCAGATTCCAACCACTGAACTTCCTTAAGTTTGGCCTACAAGGAAATGTTTCCAAGTCATGCTCTCCATGAGCCTGGTGATATTAAACCTTCAGTTCTATTCTCAGAATTCAAGGATTAGTGGAGGCCAACCTTCCTCTGTCGTCCTTGCCAACCAGATAAACAGTGAGTGCCAAGCAATAACCATGTCATATTTTAAAAGCAAGACACACATAAAACACCAAGAACCATCATAATTTTCAACCTGCACCTTCCCACCTCATCAGGCAGCATTGGTGATTAAGATTTATTTAATCTACATGGTGCAGCTCCTTCAGTGAAGACTGAAGGAATTTGCAGATGGAGGCAGCACAGTTACTGCTGACTCCTCGGCTCACAGAACCCCCTAATGAGGACCCGAGCGCCGCCACGCTCTGCTGAGACGGCTCAGAGGTCGGGGCAGAGACACTCCTGCTTATCAGGATTAGCAAACACTGTCCAAGAACTTGACTTTAAAGTGCTTGATTATCCAGCCAGGGAGGTAAATTCTCCAAGAGATTAAAGAAAGGGAAAGTGGTTTTTTGCTGTGACTTGGTTAAAAACTGAGGCAGAAGGAAAGCCAGACAAAAGGATTAGAGAAAGGGCTGGCCTTGCAATGAGTTATTGGAAAGAAAGATAGGGCCAGGAAACAAATAATATTTTTAGATGAAGTAGAATAAATCAGAAATTTTCTCTTTCATTCACCCGTTTGCTATGTGTGTGGGATATTTTTAAATGTCTTAAACTCTCTGAACCAAAGTAAAATTAGTTTCATCTTCCCCTCCCTCCAAAAAAAATTACTTTGAAAAAAATCCTTTTCTGAACCATCGATGCCCACCTAAATATAGCATCACTAATAAGCGCTGTGATAGTAATCATTTTAAGGAGATGAAGATTCTCTTTGCTCTGTAGGGGACGGACAAAAAGGTCTGATTTTCCAGGAAAATACAGATTGCCAAATGAATGTGACTTGAAATGAAATCAGCTTTAACTCTGCTGGAAACCGAGCCCCTGACCCCCGGAGTTCCCGCCTTCCGCCACCACACCCACAGGCCCCCATTTCATGCATCACCCCCGGCCGGTCCCCAGGATACCAAGGCTACAGATCTCCCGCCCATTAGCTGCAGGAATCCAGAATATCCATGGCAACCAATCTCTAACCCCAGGGAGAAGGCAGCAGAATTGAAAGGCTCCGTTCTGTTTCTACAACTACAGCTCAGTGAATTGACAGCTCGGTGGTTCCCTCAGTTCCCTCAGATGAGGATGCACTTCTCCCCCCTCCTTTGTGTCCTCTTTTTACCTGGGTAGGTCTCAGCCAAGGTTAAGGGATTTTTCAAATGTGTATTCTCCCTCTCCAACTACTTCTACACCTCTCTGGAAGCATAGTCCTGAAACATTCCTGGCTTTGCAGCATTTTTGTAAATAAAACAAATTATAGTTCTGCTATTGGTCTTTTTACCTTCCTACAAAAAAATCCCATGTTTGGTGTTCATGTTGTGCAATGACAACGGATATCCAATTTCTAACAAACCAAGTCCTTTGCACGACAAGATCTCATAAAAACAGGCAGAGGGATAATAAATACATATAATTTTATCATGAAATTAAGTTGTAGCATCAAATAACTATAATCATGTTTAAGCAATTGTTTGCACCACAGATATTTAGACGGGATGACAGATTGCACGTCGCTCTCGCTGTTTGCCAGTGGAGCCTGAATAACTAATTTGCTCTCCATGCCCTGTGGAACGGCAGCTGAGTCCCCAGTGGAAATGGGGCACTTAACAGAAGCAGACCATTTGGCATGCAGAATCAAGACGAGGCAGAAACATTACGTACTGTACACAGTCTCTAGATTCATATGCTGCATCCATGGCTGCCTAATAATAGGATTGTCAAAGGAAGTCAACCTGCCTGTCAGGGCTTCCACGCTCTTGAGTAAAGCGGACTCCTTAGAAAGCCAGTGCGAGTCAAGGTCTCCTCCCAGGCGCAGGTATATGGTGTGAAGAGGAAAGTCAGATGAAGTGTTCTCTGTTGCTCGGAATTTCACAGAAGCCACAAAGAATGAGGATATACAGTCAGTACCAAGGGACCCCTCTGTATCCTACAGGGAGAGGTTACTCCCCAAACAGTCGCTACTGGAATACAGGTGCGCCTGGAGGGACACCAAGACTTCCAGAGGGGTACAAGGCCACAGACAATTTTATCAAATGAATTCTAGCTTATGTATATAGTGAACTATATATATTTAATAGATATATAAATACATTATATATATATAATTTTTCTACAGATTTCATCTCCTTTTTTTTATAAGAAAGGTCAATGTCTCACCCATCCCTAACTCAACTCTGGTGTATCGTTTAGGTTGTGAGCAATTGTCACCCCAAAGAGATGACACACATACCGTGTCTGGTCATGTGCTGTTCATCAAGCCCCAGATCTGAGTCTCAGCAGCATGTTTTGATTTCAAAAATAAAAAGGTGGGAAACTTCAAGTTTACTGATAACAGATTAGTATTATACATTTAAGCCAAATAAATATAAAGATAGGGTATTCTATTTTCTTGTAAGGAGAAATATTTTTAACTTTTGACAGAAGATTATTAAATACCTTAAATATCCATTTGACTTTTTATTACTTAAGGTCATTTATTTACCTCTTGTCTCCTCAATTACTCCCTGGTACCATATAATTCTTTTATGTGGTATTTACTTAATGGAAAGGCTTTATAGATTTCAGTGCAAATAGTGTCATTAAGGGCTGTAATGTGTCTTTTGTAATCCCATACTTCTTCAAGGCCCAATACTTTATTTTATTGCTGCTGATTTCCACTAAATCCTTACTCATCCCTAAAACTGAAAGGAGAAGAAAGAGGAGGAAGAGAAGAAGGATGAGAAAAAGGAGGAATACGAGGAGGAGGGAGAGGGGGAGGAGGAAAAGGAGGAAGAGAAGGAGGAGGAGGAAGAAGAAGAGGAGGAGGAGGAGGAGTAAGAGAAGAAAGAGAAAGAGGGGAGGAGGAGGAGGGAGAAGAGGAGGAGAAAAAGGAGTTAAAGGAGGAAGATGAGGAGGAGGAAGAGGAGGAAGAGAAAGAGGGGAGGAGGAGGAGAGAGGTGGAGGAAGAAGAGGAAGAGGGAGAGGAGGAGGAGGGAGAGGAGGAGGGAGAAGAAGAGGGAGAAGAGGAAGAAAAGGAGTTAAAGGAGGAAGATGAGGAGGAGGAAGAAGAGGAAGAGAAAGAGGGGAGGAGGAGGAGAGAGGTGGAGGAGGAAGAGGAAGAGGGAGAGGAGGAGGAGGGAGAGGAGGAAGAAGGAGAGGAGGAGGAGGAGGAAGAAGAGAAAGAGGAAGAGGAGGAGGAAGAAGAGGAAGAGGAAGAGGAGGAGGAAGAGGAGGAGGAAGAGGAGGAGGAAGAGGAGGAGAAGGAAGGCATCAGTTCTTTGGGTGAAGTGAAGTGGAATAAAGAGTTCAAGGGGGGATAAAAGAGCAATGTAACATCTCCAACTATTGAAAGAGTTATTTGTGTTGCTGGGGAGGTAGTGGTTGATTATGGTGATTTAATTAAAAGATGATGGTGGGCATCAAATCACCATAGTACTTAAGTTCTATTAGGTATATTTAGAAGAGTAACTTAAACATTTTATTTTAAAATATTGTTTTAATAAATTAAAAATTATATCCCTTGGTCTTATTTAAATTTATGGTTAAAAATTTAGTTATCAACGTAAAAATGTATATGGATTACACAGTTCAATTTCAAAATAAGCTTAAGTGGTCTGAAAGTCACAGTTGGAAGATCAGTGCCCTAACAGATAATGACCAGTTGTGCCAGCACCTGCCCATGAGCAGCTGCCAGGTTATCCAAGAGAAAGTAGAGAGACTAAGGAGTGGGGTTTTCTTTGAACAGATTTCAGTAGGATGGCCTACTTTCTCTCATTGCTCATGGGGAAGAGTAGAAGACTTCCTCACCTAAACCCTTAAGAAGCTATGGCCCAACTACAGCAGAGTAAAGGGAAAGGGCAGTGTTGGGAATGGTCACACTTCCAGAATTTGACAAGGCAAATGCTATGTGAATTCTCCACTTGACAGATACACACCTCACAGGAGAGGGCTGTGTTCCCAGTCATCCTGAGGGAAAGGCTCCTAAGAAGTCCTGGAAGCATGACACAGAGAGGCCAGTCTCTGGAACCAGGGGACAAAGGGTCTGGGGGTGCGGGCGATGATCAGATGTAACCATCAGAGCAGGTAAACCTGGAGTGAACAAAAGGCAAGTTAGTGATTCTCAGGCACAGGGGAGGTCTCCAAAAACACACAAAAAGCCCCATGAGAAAAGAGTCAACTTTTGATATCTTTCATAGCCAGAGAAAATTAACACCAAATAAATTATGAACCAGAATAAAAGTTTTTTTTTCCCTCTGTCTTTCCTTGCCTTCAAAAACAGCTGGCCAATGAATGAAAATAGAAAAAATACTACTCCTTTGTCCCACTGGAAGATTTCAAGATTCATTAAAGATTCTAGTCGTTTATTCCCATTAAACTTTCCTTCGATAAAAATACATATTTAACTTGTATTTTCTGTTATCATAAGGTACTACATACTTAGAAAATTTTGTCTGAAGTTATCATAAAAATAATTAATACTCGCTCACTTGATCAAAGCAAAACCACTAGTGGTCATGAGAATCAAATTGGATTAGAGTTTGTTGTTATGTGAATAATAAGTTGGACTGAACTTTTTTTATCTGAATATAACCAGGAGAATCTTGAGTTCTGCCCAAATTTGTCCCAGTGAATGGAGAATAACAAGTACAGAGAGTAGAACTGAATGGGGGATGGTATGAAGCCCTCAGCTTTCACCCTATTGAATCCAACTTCTCAGTAAACCAGTACATGCCTTCCTCGGCAGTAAAGATTGACAACCACTCCCTGCATCCACACTACCTCTTGAGAGGTGGGCAGTGATGAGGAAGGCAGGTTCCTTGAGAGGTAATAAAAGGAATACTGACTTAACTTAATATTTATCCAGAAGAGTCATTAGCACGGGAAGAGAATGATTTGATTTAATTGGCTGCTGTAATTTTTCTCCCCACCATTAGCAGGATTGGGGGAAGGAGGATTGAGCACAACTTTATCAGTTATTAAAAGTAAGGAAAGCTACAGATGCCCTGGCCGGTTGGCTCAGCGGTAGAGCGTCGGCCTAGCGTGCGGAGGACCCGGGTTCAATTCCCAGCCAGGGCACACAGGAGAAGCACCCATTTGCTTCTCCACCCCTCCGCCGCGCTTTCCTCTCTGTCTCTCTCTTCACCTCCCGCAGCCAAGGCTCCATTGGAGCAAAGATGGCCCGGGCGCTGGGGATGGCTCTGTGGCCTCTGCCTCAGGCGCTAGAGTGGCTCTGGTCGCAATATGGCGACGCCCAGGATGGACAGAGCATCGCCCCCTGGTGGGCAGAGCTTCGCCCCATGGTGGGTGTGCCGGGTGGATCCCGGTCGGGCGCATGCGGGAGTCTGTCTGACTGTCTCTCCCTGTTTCCAGCTTCAGAAAAAATGAAAAAAAAAAAAAAAAGAAAGAAAGCTACAGATAACCACATCCAGGTTGTACTGCTAATGTACTACAAGCAGTAGAGTGTGATTGGAAAAATAAAAGTAGAGGTCATCACTGAGAGGTGTGTAAAGTGGGAAAGGGTTGCACAGGAGACAGAAACAGCACCAATCCCTAACGGGATGCCCCAAGCAAAGAGCCCACCAGGATCAGTGAGAATAAGCAACCAGAGACACGAGAAGAACTTGGAGGGTAAAGTCATGGATGCCAAGGAAAGAATTTCCAGAAGTGGTCTCTATTCTCACATGCTGGCGAATGTCAAGTATTATGTGAACTGAAAAATGTCTTTTGGGTTTAGCAACATGAAAACAGTCAGTGGCCTTGGCGAGAGCAGTTTAACTGGAGAAGTGAAGGTAGAAACTAGATTGAAGAGATAGATTTTTTTTTTTTACAGAGACAGAGAGAGAGAGTCAGAGAGAGGGATAAACAGGGACAGACAGACAGACAGGAATGGAGAGATGAGAAGCATCAATCATTAGTTTTTCTTTGTGCATTGTGACACCTTAGTTGTTCATTTATTGCTTTCTCATATGTGCCTTGACCACAGGTCTTCAGTAGACCTAGTAACCCCTTGCTCGAGCCAGAGACCTTGGATCCAAGCTGGTGAGCTTTTGCTCAAACCAGATGAGCTCACGCTCAAGCTGGCGACCTCAGGGTCTCGAACCTGGGTCCTCTGCATCCCAGTCCGACACTCTATCCACTGCGCCACCGCCTGATCAGGCGAGATAGATTTTTTTTTTAAGTTGAGCAATAGAGATGCTTGAGTATAGACAACTCTTTCAAAAACTCTAACAACAAAGAAGATGTGGTACTACATTTTGAACTGTCTACTTCCCTTATTATAGGACGATGCATCCTCTCCATTACCTTGTAATTACACTGCTTTTCTGTAGGAGATGGGCATTTCTTCACCCTGTTGACACTGAGTCTGGTCAAGTGACTGCCTTTGGGCGATGGAATGTGAGCAGAGTGGGTGGCAATAGCTGGAATAGGAAATTTTGCCCAAGGAGATATTTTCTTTCTTTTTTTTCTTTTCTTTTTTTTTTTTTTTTTACAGAGACAGAGAGAGTCAGAGAGAGGGATACATAGGGACAGACAGACAAGAACGGAGAGAGATGAGAAGCATCAATCATCAGTTTTTTGTTGCGACACCTTAGTTGTTCATTGATTGCTTTCTCATATGTGCCTTGACCATGGGGCTACAGCAGATTGAGTAACCCCTTTCTCAAGCCAGCACCTTGGGTCCAAGCTGGAGAGCTTTGCTCAAGCCCGATGAGCCTGCGCTCAAGCTGGCAACCTCAGAGTCTCGAACCTGGGTCCTCCGCATTCCAGTCCAATGCTCTATCCACTGTGCCACCGCCTGGTCAGGCAAGGAGATATTTTCCTAAGATGGAACAAAGTACAGTATGTTTAAATGCTTATAGAAAGAGTATGAAGAAAAAGCTTAAAGATACATAAGAGATAGGATTATGAAAGAAGCAAGAATCCTGAGAAGGCAGAAAGGGATTGACCTCTAAAACAAGTGAGCATAACTGGCCTATTGGATGAAGGTCACCTCCCGCATTGACAAGAATTAAGGAGGAAAACATGGATGTGGGAAAACATTAATTTTGCAGGTTAAGAGCTGGCAGAGAGTCAAGATGGCACCTAATTTCATTATCAAGTGGAAAGTAAAATTATTTAATAGGGGTAGGGGAAAGAAAGACAGGGCTGGAAGGGAAAAGGGATTTGGGCTTTTTAAGATACTAGAGCATCAGATAAAGCAAGTCACACATAAGACAGTAGGCAGTATGGAGGACCAAATTGAGGTTGGTGACCTTAACATTTTGTAGCAACAGTTGTGTGTGCGATCTCCCAGCTCTACTATCATACAGATGTCGAGAAGGGAGGCAAAGTCGGGGCCCCACTAAGCACGAGGGATGATAGGCAAACTAGAGAGAGACTGAGGATATTGGCAAGAAGTATTGAATCCAGTGTATCACAAGTGGTAGAATTTTACGTTTTCTTTTTATACTGGCTACCCTTGTATATGTTATATACTCACTCCTTTATTCCTTCCAACAACCTTGGGATTATTACTTTATAATTACTTCACATATATAAGAAAATTGAAACTCAGAGATATTACACTATTTAACCAGGATCACCCAGCTAGCAAGTGACAAAATTGGAATTAAAACCTGTGTTGTACTGTATGATTACAAGTTCAGTGGACATTTTTCCTAACACATCCCTGTTGCTTTTTCTCCTTCCTTCCCCTCCCTTCCCCTCTTCCTTCTTTCCTTCTTTCCTTTTTCCTTCCTTCCTTCCTTTCTTCTTCCCTTCCTTCCCCTCTTCCTTCCCTCCTTCCAAGGCTCTATGAACCACCCCCATTTAAGATTTAAATTGCCTAAAACAGAGATTTTCATGTATGAAATCCAAGTTACTGATGAAAACATAAAGTTGCCAGCTAGGAATTCTAATTTCTCCCCTAACCTGTATGAAGCTCATCAATGAAGACCTCTAGCCATGCACTCTTAAAACAAGGGCTTTATTGACATCCCATTTTTCCCCCACCCCTCCTTCTTATGTGTGTAAATCCTTATTGAACAAACAGAGAATATATTGAACTGAACATTTAATTTACCACTTTCAGGTACCTTTTTTAGCTAGGACCTCTTAAATTAGGGAATAGAGTCAGAAAATAGCCAGGGCTGTTCTGTGAAGCATGATTTCAGGGGCACTACTCATATATTCTATGGGAATAGTGTTCCTGGAAGTATGTAGCACGCCACAGCCCTGCCAATTTCCTTTGTCATGAACTTGTCAAATTGCCAATGCTCAACTGTTGTCAGTGTAAATAGAAGATTTCCCAGACTGGTCAATGTGAAAATATTGTAACCTTCAACCTCTGGAATCTGTCTTTGTTTCCTACTTACTACACAATTTTTTCTCTCATAGCATTTACCTGACACAAAGTCCCTTACCTCTTTTCTGCTTTTTCTAGCCAGAGAGTTTTGGAAGTGTTTTTAATTACTTTATTCCAAGATGGGGTGGAGACTACTGGTTGCCTTCCAATATTCAGTTATTAACAAAAATATTGGGCTACACCCTATTAGTAATATAGTACCAATATTTTGGCTGAGCACAAGGCTTCCTAGATTAAAATATTAAATTCCCCAGTCTTCCTTTCAAATAGGTGTGGTCACATAACTAAGTCTTGGCCAATGAGATAAATCTGAAAGGACTGTAGGCAAGTTTCAAAAAGTATACTTATAGGAAGCTGACTCAGAATGTCCTATTTTTCCCTCCTGCATGGAATGAGAAGGTGATGTCTAGCTCTCCAGCAGCCACCTTGGACCCTGAGGAAAACTCAATATGGTGGTGCCAAAAGGAGTCTGGGCCACTAAGGGCTTTATGAAACTGCCTATTTAAGTATTATTTTTTGCAAGAGATAAAATAAACTCTTGTGTTCTAAGCCCACTGTATTTCAAATTTCAATGACTTGATTTTGAACATGATTCCTAAGTGGTACAGAAGACAGATGATGAATTCCAGGCTAAATTTCCATTTCTTTAACAAAAACATCGTGTTTACAGCTAAGATATTTTATGAATAAATTAAAATTTAAAAACAAATATGAAGCAAAAACCAACCAAGGTATATCCAGAAGGTAAAGTACTTTCAGATCTTTTTATCCAACAGCGTGCTCTCCTCACAAATACCAACACTGCTCTGGCTGTTTGGTCCTTCCTCTGAGATCTCCCAACCTCAGGATGACTGAAACTAAAGTTTCTCAAGCACACACTGAGATTTTATCGTCTCTTCATTTATTGAGATTCAGGATGTACAATTCAATACTCAAACTAAACTGAGTTGGAAAATTTTCTTCACAAGGAGTGCTCATCTGTTCAGTTGATTCTGAACTGTTGTTTTGGGATGTTTTTTGCCTCTTTGAGTAAATTACTCAAACCAGTTGTTCATTCCCTTAAAAATGCATAAAGAACCTATATGTTGTGCCTGGCCTGTGGTGGTGCAGTGGATCAAGCATCAACCTGGAACACTGAGTTCGCCGGTTCAAAACCCTGGGATTGCCTGGTCAAGGCACATATGGGAGTTGATGTTTCCTGCTCCTCCCCCTTCTCTCTTTCTCTCTCTCTCCTCTCTAAAAAATGAATAAAGACTTTAAAAAAAAAAAAAGAACGTATATGTTCAGGTTTAAACTTTCAGTTGTAAAATAACTAATCCTGTCTGATCTGTGGTGGTACAGTGGATCAAGTGTTGACCTTTTTGAAACCTTGGACTTACCCGGTCAGGGCACATAGAAAAAACTGTGAGTTGATTCTTCCTGCTCCTCAGCCTTTCTTTCTCTCCTCTCTCTAAAATCAATAAATAAAATCTTTTTTTTTTTTTTTTTTGACAGAGAGAGATTCAGAGAGAGGGAAAGATAGGGACAGACAGGAATAGAGAGAGATGAGAAGCATCAATTCTTCATTGTGGCACCTTAGTTGTTCATTGATTGCTTTCTCATATGTGCCTTGACCAGAGAGCTACAGCAGAACAAGTGACCCCTTGCTCAAGCCAGTGACCTTGGACTTCAAACCAGTGACCACGGGGTCATGTCTGTGATCCCACACTCAAGCCAGTGACCAGGGGTCATGTCTATGATCCCACACTCAAGCCAGTGACCACGGGGTCATGTCTGTGATCCCACACTCAAGCCAGTGACCCCGCACTCGAGCTGGTGAACCTGCGCTCAGGCTGGATGAGCCCCCGCTCAAGCCGGCAACCTCGGGTTTCCGAACCTGGGTCCTCTGCATCCCAGTTTAATGATCTACTGTACCACTGCCTGGTCAGGCAATAAATAAAATCTTTTTTTAAAATAATATAAAATAAATAAGTCCTGTACAACATGTAATGTATAGTATGGTGACTATAGTTAATAATACTGTAGTGCAGGGGTCCCCAAACTACAGCCCGCGGGCCACATGCAGCCCCTTGAGGCCATTTATCCGGCCCCCACCGCACTTCCAGAAGGTGCACCTCTTTCATTGGTGGTCAGTGAGAGGAGCATAGTTCCCATTGAAATACTGGTCAGTTTGTTGATTTAAATTTACTTGTTCTTTATTTTAAATGTTATATTTGTTCCTGTTTTGTTTTTTTTACTTTAAAATAAGATATGTGCAGTGTGCATAGGGATTTGTTCATAGTTTTTTTTTATAGTCTGGCCCTCCAATGGTCTGAGGGACAGTGAACTGGCCCCCTGTGTAAAAAGTTTGGGGACCCTTGCTGTAGTGTATATTTGAAAGTTGCTAAGAAAGTAGATGTTAAATGTTCTCATCACAAGAAAAAGTTGTAGCTGTGTGTGGTGATGGATGTTAACTGAACTTATTGTGGTGATTATTTCACAAAATATACATATATCAAATCATTATATTGTATACTTAAAACTAATCAGTTTTCAATTATATTTCAACTATATTGCAATAAAAAAAAAGAAAACACGTTTCCCAAGCTATAGGTAGTTCTGTCATGGACATCAGCATTAGAAAAGAATTACTATATTCAAGAGATTGAAATACTATTCAGCCATAAGAAAATATGAAATATTGATATTACCATTTGTGACAACATGGATAGATCTTGAGAATATCATGCTAAGCAAAATATGTCAGACAAAAAAAAGTCAAGAAGCATATGATTTTACTCATATGTGGGATATAAAACTAAAAGCAACAAATGAACAAAAAAGAAAGCAAAAACTCATAGACACAGACAACAGTGGTTACCAGAGGGAAGGGTTGTGAAAGGAGGTAGTAAAGGATAAAGAAGGTCAAATATATGGTGACCAAAAAAGATTTGGCTTCAGGTAGTGCACACACAATGCAATATACAGATCATGTATCATAGAATTGTACGCTTGGACCTATATGATTTTATCAACCAATGTTACCTGAATAAATTTAATGAAAAATAAAAAGATATTTTTCTCTAGGTCACCTAGCAATTTACTGCCAGAACAATATATCCAGGCATTAAAAGATGGGCCCTGGCCGGTTGGCTCAACGGTAGAGCGTCGGCCTGGCATGCGGGGGACCCGGGTTCGATTCCCGGCCAGGGCACATAGGAGAAGCGCCCATTTGCTTCTCCACCCCTCCCCCTCTCCTTCCTCTCTGTCTCTCTCTTTCCCTCCCGCAGCCAAGGCTCCATTGGAGCAAAGATGGCCCGGGCGCTGGGGATGGCTCCTTAGCCTCTGCCCCAGGCGCTAGAGTGGCTCTGGTCGTGGCAGAGCGACACCCCGGAGGGGCAGAGCATCACCCCCTGGTGGGCAGAGCATCGCCCCTGGTGGGCATGCTGGGTGGATCCCGGTCGGACGCATGCGGGAGTCTGTCTGACTGTCTCTCCCCGTTTCCAGCTTCAGAAAAATACAAAAAAAAAAAAAAAGATGGAGTTCCCATCACATAACAGTATCAGGGCTCTCCCAGATATAATGTCCAGGTAATGAACGAGCATCACATAACATTTTCCTGATCTGATCCCAAAATAAACCACACGAGCCTCTCATCTTTCTCTGCCCAGTTGGGATGGCACAGAGTCCCCTTCTTCAGATCGCTCTGCTTTTTCCCCCACTAGCCAAGGTCACCCACAGCTGATCCGGAGCAAACCACACCAGCCTCTGGCAGCCCGTACAAGTGCTGAAACATCCTCACAGAGGATGGACACTTTCTTTCCCACAGAAGACACCAAACACCACACTCGAGAACAGCAGGGCCTCTCAGTGATGAGAACCACGTGCCCTCAGACCCCAACTTCCTTCCCTGAGATCTCACATGCACCAGATACCACTTCCCTTCCCACTGTCAATATTTCAGTCTTCAAATTTTCATGTCTCCAGTCTCCTGCCTCTCCAACCAATTACTAAAATACTGTTATAAGCCATTTTCTAGAAAAGGGTCCCTTGTCTAAATCTGAACAACTTTATGTGCCATTAAAGGGTCTTCATGGTTTGATACCCAAGTGTGCCAATTTACCTCCCTCATTCTCCAAAATATACCTAGGGTTTGGTCAAATTGATCTCTTTGATTCCAAACTACCTCTGTGACTGAAGTCATATTTCCCCTGGCCTAGAAATCTCCTGATATTTCTTTTTACTTACTATATTAAAAAAAACAACAAAAAACAACAAAAAAAAAAAAAAAAACTACAACAACACCTTTGTTAAACTGGGAAGAATTACATAGACAAAAGGAAGGTTTTACTTTCTTTTGTTTGAGATGTATTATAGCCTAGTGGGGAAAAGTATGGAGATTTCCAACCTACTACATTGGAGTATATCTGCTCTCTCTGATTGCTTGTTTCATTGTTGGCCGGCTGCTGAACAAGGCTGCAATCTCCAGTCTAGTCAAGGGCTGCGACTATGACTCCCTGTTTATTGTTGATGTCTATGACCTGACACAGTGCTTGACATAACTGGGGAGTGAATAAGTGGTGAATGTCTGTAACTGCTTAGTAAGTTGCAGAAGTAGAATTTAACCTAAATCTTTGACATAGTTTCTCTGGGTCTGTTTACCTATAAAACAGAAAACCATTTCCATAGACCAAATATAACTTTTGCCTCCAACCTATACTTTCTTTCTGAGATTTCCTCATAATAAAGTATATTTGTCCTCCAGATGAGTGACAGTAACATGGAATAAAATATTAAGGTTGTGAAGCATCTAATAGGGCCCCTGGTGTGCACTAGGTTCTCAGTAATGTTGGGGGAAGCAATGCAGGTGAGGAAGGAACAGTGAAAATAAGAAGACTGGATAAATTAAGGCAGAAAGAAGGAAAGAAGTACAGACTACTGGTTGCTCCCCATATCTATTTTCCCCCTCTTCTATAATTAGAAAATTTTTATCTGAGTATATGGCTGACCACAGTACATACATAATTCATTCACAGTACATGCATACACTGTACATACACAGTTACACACATGGCCACAGTAAACACTAATTTTCTACCTTTCTTGTAGCTAGATATACCATATTTCCCCTTATATAAGATACACCTTCTTTCAAAAAAGTTGGGGTCTAAAAACTGGGTGCATCTTATTCAGTGGTTGTAGAAGTGTGGCATTTAAAATGTCATAGATAGAACTAAGGGCAAGGCAATATATGAAGAGTGATTCGTCATCAGACACAGATGAGGACAAGCTAATAGATGGGAGTTTTGACAGTGATAAAGAGTTGTATGAATTTTATAATGAATAAAACTTGAGTTCAAAAACTTTATGAGCCTGACCTGTGGTGGTGCAGTGGATAAAAGTGTCGACCTGGAACACTGAGGTCGCCGGTTCAAAACCCTGGGCTTGCCCAGTCAAGGCACAAATGGGAGTTGATGCTTGTTGCTCCTCTCCCCTTCTCTCTCTGTCTCTGACTCTCTTCTCTAAAATAAATAAATATATAAAAATAATTCAAAATAAATAAAAGCTGAGAAAAACTTTATGTAATACATTTTTTTTCAAATTTCAGGCCCCAAAATTAAGGTGCATCTTATACATGGGGAAATATGGTAACTAAGCATTTAAATTGTGGCTAATATACAGCTCACAAAAATTAGGAGATGTTTCAAAATTAATATGAAGTGATAAAAAAAAAGAAACATTTGATTTCTATGTGTGTGTGTGTGTGTGTGTGTGTGTGTATGTGTGTGTGACAGAGACAGAGAGAAGAACAGATAGGGACAGACAGACAGGAAGAGAGAGATGAGAAGCATCAATTCTTCACTGTGGCACATTAGTTGTTCATTGATTGCTTTCTCATATGTGCCTTGAGCGGGGAAGGGGGTGGGGGCTCCAGCAGACCAAGTGACCCCTTGGCCCCTTGCTCGAGCCAGCGACCTTGGGCTCAAACTGGTGAGCCTTGCTCTAACAGATAAACCTGAGATAAAGCTGGTGACCTCGGGGTTTTGAACCTGGGTCCTCTGCATCCCAGTCCAATGCTCTATCCACTGCACTACCACCTGGTCAGGCTGATTTTTTTTTAACAAGAACATCAGAAAAGCAAATGACAAGTCAAAGAAAGTTGTTTGATTATGCAAATGAGATACAAAACCAACTTTTATTTCATTGGTGAAAATGCACTATACAAAAGGCTGAAAGTACTGGAGTATCTGGACATTCCCTGATCCCCTAATTTTTGTGAGCGGTAAGTAAAGGCATGTATTGTGGAACCTTCCTCCAAGAAGCAGCTAGGTTATATCCTTTCCTTTGCTAATCCTTCTTCATCCTGCTGCATGAAGGTGGGGTCAGCATCTTGGGCTGCATCCTAGGGATGGCAACAAGGGGAACTGAAAAGAGTCTGAACCCTGAGGACTGTTTGCAGCAAGCCACTGAATCAGACCTAGAACACTTTCCACCAGCCTCTTGCATGAGAGCCAAGTACACTCCTACCTTGTCTGAGAGTCACACTTAAACCTATATCCTAACAAATCAAAAAGAAAGGGATAAGATAGAAATAAGGGAAGAAGAGGCAGTGAGGCAAACATGATCTCTGCACAGTATTGAAGCATAAACACTCTAGATCCACAACTCCCTGTTTTATGGGAACATTCTAAGTTCAAAAAGAGAGAGTAGTTACCAAGGTGGTACTTGCTACCTTTATCAAAATTAGCATAGAGAAGCTCTTGTAGAAGAAAAGAATCATTAAACTACCATTATCAAAAACCATGATAAGTGCTGAGGAAACTGAAATTGACTAAAATGGTAGAGGAAGAGTGTGTGACCAGAGGGTAAGCCAGAGGAAAGCTCTTAAATTCTGCTTTTACAGCTCCCAAGCCTCGCCTGGGGCAGTCTTTGCCTGGTGCTTTACTGCAGAAATCAGTCTCAGCACTGGCCTCATCAGTTTAAAGCAAATACCTCACATGCCTAGAATGCTAATAAAAATAAGTGAGGGACCAGCTGCCTTGAGCCCTCACTACTCAATCCTATCCTCATCTGAGGCACCACACTTGCCTCCTCCCAGTCCTGTGTCTCTAGGTAGTTAAAGGTGACATCTGACCCTAAGTGTCAGGTAAATATTATCAATGGTGACTGGGTAGAATCAGGACATGAGCTTGAAAGGCAGAATAACTAGTCATCTGAGGAGCACAATTATTATAAAGACAACAAAAGGAACAATATCTGAAGCAGCATTGTTAGGATGACAAAGAATTTACAATAAGCATGGTTTACAATTTACAACTGGGAAGATTAGAGAAGCAATTAGTAACATGAAACTTCAAGGGGAAGTCCTAAGAAAAGGAACACAACTTGGAAATATCAGCTATGAAAAATAAAATAGGTGGAATTTTTAACTAGAGCAACGGGATAAACAGTAGGATGGATACAGGTGGAGTACAAATTTGTGAGTTGGAAGATTAAATTGGGAAACTCTCCAGAAGGCAGTAGGGAAAGATAATCAAGTATGTGCCAAACAAAAGCTGGATAGGCATCTTAGTGTCTTGACAAAATGTTTAATGTTATACAGAAAGTGTAACCCAAAACCAGGACTCAAAGCAGGTCTATTGGGCCACCAAGTCAATTTTCCTCTCTGTTATAAACTCTTTTACATAAAACGTCCAAAAGTAGGCAAAGACGAGAGAAGAATAGAGCTCTTACTTATGTGCCCCATTACTTCTACATGCTCTGGCAAAATCTCAAGGTATAGTCAGACATCAGGACATTCAAGTAGAGGCAGGTTGTCAGCATGAACTCCGAGTAATTTTTGGATCATAGTGCCTAAAAATCCACCTTGACAATGTCTCAGAAACTGCCATTAGGAAACAGCCTCTGAGCTGTCTGGCTGATGAAACATAGGGAGTATTTTTCTTCTATCTATAGCTCTTGTACATAGAGCTGTACCTTTACAGGGGAATGCAATGCACTATATTATAGGCAAGACTGAACGGTGAGCTAGCCAAGGACAGGAGCAATGCATGGCTCAGAGAAAACAGTCAATACAGTAAGTTAAATTCAGCCACACTACATACAGAGGGCTTAAGTCAAAAAGCACTGCTAGCATGTGAAATAGTCCTCTCAATAGAAAACAATTCTAAGTATTATAAAAGAAGATAAATTAACTCAAATATTAAAAATCAGGGTTGTTATACAATGTAACCATGAGAGAAAGGTATCGATATAGCACCATGAACACAGAAGATACGATTTGATTCAAAACACGGGTATAGACTACTAGTGATTTTCGTGATAATTCACCTGAAGCATTTTTTCAAATTGAACCAAAAATTAAACTTAGTTATAAAAGAAATCAATGAGCATTATTAGAGCTTTAACTTTCATATACTGTAATTTTCAGTCCTCAGAAACATGAGAAAATATTTTGCTCACTTTTCAAATATTGGCCAAACAGAAACTGAGAAAAACCTACTTTAGAAAATCACCACTACTTAAAGTGTCAAATATCCACACAAGTTTCAACGGCCCAGACATCTGTTTTCAAAAGCATCAAAGAGTCGACTCAGATCCTTGGACTTGGGCATGGTAAATGGAAACATTTGTATGACAAGTTTCAGAATCTTTTCCTATATCAGCAATAATTTTCTGTGTTTTTCCCTGCTGTCATGAAAGTAATTTGTTTCTGAAGAGGAGCTTCTCCTGCATTGAAACCGGTTTCACTCTCAGCTTGATCCTGCGTGAAGTCATCGTAATCTTGTTTTTATGATGCCACAGTCTGTTGCCATGAAAATGATTACAATGTCATAAATTTGGCATTTCAACTTTACAGTAAGATCAAGAAGGAAAAGATGATGAGATTGTTTGAAGGGAATGGTACAAGCATTTCTGGTAATTAGCTAGAGGAACATAGAAATAGTAAAATGCACAAGGAGAAAGAAAATGGATACATGAGTCCAGGTCCTTTCATTTAAGCCACAAATCTGCCTCCCATGCTATCCTTGAAGGTTTACCATGTAGCCCATTTTACTATTAATATCTGTGTGCCCACAGCAAACCCAGTGTGTTTCCATGCCCTCCATGAGCTGAAGCACCTGTTCTTTGAACTCAACACTAATACTTTGGACCAGAGGCTGAATCTTTGAGATATGGTTACTAAACTTTAGAGATGAGATGGGCTTAAGATGTTGCACGTAGAGTTTTTTCCTACCTCATTAGAGTATTTTTAACCTTACGTTTAGCAGAAATGTATCACTCTGAAGAAATAAATGAAAGAGAATTTGTAATTCAATTTAAGAATAAACTTGCCTGACCTGTGGTGGCGCAATGGATAAAGCGTCGACCTGGAAATGCTGAGGTCGCCGGTTCGAAACCCTGGGCTTGCCTGGTCAAGGCACATATGGGAGTTGATGCTTCCTGCTCCTCCCCCCATCTCTCTCTCTCTCTCTTTCTCTCTCTCTCTCTCTCTCCTTTCTAAAATGAATAAATAAAAAATAAATAAATAAATAAATAAAAAAAAAAAAGGATAAACTTTTGAAGGCCAAAGGAAAAACAGTACTCCCTGATTCAGAAACCTTCAAAAGCAATTGTTACACAGTTAGCTCTCTCTCTGGTGCATGTCACCCTCCTTATCTGAGATTATCACTTTGATTCTTACCCCCTTATTTTTGTGTAGCGATAATAGGATACTCTTCGCAGGGATAGTGGGAAAGACAAGTGTTCAGCTAAGTACCTTGCACATAATAGATGCTCAAGAACCCTAAGTACCTTCCTGTCTCCAGGACTTCTATGACACATTCTAGTTTTTTAAATGTTCTATGACAGCTTCACTCTCTGTTCTAGTTTGGCCTTCCGTCCTAATTTCAGTGACATCTGGAACTTCCGTGACTACACTTGCTTATTTTTTCTCCTTTGTTTTTTGGCCATGTCTTCTCTTTTTCGTTTCTTTCTTCCCTACTTGATCATTAAATATTAGAGTTCCTCATGGCTCCTCAATGTTTAGAAAGGTCCCTATCTCTTTCTACACAATCCCCCGCCCCAGCCTCAATGAGACCCACAACTTCAGGTACCATCTAGACCAGGGGTCTCAAACTCAACTCAGCATGTGGGCCGCAGAGCAAGATCACAGCCCTTCGGAGGGCCGCACTAGGTCTACAAAAGGCAACTGTTACGCAACACTTTTCTCACTGCAGTTGAAAACAAAAAAAAATCAGTACAACAAGCACAATCGTACATGCAGTTTACTCAGTGTCACAAAACGACCAGAAACTGTAGTTCGCATCACAACTGCTGTTAACTAAGCTAATATCTAGCTAGGATGCTAGAGAAATGAAAAATACAAGTAGGCCCCTAGGCTTACTTAATTTTATCCAAAATATTTTGAACTTCGTGGATTAGTCTGCGGGCCGCACAAAATTGTTCGGCGGGCCACATGCGGCCCATGGGCCGCGAGTTTGAGACCCCTGATCTAGATACTGATTAATCAAAAATATATTTCCCAACCCAAACCTCTCCTTTGAGCTTATGACTCATCCACAGAGAGATATAACGCACATGGCATGCCATTACTCAAATGGGCAGTGAGTCCTCACTTAATGTCACTGATAGGTTCGTGGACTCTGTGAGTTTAAGCAAAATAATTAATAATGAAAACAACTTACCATCGGCTAATTGATATAAATAAACTAAGTTACTTCGGTATATTTCTGATCACAAAAGTGTCACAAAACTTTCAAATAAAGACTGAAAACACTTCCCATATGTAAAATAGGAATAAATATGAGCTATCCACACGTTTAAGAAAGATTAGTAAAAACAAGTAAAAAAGCACTTATCCCAGTTCAGAGTGAACAGAGACTGTCCTGGCAGCTCAGGGCACAGGCAGATAAAACAACTAAGAAATCCTAGAATTTGTAACTAGAAAGCAGCTCTAGAGATATTTTATCTCCGAAGCTTTGAGGTAAATTAAAGATAGTGAGCAAAATATTTTACTTAGATATTTATTTGCTGGGGTTTACTAGAGAATACTATAACCTGAGTTCCAGAATTTTAATAATATATTATATATAATGGCTTTGGCGGTTGGCATGACTGGAATGTAAAATAAATTAAGAGACGCATAATTTTTAGAAAGGCTGTATGCCCAACACTAACAAAGATGAACAGCTCTCCCCCTCTCACTTCCCTTCCTTCCGCTTGCACTGGGGTCTAGCAGTCTGTGTTGCAGTAAAAGCTCTGAGCATTTTTGCTACTGGCAAAATTGCATATTTCTAGTTCTGTGATCGGAGGAGTCAGCCATTTCAAATTTTTGCAGACAAAATGGAATATTAATGACCCTGATTATTTTTAAATACTATTTGCAAGGTTGTTTAAAATGACTGTGTCATAGTGATGATCAATAACGTAATGAATGTAAAAATACGCTGTGCATGGGAAAGTGCTCCCCAAGCATAAGTGAAAAGATGAAAATATTCAAAAGTACATTTTCCTTTAAAAGAATAAAGTAAATGGTAAACAATCATAACATATTAAAATAGAGAAAATATTAAGAACAAAAACCAAACTAGCATCAGTTGCTTGAGAAAATGGAAGCACCTAGTCAGTTGTTTTAAAACAGGGAGAGATTGATTTTCCAAATAGGAAGCCATCCAAAAAATGTGCAGCCCTTTTAAAGGTCCAGCACAAAATGTTCCTTCCTTATCTTGAGCTCAAGACTCTAAAGCCTAGGACAGCATTTGTCAAAATGTTTTCCTAGAATAATTCTACAGGAACAAAGTGTTTAGAGTCGCAAAACTAGGTCATTCTGAGTCAAACAGAGTTTAAAGGACTGTTTGAGTAATTTTTATAAACTCTACTATGATAATAATAATATGAAAGAGTAGATAATATGAAAAGAGAAATATATTATGCTGCTTTTTCAAACTTATTTGATAACAGAATTATTTTCCTCAAAGCCTGCCATGAGTTTGTGAAAGGATTGTAATCTAAAATGGGACAAAAAGATATTAAATGGAGAATTTCGTGCATGTACCCTCAGAAAAACAAAACTTAAGAGACTGAGACTGATTTCCAGACATGCCTGAATTATGGAAGACCAAAACTTATCTCCACACCAATAAACATCCCAGAAACTCCCTCAACTTAGAGCCGATGAACTCGCTGCAGGGTCCCTGGCCTGACTTCCCTGCTTCTCCACTCCTGACCCATAAAAACAACCCACCCTTGGCTCCGGCCAGATAATTCAGTTGGTTGGAGCATCATTCTGGAATGCCAAGGTTTGCAGTTCAATCCCTGGTCAAGGCACATACTGGAAGCAACCAGTGAAGGCACAACTAAGTGGAACAACAAATAAATGTTCTGTCTCTAAAGTAATTCTTAAAATTTTTTTTTTAAAAAGCCCTTGCTGGTTAGCTCAGTGGTAGAGCGTCAGCCTGGCGTGTAGAAGTCCCAGGTTCGATTCCCGGCCAGGGCACACAGGAGAAGCACCCATCTGCTTCTCCACCCCACCCCCCCTCCTTCCTCTCTGTCTCTCTCTTCCCCTCCCGCAGCCGAGGCTCCATTGGAGCAAAGATGGCCCGGGAGCTGGGGATGGCTCCTTGGCCTCTGCCCCAGGCACTAGAGTGGCTCTGGTCTCAGCAGAGCGACGCCCCGGAGGGGCAGAGCATCGCCCCCTGGTGGGCAGAGCGTCGCCCCCTGGTGGGCGTGCCAGGTGGATCCCGGTCGGGCGCATGCGGGAGTCTGTCTGACTGTCTCTCCCGGTTTCTAGCTTCAGAAAAATACCAAGAAAAAAAAAAATTTTTTAAAATGCATCCCACCCTTGACCCTCATTGGATTTGTCCATAGATTGCTGCAGTTTTCATGACCCACTTGCAAATCTTCTACTGTTACAAATAAACTATTTCTGGTAACTTGATCTTGCCTCAGTTTCCTCTTTTCACAGATCTAACATGGTCAATCTTTAACTAGAAACACCATGAGTTAATATTATAAATGACTTAGAAAATCAGGAACCCTGATGAAGATAAGAGTGTATGAATTTCGCAAAAACACAGTGTAACTTTGCACTGATGTGGATAAATACAAAGATCACTAATTGCCAAAATATTTCATTAAAGGGGCACTGCAGGAGGGTTTAGATTATATAGAAATCTGGAAGAAATTTGTATCTAAATGGAAGAGCAAATTGTGAGAGTAAATGTCGCTACTATGTCAGCCAAATAATTTCTATTTAATGAAACCCAACTTATGTGAACCCTCAGAGTTCCAATCAAACAAATTCCAAAGGCCAGGATATAAGGAGAATTCAAGATTGAAAGCTACAGGTTAAGTGTTTCTGAAAGACTTTTCCATGGAGCCCTGGCCACCTGCATGAGTTGCCTGCCTATGAAATCAGTCCTGCTCAGTCCCTGGGGGACTTGTGCAAAGTGGCTGTTTCCACCACCCATCAACCACTTTCCTCAGCATTTGTCACCTCCTTCCATGGCCTGGGAAATCTCAGTCACTTTCTAAACCCCACACTAAAGCCTGAATTCTGTAGGAAGCCCATCTGAGCCACAGCAGGCTGACACATGCACTGTGCAAAGACCTCTAGCTGGGGGAGCAAATGGTGCAAAATCCAGGCTGCGTTCTGTTTGTCTGGCAGTGTGCCTGGGCACCTCACTGCCTCCACCTGCAGGAAAGAGGTTTTAGACTCTGGCAAAAAGGCCTAGTCAGATGGTCCAATATGTACCTACCACCTCCATGCAAAGAGTAACTGTTTCTAATTCTCACAGGGCCGCCCTATCAGCTTAGAGCATTCTGCTCAGTCAGAACCCTCAGTCTTGACTCCTTGAGCCGTCACTTCCACTCTACTGCCTGAGAAGTGCCCTGTGGCTCTGGTGACCCCAGATAAAAGACTTCTCCCTTGGTCAGAACACGTGCACCCACACCTGTTAGCCTGGGAAGTCTAGAAAGGCTTTTCCATTCTGTTCCCCTTGTCCTGGGCAGAAATAGCAGGAGGACTTCAGAAAAAGAGACAGGACTGCTGTAAGATTAAAATGCATAGGGTGTGTTTCAAAAATTAAATCCCTGTTACAGAATCTATTGGCCTAATATTCCTGTACCAAGCGCCCATGTCCTGGGCAGGTGCAGCATAAAAACACCTACTACTATATCTCTTTTAACCTTGAGAACAGTAACAATTCTTATGTGAATTAAATAACCCTGCTTCCTTAACTTTCCACATTAGATTTTATATCCCAACTCTTGGAACTGTAACTTTCCTATGCACCTTTCCTGAGTTCCAAGTCTCCTTTAGGTGTGTAACAGTTTTATAAGCGCTTTGGTAAAGATACACTTCAGAGAGCAACTTGGGGAGTCATCGTGGTTCACGCCTGTGTTCACTTCCTAATAGCAGGCATCCCTTTTAAAGCATTTTCACTTTGATGACGGCATGGCCCTCCAGCAGGTATCCAAAAAAGAGGAAATAAGCAACCCCTTTCACAGAGCGGCTGGCTTTGTGAAGGAGTGACACCTACAGCATCTCCCTCAATCTCTCTGCCGGTTCTCATTCCCGTCTGCACCAGGGAGTGATCTGGCCAAGACTGGGACTCTCAGAATTCTCCTCAGGGAGGGAAAACTGAATGAGTCAACCAAAGATTCACCGGGAGACTGACAAAGTAATCGGGTTTACACTATCCCAGGAAAATGAAAGGACTTGGCTGCTATGTGCCCTTGTTTTATGAAATATCCCCAATAAGCCTGCTTGCAGTTGTGCTAAAAGCTTTGACTGAAGGACAGTGAGAAATCAGAAAGGCTAGAAAGAAAAAACCTCTCCTGTGCTTACCAGGAGCCCCCTGCACGGAGGCCAGCTGTGAAGTCCCTCAACCTTCTAGGAACGTGGACAGTGGTTCTCACTGAGGAAAGTGAGACATCGCAAGGTATCATGGAGCTTGGACAACACAAAATTTAAAATTTCAATTCCCGTTCCTTCAGAGAAAAGCCCCCATTCCTATCCCTTCTGTGTTAGAATTAATCGAACATTCATTTCTCATGTCCTCTCTGCATGCCAGGATATTTGTCATTCATTTCCAGGATGTCCGGCTATTCCAGGAAGGTTTCACTGTAGGAAAAGCAGCAAACACCACGACCGGCGTGAGAGCTGGCCAGAAGCCGCGGGCCTCGTCCTCCTGGAAGGCTCAGAAGATTTCTTCCCAGCTCTGTGCAAACCATCTGCAGCTGGGTATTTTCCTAGTTGTGAAAAAAAAAAGGTTGTCTTCCCAGCAGAGCAGGACCTATTTGATGAATGGTGGCGGAGGGCTAAGGTGGAAGTGGATTTTGATTGCCTTGATTGCAAGAATCCAGGCATTTAAAAATGACCTAGATGGCTTAACCTGTTTTTATCTGTGTTACAGGAAGGGATAGAACAACAACAGAAAAATCATGGATCTGCTCTGACACAAAGTGGGAAATAAAATAAAGGGGTTTTCTCAGTGTGATCACAATTATTGTCACTGTTTAAAAATTATTTTATTACATAAATGTATTTCAGAAAAAGAAAAGATTCAAGCAATATGGAAGCACAGAGATTAAAATGAGTAAGTCCATTGTGTACATCTCTCATACTCCAATTTTTTCTCCCCAAAGATAACCAAACTGGTGTATATGCTTCTGGTCACTTTTCTATATATTGACATTTATAAATGGTAGATTTTTCCTAAACATAGTTTTCTGCTTGTTGCTTTTTTCACTAAACATCTTCCAGGTCCTTCCATGTTGGTATAAACAGGTCTGCCTCTTTGTCTTTGATGGCTGCAGAGTGGCGATCTGATATCGAAAATAGAAAGTAATCATTGTATCGTCATGGCTCAAAAGAACTTTGCAAAAGAAGTGTCTCATTTGCCTGGTTTTGTAGTAACTTTTTTCAAAAACAATAGCTTGCAGAGCCATGCTTGAATGGCTTGTCACTGACACAAAAATGCTCCACAAAAAAAAAGCCATAGAGCTTGCTCTCCCTGGAAGCAGCTTGGCATGAACCTTGCTGTGACATCTGGATGGTCTTGGGGTAAGCAGCTCTGCAATACCTCCTTAAAACCGAGAGAGTTCAAATAATTTCCAATCCTGGAAATGCTTTACATAAAACCTGTATTTTCCCGTGACCCTGTTAGTCCTTAACACAAAGAGAAGGTTGTTGGGGGGTGGGGAGGTGAAAAACGAAATAGAAGAAGGGCGACACTGATTTGTTAGGTTGATATTTCTGATAGCTCTTACTTGCTTTCCACAAATCCTGTAATGGTTAAGCAATCCCTCATTAAATTAGGGGTTCTTAATTGGGTTACTCGCCTTATTACAACATTGGCCTCTGTTTCCCCCCCATGAATTATTACCCTTTTGCTCTGAGCAAGTTAAAGACTTTTTAACCTTTCAAGTAACCAAGTTTCAGTTATTGCTACAGAAATACATCATGAGGAGTATAATAGTATCTTCCTTTTCTTTTTTAGAAAGTAAAATGATCGTGAAGTTTAAGGAAAAGAAAAACTAATTGCATTCTGTGACACCTCAGGATTCTATGCTTTTAAACAAAAGTATATCTGTTTCTCTCCAGAAACTAGTATCATTCATTTCACATCCACTTGTAATGAATTAGCACAAATCTGTAATCAATGCTATCAAAGGCTAGTGAGAGCACCAGTAACATTGACGTGAGAAAACTTTGTATTGATATAATGCCTGAAATCCATCAACCTTTCATTATTCTGTCTCTCTCCCATTGCTCTTGCAGACGTGAATAACATTAAGATCCTCACTTCCCAGAACCTTCCATAAACAGGGAAGTGGGATCCACTGGAGAGTCTAGTACAGCTACTGGATCTGACCCCATCAAAAGCTACAGTGAGTAATCTTAGCATCAAAACACTATTCTTCCTGCAAGGAAATATCAAAACTCAAGTGGTCATGGCACTTCGAGATGGCCTTATTTACAGAACCTTCCAGTTTCCTATCCCTCGCCACAGACTGTGATTCCTGGAGGACATGGTCCTCAGCAGCAGTGAGGCCTCGCGCCCGGGACTGGGCCTGAACACAGCTTGGGCTCTCCTCCACATTCCACTCTTTCAAGTAACCTTTCCAGGGCTGTGCAGTCAGGCCAATTATCTTAGAAACAAGCAATTATAACCACATTCACTGCTCCCTAAAAGGGTGAGTGCATTCCAGTAACAATTTCTCATGAAAGAAAACAGTAATTGAAGGATTGGCAAGGCTATTGCAACAGACCAAGACCTCTGGAAAGACGTTTAATAGCACATGTGCACGTCTACACACACACACACACACACATACACACACATACACACACACAAGGAGTTCACTTGCTTTCCCAACAGAAGAATTTTTCCTTTTTATCCAAACACATTAAATATTTTCTGGAGAAAAATATAGGCAATAGGAAGCAAAATAGATGAAGCTAGGGCTGGCATTCTGGGTTCTGGTCATGCAGTGTTACTTAATATCTTCATTTTTTCCTCTCTTGCTTACAGACTGCTACAAGTTAAGTCTCAACCTTAAGTATTTGTAAAGTGTTACCTCTGAGATAATACAAGCCAAAGTACTTTAAGAAAGGTAAACTGTTCTATCAGCCTAAGGTAAACTAAGCCCTTTTTGGAGCCTAATTCACATCTTTATCCATAGAACACAAGACCAGCTCAACCCAGGCATGGTACCTTGAGCAATCAGACCATCTTACTTATCTGGATGTATTGCTCTAAGTGGAGAACAGTCCTCAGACCTAAATCCTGACTGAATACAGTACACATACTAGCAAACACATGCAACCTACATGCACTTATTCAAATCCATACACACAATGCTTTGGATCTAATTGTCTGAAGACCATTTACTGGTATTTAGGACCAGGTGGTAAAGTCCTTGAGGGAAAGAATTTACTTATCTGACAATTCCCCACAAAACAGACTATAAGACTTTATACATCATCAAGTTAGTAACTAGCTGTTGAATTGATTAACTATCAGACAGTCATGATAGTTTTATAGATTCTGGACCTCTGCAATGACACGTTAACACATACTGAGTAGACTGGTGAAACTTACTGTCCAAATGCATTTGCTTTTGCCCAAAGAAAAGACATGTGTTTCTTCATTTATTTCATTTATATGTGCTGATATATTTCTTCCCTTTGGGCAAAAGTGTACCTTTGTGGAATATGTGCATATACAAACACGCCTGCTTATATTGATATATATGTAGGCAGCAGGGCACTCGTTGCATTTGGTTCAGGAAAACAAGACAAACCACTGCGAGAGGAAGGGGATGTCTGACCTTGCTACTTCGTTTTACATGAGTATTAGGACAGAGGGGAGACAAAAGGTAATTGAGCTGGGATTCTGGGGAAACATTTTGTAAGTGAATAAAAGGCCATAGTGATGAGTTCAGTGGCAGAAGGAATTTCCAAACACATCTCCAGAGAATCTGGAGTGAACCTAAATAGAAAGGCTTTCTTTCTCAAAATGCATAAAATGCTAGGTTTAATATTTGCCTCTTGCCCGCTTGGGTAACACCAGTTTTCAGTTTGGACCACAGAGCCCAGCCCCAAATGTCTGGGCTCCCTGCGCGGCTAAGTGGTGACAGAGTGCCACCTACTGGCAACAGTTGCAAAATGCTCCCCGCCTGTCTCTGGAAGTGGAGACTGAGAATAGATCTTGATCTGTCAATAGGGCTTTTGAAATTCCATTACTCAAAGGTAGGAAGAAAGGGGAAACAATGAAGGGCCTATGCTTTCAACCCCCTCCCTAGCTATTTCTCCAAATATCCTTGGGAAAAAAATGCAAAGGAAAAGAAATGGAAATGTCCCCTAAGAAAAGAAGGGGAGGGCAGAATTTGGCTTGTCTGAGGGAAGGGAGAGAAAAGGGTTGGTTTCGGCTCCTTGAGGCCAGGTTCTAGAAAAGGCTTAAGCATGACCTGGCTGGTAGCTCAGTGAATAGAGCGTCTGCCCAGTATATGGATATCGTGGGTTCGATTCCCAGAGTACACAGGAGAAGGAACCATCTGCTTCTTCCCCTCCCCTTTTTCTCCCTCTCCCCCTCCTATAGCCAGTGACTCAAATGGTTTGAGTGTAGGCACTGAGGATAGCTCTGTTGCAGGTGTCATCCTCAGATGCTAAAAATAGCTCAGTACTCCAGCATCAGCCCCAGATGGGTTGCCAAGTGGATCCCAGTTGGGGTGCATGTGAAAGTCTGTCACATTATCTCTGTAGGGTGGTCAGCAATGGGGGACAGTCACGTGAGGAACTCAGACCCGGGAACTTTGGTTAGGGCTGCCCACAACCAAGCACGCCAAAAGATACTTCCTAGAGGTCCTTGGGAAAAGAGCGACCATCCATCAGCCAGTGAGATTTCACCACGTCATATTAGCTCGCCCACCCTAGAGGACCCCTTTAAATATCCCTCACGCAGTTTAATCCATGCAACTCCTCTGGCCTCTGTCCCCCAGGACCAGAGGACCTTGTCGGGTGGGATGCACTGTACTAAATAAAGCCTTTGCTATTCCACACTTCATGGCTACAGCCCATTCCTTCCTTCTTGGCAGGGAAAAATACCTTACATTTTGGTGCCAAAAACTGGGAGGATTTTTGTTTGTTTGTTTGTTTGTTTGTTTGGGTTTCTTTTTTAAGATTTTATTTATTCATTTTAGAAAAGGAGGGAGAAAGAGAGAGAGAGAGAGAGAGAGAGAGAGAGAGAAAGAAAGAAAAGGGGGAGAGAAGGGGGAGGAGCAAAAAGCATCAACTCCCATATATGCCTTGACTGGGCAAGCCCAGGGTTTCGAACTGGTGACCTCAGCATTCCAGATCGACGCTTTATCCACTGTGCCAGGGAGGATTTGAAGTCCACAAGGACCATTCCTCTCCCCTTTCCCTCCAAGAAAGAATCAGGACCTCCAACCTTCCACCCACTTCGACACACAGTGCAATAAATTCCCTGCCTCTAGCCTCCCCTCAGTTCTTTCTGCCGAGACTCCCTGTCCAAAACTAGCTACATCAGGGACCTCTTTCTGTCCGAATGCATGTGCCCGAGGAGATATCCCAAGCACATCCACTTTCCCTATCCATCTGTGGCCATAGCTTGAGTTTTGGGACGCCAATTCTCATCTCTGACCACTCCAAGGACTGAGGGTGGCTGTGGGGGCACAGGAATCTAAACCTAATTCAAAAACACTCTGGGAGTTGCCTTATCCGAAATCTCTCCCTCCCTAAAGAAGAGGAAACTGTTCTTCTTCTCCGCTGTGGCCAGGCCACAGAACCCCCTGGATTATCGGATCAGGTATCCTCCTGAAGGAACTTTCGGTTTTAACACCCTCACCAATTTATCACCAAAAAAGCTGGGAACTGATTGGAGATCCCCTATATACAGGGCTTCTAGTTATTTGCATGCCCGTCTTTAATCTCTGTGCCTCCTGTTCTATGCGCAGGCTTTTTTTTTTTTTTTTTTTTTTTTTTTTTTTTTTGCTAAAGAAACCTCACCTAAAACCTCCACTCCTAATCTTTCCTTCTCCATGGACTCCCAATTCTCTCCCCCTCCTGCCTGACCCCCAGGGGTACCCCTCTCTCAGGACCCCTCTCTGACTCCTCTGAGGACCTCTTCCACTTGAGTCTCTTCCCTCCAGAAAGCCCCCTCCCTTTGCAGGATCCTGTTTCTCATTCACTTGCAAATACCAGTCTCTCTTTCTCCTCCCTGGCTGGCCAGGGGCCCCTCCCTTCTCCACTGTGTTCTTAAGTCCCTCCTCCGTCAGGCCATTCTCAGCCTGGCATTGGCCCTTACACCGGTTTGCAGGATGCCCAACCCCAATCTGCTTACAGGAAGTTCTGGCCCTGTCTTGCCTCTAGCTCCAGCGTTTCCAGCTGGATTTGGATGCCAGACCCCCTAGGAGCCCTCCTCCTTTTACTCTCAACCCCCAAACTCCTATCCGGGACCTGTGAACATGGCATTTAAATTTTTCAATAATCGTAAAAGACCAAGACTGTTCACCAGGCCCACATGCAGCAGAAGGTAACGCTCCAAACCCAGGCTCTTGTGGCAGCCCTGGGGCCGGCATTGCAACAGGGGCAAGGCACAGGAGGCACCCAACCCAAGTCCAGGCCACAAAGAAAATCCCCACCAGGAGCTTGCTTTAAGTGTGGCAAGCAAAACCAGTGTACCCAACAGGGTCCCTGCCCGTGGCTGGCCACTGAGCCCTGCCCTATCTGCAAGCAGTCCAGTCACTGGCAGAGCAATTGCCCCTTTGGGCAACAGGCTTTTCCCTCAACACCTCTATGTGGAGGACGAGCCAGCCAGGTGGGTGCATCGCTCAAACTCCTAGGACATACCTGGACTCGGAGAACCCAGGGTATGCTGCAACTAGTGGGTAAGCCCATCTCATTTCTTGTGGACACGGGGGCTACCTTCTCTGTTTTGCCATCACACTCTGGACCTCTAGTTCCCTCACAGGTCTCAGTTATGGGAGTGGATGGGACCCCTTCTTTTCTCCTTTGCATACCACCCCTGACATACAATTTGGATGGAATCCCCTTTTTTGCACTCCTTCTTAGTTATGCCATCGTGCCCTGTACCCCTTCTGGGTTGAGACATTCTACACAATCTCAGAACTACTATCCAACTGACAGCATCTTCCCACTTACTCCTACCATTCCTTAATACAAAGGACTCCCCCATAATCAATACTACCCTCATTTCTAACCATGTCTCTCACCTCAAGCTTACCCCCATGCAAGATCGCTGGCAGTTTGGAACCACTGGGCCCTACCCATCTCCAACTCACCAAAAGGCTAGACCCTACAAATCCTCCTATTACTCCTCTTTTTTTTTTAATCCTTACAGGACCATATCAGCGAAGTTTCTCAACTCACGGCCAAACAGATGTTCCTCCCAACTCCCTTCAAAACCACCAACTTCAGATCTCCCCTCCCCACGATACCCCTAATCAGCAGGAAGTAGCCAGACGAATAAGCGGCACCCCTAATTAACACCAAAAGGTTGGAATGTATGGCGAGGATGTGGAGAAAAAGGGAACCCTCCTGCACTGCTGGTGGGAATGCAGACTGGTGCAGCCACTGTGGAAAACAGTATGGAGATACCTCAAGAAATTAAAAATCGAACTGCCTTTTGACCCAGCTATACCACTGTTAGGAATATACCCCAAGAACACCATAGCACTGTTTGAAAAGAAGAAATGCACCCCCATGTTTATGGCAGCATTGTTCACAATAGCAAAGATTTGGAAACAGCCCAAGTGTCCATCAGAGGATGAGTGGATTAAAAAGCTTTGGTATATATATACTATGGAATACTACTCAGCCATAAGAAATGATGACATAGGATCTTTTACAACAACATGGATGGGCCTTGATAACATTATACTGAGTGAAAGAAGTAAATCAGAAAAAACTAAGAACTATATGTTTCCACACATAGGTGGGACATAAAGATGAGACTCAGAGACATGAACAACAGTGTTGGGGTTACAGGGTGGGGGGAGGAGAGGGAGGGGGTTGGGGGAGGGGAGGGGCACAAAGATCATGGCTTTTCAGCATTGGCCATATTCCCCCCTTAATCTATAGACAGACAGCAAATATTTACGTATGGTGTTCCCACTATAAAGACTGCTGTCTTAGGGACAAATGCTGACAAACTATTTCAGCAGTTCCTCCTTCTTCAAAGACTTATATGTAAACATAGAGCTCCATGTTTCATAGGACATACTCAAGCTCACTCCATGCTTCCTGGTGCTTTAGCACAAGGGAATGCCCCCCCCCCTTTTTTTTTTTTTTTTTTTTTTTTGTATTTTTTCTTTTATTTATTTATTTTTTTGTATATTTCTGAGGATGGGGATGGGGAGGCAAGCAGACAGACTCCTGCATGCGCCTGACTGGGATCCACCTGGCATGCCTACCGGGGGGAATGCTCTGCCCATCTGGGATGTTGCTCTGTTACAACCGGAGTCATTCTAGCAACTGGGGCGGAGGCCATGGGGCCATCCTTAGTGCCCAGGGTGGATTTGCTCCGGTGGAGCCTTGGCTGTGGGCGGGAGGAGAGGGACCGGGAGGGGGGAGAGGGGGAGGGGTGGAGAGGTAGATGGGCGCTTCTCCTGTGTGCTCTGGCTGGGAATCGAACCCGGGAATCCTGCACACCAGGCCAATGACTCCGATGGGTCTACCATATCATGCTTTTTACCTAAAAAAAAAAAAATTTACATTTCTTTTGAAAGCTGATGAACAGGAGACACCAAATCTACCTTCTTTATTAGATCTAGCTAATAACACTGTTCTGTCTTTTTTCCAAATAGCCCCAGATATATGGAAAAGATTTATATAGGCGGATGGGGATCCTCAAACCCCTCAGCGAGATCTTCTGAGAATGGCTTTTAAGATACCTAGAGGCAGAAAAAGCCCAATAGAGATCAGGGGGAACTACCAGCTTTTAGGATACACCCTTAAAGGCTCCAGCACCACAAAGGGGTCTCATAGGATGCCATCTGGGTCCTGCTTCAATAGTGGAAAGGAAGGTCATTGAGCTAAAGCCTGCCAGGCTTACACACCTCTACTGTGAGGAAACAGGGACACTGGAAGGTGGGCTTCCCCCTCGCTCCTCTAAGGGAGGGTTCAGTCTCTTCCAGGCCTGCTCCAGCCACCTATGACCTAACCTTGCCCAGAATGCTGGGGTTTGCCACTGAAGGCTGAAGGTGCCCAGGGCCGTCGACCCCATCTACGACACTGTGGACGAGCCTAGGGTATTTCTTCCAAGAAGCAGGTAAACTGATCTCATTTGCACAAGGGCCACTTAACTATGTTTTGCCTGAATAGTCAGGTTCTTTATTCTTCCCTCAAAGATCTCTGTTGTGGGTGTTGATAGTCCTATTTTCTGCTGCTTTGCTTAATATATAGTGTTTCCTTTATTCCTCCTACCTCAATGCCCCACTCATATTTCAGGCTGGGACCTACTCTTAATTTAGAGCTCTCTTTCCTCCTTTTGCCAACTTGTATTATGAATTTACCTTTGCCACCCAGCTTAGTGTATCCCAAGGTTCTCTTTACCAGGCCACAGTCACAGAGCTCCAGGGAAAAGCAACCTGGTCTCAACTCTCCAGGCAGAGGAGAACAGAAGCTCCATATCCACGCATGCTGCAAATGGCTTTTTCCAGTCTACCTGAATCATTACCAGCTAGAAGCAGCGGTCATTGGGACGTGGACATGAGCTGCAAAGTATAGAATGGTGACAACAATTCCAGTGCCATACGGACTTTTCCTGTGGGGAACGTTCCTGGACTCCTGCTCCCTGTGACAGCTCCTAACAGACTGAACTGTGGTTGGGTTGCATTTTTCAGGGATTTGGCATGGTGAGGGGGCCAACTTGGACTTGGGGAACATGTTAAGGACACTACTCATTTATGGATTCTTGCTGTATTGGCCAAGAGTTTGCTTAAAGGCTTTTAATCACTGTAAAAAAAATAGAGGACTAGATGAAGAAGATGGGGCACATATACACCATGGTATATTATTCAGCTAGGAGAAATGATGACATTGGATCACTTATAGCGGAATGGTGGAGTCTTGGTAGCATTGTGCGGAGTGAAATAAGCGAATCAGAAAAAAACAGGAACTGCAGGATTCCATACATTAGTGGGACATAAAAGCGAGACTGAGAGGCATGAACAGGAGTGTGGTGGCTATGGGGGGTGGGGGGAGGAAAGGAGGGAGAGGGGGAGGGGAGGGGGAGGGGTACAGAGAGAACTGGATGGAGGGTGGCAGAGGACGATCTCTCTTTGGGTGATGGGTATGCAACATAACTAAATGACAAGATAACCTGGAAATGTTTTCTTTGAATGTATGTACCCTGATTTATTGATGTCACCCCATTAAAATAAAAATTTATTTATATATAAAAAAAAAAAAAAAAAAAAAAAAAAAAAAGGTTGGAATGTAGGGTGGTCAGCAATGGGGGACGGTCACGTGAGGAACTCAGACCTGGGAGTTTTGGCTAGGGCTGCCCACAAGCAAGCACACCAAGAGAAACTTCCCAGAGGTCCTTGGGAAAAGAGTGACTATCTGTCAGCCAATGAGATTTCACCACGTCACATTAGTTCACCCACCCTAGAGGACCCCTTTAAATATTCCTCATGCAGTTTAATCCTTGCAACTCCTCTAGCCTCTGTCTCCCAGGACCAGAGGACCTCGTTGGGCGGGATGCACTGTACTAAATAAAGCCTTTGCTGTTCCACACTTCGTGGCTACGGCCCCTTTCTTCCTTCTCAGTGGGGAAAAATACCTTATAATCTCCCCTTCTCTTACCTAAAAAAAAAATTTTTTAAGAAAAGAAAAAGTTTATGTTGTAAAGTACTGTTCCACCAGATTAATATAGAGACACCAAGTCCAAATGAATTTTTAGGAGTTTTATTAATAGGAGGAGATTTATTAATAAGCCGGCTGCATATGACAAACATGGGGTATAGCTGACCCAAATTGTGCAGCCCAAAATATAGCTCTGAAGCTGGTTCTATACACTTGATCACATACAGGTTGGCAGGAAAAGGAGGGGAGCATGACAGAATCATTATTAAGCTTATAATATTCATCTATAGGATTTATAAAAAACATTCTTACATATTAAAACTTATAAGGTAACACAATAGTGAAGGGTGTTGTTTTACATTTCAAAAGACATCTTCAAATCTTTTAGTGTCCATCTGCCACCCCTTTGTCTAGAGCAGGGGTCTCAAACTCAACTCAGCATGTGGGCCGCAGAGCAAGATCACAGCCGTTCGGCGGGCCGCACTAGGTCTACAAAAGGCAACTGTTACGCAACACTTTTCTCACTGCAGTTGAAAACAAAAAAAATCAGTACAACAAGCACAATCGTACATGCAGTTTACTCAGTGTCACAAAACGACCAGAAACTGAAGTTCGCATCACAACTGCTGTTAACTAAGCTAATATCTAGCTAGGATGCTAGAGAAATGAAAAATACAAGTAGGCCCCTAGGCTTACTTAATTTTATCCAAAATATTTTGAACTTCGTGAATTAGTCTGCGGGCCGCACAAAATTTTTCAGCGGGCCGCATGCGGCCCGCGGGCTGCGAGTTTGAGACCCCTGGTCTAGAGGTACATACATCAATCACACGATTTCAGGATGGGAGGGGTTTACATGATGTCAGAGGATTAAGCGTTTAAAGAAAGAAAGGGGAGAGGAAAAGGCCACTTAACCCCCCCCCCCCCTGGGCACCTGGCTAGGTGTTTACCTTCTTCCTCACAGGTGTAGGGGGAGGGAGGGAATTCCAGTCTCCTTACCACCTCCATTCAGAACCCAGCACAAAACCTCTCCATTTACAACACGATGCTGCCGTCCATCCTGACCTGGTGCAGATCACATACAAGGATAGAAATCATATTTACAAAATCACTCTGTACGCTTAGCCCAAATTATAAAATGCCCTTTAAGCTTCTTATTAAAGGGGATTTCTTATCTCAGTACATAGTATGTCTAGGAAACTCCCACATTCCTCTCCCTTCATTCTCTACAGAAAGGAGGGGGCAAGAAACCTAACTTTCTCCTAAAATATTAATATTAATTTTTACAACTCTTTGGTACCTTATCACACTTAAACCCATGCTGCGTGCCATCCCCCTCCATCTCAGTCAGCTCAGCTACCTAAGGAGATGCTGGTTACCTGGGTCTCAGGAGCCACCTGCAACGAAGGGACAGTGGGACAGGACTGCTGGCAGGTGCCGTCAGGAGCTGCACTCTGAACCCTGTTTATCCTGGCAGAGAGGTGCTTTCATGCCTAAGTGTGACAAAGGCCCCGCCTTCCTTGCCATCCCAGATTCCTGCAGATTGAAGGACAGCCCTGGTGTCACTCAGAACTACCAGGAGTCTACCAGCTCCCATAGCTGTCTATCTTCAGACCCCAGACAGTTTGATTTTCACCACGTTCTGTGATTTCTGAGCCAGGGCGGGGCTGCCACACCACTGGCAGACACCCTCACTTATGCCCCACGACCCACAGCAGAGCCCTTATGAAGTCTTCACTTTTAAGGCATCCACATTTCAAGAACCACAGAATTCTCCCTTTCAAAGGGCTGGCACATGCAAAGACAAAATGCACTAAAAGACCCAAACTGGGAACACTTTCTTAGCTATTGAGTTGAATGAGTAGTCCAACAGAGCCCTTCTCCCAGGTTCCTGACGTGTGACTGGCAAAATGAGGAGCCAGTCAGTCACTGACCCAGTCGCTCACTCACACACAAGACCAGCAAGTGTGACTCACACAAGGTAGTTTGCACCACGTCTCGGTCCGCTCTCCCCAGCACTCCCTCCTCAGGGGGGGCTGCAGCCAGCCACCAGCTCCCACCTGTACTTCTTTGACTCCCTGGATCTGGACCAGCCATCTCAAAACAATGAGAATCTTTTTACAGAGAACTTAAAATACATTTTTCAGTTTTGAGAGGCTGTAATGACTCTTTTGCTGAAAATGAGACAAGGGACTCCACATTAGATTTATGCCATGTTGTCTTCATTTTGCCAAATTCTCTTAAAATAAAAAATAATCCCAAGAAAGAAAGCAAAGAAGCACACGACAGATACATTTTTCAGCCTTACAAAACTTAGAAGGGGCTGTGCAATCTCATTCCTTGAATTTAGGTTTTAAATTACTTATAACCCAAGAACAATTTCAATGCAAAAGAATCAAGCAGGGATGATTCTTAGAATGGTGGTCACAACCTAAAGTTCTGGTATATCTATGACATTGGGATAGTAAAAACTATCTCTTCTTTATTTAACACTATGTCCTTTCTTTCGTTTTCAAAAACTCTGCAATATTTAAGACTTTTTTAAGAAATGAACCTACCACTAGTAGATGCACTAAATAAAGCAAAACCTAAGTATTGACGTGTGTGGCGATGTTGATTAAAATGGAAGGTGGGGCCAGCAGGGAAAAGGGAGATGTGTCCTGGTGTGCCTGTGCCTATATGCATTCTTCTTGTGTTGCCCACATCTCTCCTGTTAAAGCGTCAACTCCTCCTGGAGAGAAGATTTTTGTTTTTCTTCCTGTTTCATATTCAGGTCCCTAACACAGTGCTCTAGGGAGAGCAACTACTCAGCAACATCTTGTTTCACCTGGCTCTGGCTGCCCTGGTTTTTTTAAGTAAATCCATCCTTATGGAGAAAGAAGAAAATCCTGCTGGTTCAGACATTTAAATACCATTTCAGGATCAGAATCAGGTACCTCAAGAGCAAGTCTAGATCAGCTGCATTCTCTTGGCTCCTACTGGGGATATCCAGAGAGGTTTCTCCCTATGGCCCCTCGAGAACCCCCTCTACCATGACCACCATCTCCCATTGTTAGCTTTGTGATAGGTGTGCTCCTGCTATGGGCTTTGTGCCTGGATTCTGGCCCGTAACTCTAGCCTATTTCCCCATCACTTCTGAGCATGAAGTTTTATCTTGAGTTCCTAGATTGCTGAGCTTTGCTCTTGAGTGATGGTTAGCTATCTGCTTGCTTGGACTGCCAAACACTGAATGTCTTTGTCTCTTTGATTCAACTCCTGGCCACTTTCATCTCATCTTGGTCTCCATATGAGTAAATAATTTGCTTATTTCAACTGGCAATGCTGTGGTTCTTTGTACATCTTTGTATGTGCCCAAATTCCAGGCACACAAAAGAGATACATGTACAATAAAGATGACAAAACAAATGAACAAATTAATAAGTATATGATATTAGTATTATCCAATTGACAGCACCCCTTGGGCACCCCCAAACCAATTCATCCCTAATAGGAATACTGTATTCCTGGTCCCAGGGTCTCCTGTCCCCTGCTTTCCTTCTGTAGACACAAATCTAGAGATAAGTTAGGGTTCCAAGTCTTCCCACCCAGAGCCAATGGGCAGGTGTGGAGCCAGGTTCTCAATCATTCAGAAGTACCCTCCAGTCATGAGTAGACAGCCAGACCTCCGGTGAGTCTCCAAGTTGTGGCAGATGTGGTGAGAGACAGGTTCAGACCTGGCATCTCCTAAGAGCCACCATTATATTTAACCAACACCTACAGAGTACTTACTACTTTGTACAAGACATTTATTTAATCCTTGTAACAGCTCTGTGGCTATCACTGCACTTGATCCATGCGAAAACTGAGACACTCTGATGTTAAGTGACCTGCCCAAGGTCACATACTGGCAGGGCTGGGCCCTGAACTTAGGCAGGCTGGCTCCAGAGACTACGTTATTATCCTCTATGCTACCGTGACTCTCCATTCTGTGACCTCCCTTGTGCTATTCTAGTCATCCCATCAAGAAAGAAGACAATGATAATTTGATACAAGTCAAGTTATGAGAAAACTCAAATTTATACTAAATATGAAACTAGTCTATTCATCTATTCTCTGTCCCAACAAAATACTGCTTAATTCAGAAAGGGGACTAGGCCATAGCAATCTTTCAGCTCAGAGGTCAGACCATGGCAGTGGGAATTCAGGAGGAGGACAGGTTAGCTCTGAGAAATATGTAGAATTAGAAGAATGTGATGTCTTGGTGGAGGAGTTACAAGACAAAGTAGAGACCAGGATGGCTCCAGCCTTCTTAGGACTGTTGACTGGGTGAATGACAGCACTTCTAATGAAGGTCAGGCTATAAGGATATGAGCAGGTTTTGACAGGAAAGCAATGGAGATGATGATTTACTTTATATAGGCTAAAAAACACAAGATTAAGACATGCTTTTCCCAAGAAGCATAGACAATGTAAAAATAGCACCTCAATAAAACAGCAAAACAATCTGAAAACATTTTAGACCCATAAAAATGTTCATTTACCTGAAACTTGATGAATGTTCTGCTGGCAATATCACCCAGATATTTCACTGAATATACTATACTGCACACACTTTCACAACTTCACGTTTTCAGACTTGCATATGGACCCGGTTATCCCTCCAATCAGGGCCACACTCCTGTCCAGGGCGCCCGGCGGGGGGGGGGGGGGGGGCAGGCGGGGGCTCGCGCGCCCGCCAGGCTCTGCTCATCCCCCAGGAGGTCTCCGGGACACCAGGCTGCGGCCCTGAGTGAGCGCCAGCGGGCCCGGGTGCGGAGAACATACCCGCAGTGTGGACTTGCCCAGGATGGGTAGGACCCTGCCCAGGGGGATTCAGGACTGAGACCAAAAAGTTGATTTAAAGCAGAGGTAAGGAGTCGGAAGTAAAGGAATCAGAGGTGAGTAAGGAGCCTGGAGTAAAGGAATCTGAGGTCTGATCGTAGAGAGATGCTCCCCAGAGTCTTCCGCTGGCTGGCCAGGGAAGTGACGGATACATCAGGAACAGACGAGGGGGCGGCAATTCAGGTAACCCCTTTCATTTTTTTATTTTTTAAATGTTTTATTGGTTTTAATTTGTTATGTTTACATAGTTACAAGTGTACTCCCGAATATATTTCCCTCCTTCCCCCTCTTGTCCTCCTTGATCCCCCCTTACCCCCCTCCCCGTACCTTCCCCTCTTCCCTCCATGATTTACTATCCTGCCCTCTATCTCTCTCTGTTATGTATATATACTTTCACTGATGTCTTTCCTTTCTTTGTTCCCCTCCTCTCATCTCCTTTCCCTCTGGACTCTTTGACCCCTTCTCTGCCGTTCTTCTGTTCCTCAGTTCACATTGTTCATTGGATTCCTCATATGACTGAAGTCATATGATATTTTTCTTTCTCTGCCTGGCTTATTTCACTTAGCATAATAGACTCCAGGTCCATCCATGTTGCCTCAAAGGGTAAGATTTTCTTCTTTCTCATGGCCCCATAGTATTCCATAGTATATATGTACCACAGCTTTTTGATCCACTCATCTACTGCTGGACACTTGGGCTGTTTCCAGATCTTGGCTATTGTGAACAAGGCTGCAATAAACATGGGGAGTGCATTTCTTATTTTGAATTGGTGTTTGTTATTCTTAGGATATATTCCTAGAAGTGGGATAGCTGGGTCAAAAGGCAGTTCTATTTTTAATTTTTTGAGGAATCTCCCAGGTAACCCCTTTCTTAGAAGAGATGTTTCAGGTCAGTGACAATAAACTACAGACCCACTTACACATTTACTATCACTTGTTCACATGTAGTCTGTTTTGCATGGACTCACACCCAGGTCTTTGCAGGTATCTGCCCTCTTGCTTCCCTTGCTTGGGCCTCCCAGGAAGCTCGTGGCTGCCTCTTCCCACAGTCACATTACAGACAATGGGGGCCCACCGCCCTTCGTCACTGGTGATCAGAAGGCCGGACACTGCCTTCCCTTGTATTTCAGTGCAGCCAATCAGCAGTGTCTCCTTCATGAATCTATCAGGGCTACCATTGCCAGCAAATAAAATGACAGAAAACCAAATTCTGATTTTCAAATAAGCCAGAAATATATTTTTTTAGTATAAGTATGTTCCCTGAAATATTTGGACATAAATATACTAAAAAAAATTATTTGTTGTTAATCTGAAATTCAAATTTAACCAAGCAGCCTATATTTGATCTGAAAACACTGTGGGCTTCAAAAAAAATTTTTTCTATAATCTGCAAGTATCCACAAGGGAGGCAAAAAAGTTTAAATACATAAACTAACTGCTGAATATAATCTTATAAAGAACTGGGAAGTCATAGTCGCTTAAACTCTGCCAGAGCCTTCTCCTTTTCCGGCCTTTCTAATCTTAATTAGTGACACTACCAATCACCCAATCGGAAATGCTGGGAACCATCCTAGACTCTGCCCCCGCCTTAGCCCCCACACACCTGGGCTGCAAATCCACCTGCCAACCAGCTTTCAAATTCACCCCTCTCCTTCTCCCATTCTGATGAGGCTCTTGGCTGAAATATTGCCATTGTCTTCCAAAAAGATCTCCACCTCCATCTGACCCTAGTAAAATGAGCCTGGAGACTCGGATCCATCTAAAAATTCAAATCTAATTGGGTCACTTTGGTTAAAGCTACTGAACAGCTCATTCCTTGCTCCGACGTGTAGGCTGTCTGCGGCGGCCTCTGCTCTGTGCAGGGGTGGCTCACACAGCCTCAGGAGAGCCACCTACACATGGCTCTGCTCAGCTCTGCATTCAGTGACACTGTGCTGTTTGCTTGATGATGTTAAGGCTTTGTATTTTTGAAAATAGGAGAGTAGATTGTGAAACATTTGCCAGCATGTCCCTTACTGCCTAGGTCAGTGGTCCCCAACCCCCGGGCCACAGACCAATACCAGTCCATGGGCCATTTGGTACCAGTCTGCAGAGAAAGAATAAACTTACATTATTTCCGTTTTATTTATATTTAAGTCTGAATGATATTTTATTTTTTTAAAATGACCAGATTCCCTCTGTTACATTCGTCTAAGACTCACTCTTGACACTTGTCTCGGTCACATGATACATTTATCCGTCCCACCCTAAAGGCCAGTCCATGAAAATATTTTCTGACATTAAACTGGTCCATGGCCCAAAAAAGGTTGGGTACCACTGGCCTAGGTCACTTGAGATCCATTCAGGTACAAGAAAAAGAAACTGCAGCTAATGATACCTAAACCACCCATGATTCCCCAAATGTGGTCCTGGGCTAGCAGCATCACCATGTTCTGGGAACTTGTTAAAAATACAAACTCTCAGGGCTTCCCTTACCTCTGACTCAGAAATGCAGGGATCGGGCCCAGCCACCTGTGTTTCAACAAGCACACAGCTGAATCTGATGCCCACTAATGTTTGAAAGCTATTGACTTAACCCTGTGCTCAAAAACGCTAATTTTCACATATTTAACTAGAACGCTTGTTCAAATGCAGATTCCGATGCACTAGGTCTAAACAGGGGCCTAAGATTCTGCATTTGTGCAAACTCCCTGGTGATGCCAGTACTGCTGGTTCACCAACCACATGTTTAAGTAGCAAGTTATTAAACCACAAAGACACTTGAGGTTTATTTAACAAGAAGCTAGAAGTTCCCTTCATGACACAATCCTGCACCCTTTCTATCCATGCAAGTGGTGTGCTAATAAATTTTAACAGCTGGCTGGGGTGGGGGCACCTGCTGATTTGTATCACTTTAATTTGTAACAGTTGCCAATTTCCTTGGTGTCAATATTTCCTCAATACTTCATTTTAACCTACCCAAGTGATATAACCGGTCTGCAAAATTCTAAAAAATTTAGCAATCATCTCTCACAAGCCTGTATGAGCTGACTCCAGAACACCACTGGCTATAGAGCAGTGATCCCTGGGTGCACAGAAAGGTACCCCTACTGGGACCGCGCTCTGAGCATGGGAGTCCTCAACTGTACAGACGTAGGTGAGTCAGCTATACTTTATCAAAGGCTCCCGGGTGAACAGCAAACCTTATTATTGGTTTTAAGTCGTTCTAGACAGATGAGGACTATCCTATTTGAAAATTCTGAGTGACTTTATGAAGAGATGAGGTGCAAAAGGGAAAAAAAAAAAACCTCTGGAAGTAAATACAATTCATAAAATAATCCACTGTAGAAATGCATGTTGAGTCCCTACTGTGTGCCAGATGCAATGCCACAGTGAACAAGACAGCTAGAATCCCTTTCTTTAAAGTGCTTACCATCTAGAAGCAGAGCTAAAACTCCAACTTAAAAAGTGAAATATTCAGTGTAAGAGTACAGCCATCATGTAAAATACACACCCGCAGTAGACAGTGAGCTCCCTGCGTGCAGGAATGTTTGTCCACTCTGCTCACCGCTTTGTTTCAGCATCTCCCATCACTTGGCACATAATCCTTAACAGCCCCTTGCTGAAAAAGAGTGGAAGAAGGCCCTCCCCTGCACAGCACCGCAGCCCCAGCGTTCAGAGCAGAGGGCCAGGAAACCGTGAAACACGCACTGGGGTGAACAGGCGAAGACACCCTGCCTTCGGGTTCTCCTGCGAAGCCACAAAGCTAAGAAGTGGTATCTGCTGCCCTGTGTGGCTCGACAATTAGTTCAGGAAGGAACCCCATCAAATTAATAGTAAGGCCTAAATAGAACAGATGTTTAGCGGCAAGAAGTACCCAGAGCCTGGCAGAGGGCCCTGAGTCCCCAAGTCTCTGGCACTCCCCCTAATTCACAAGAAATTAGCCTTCAGTGTGTAGTTCTCTGGGTTTAGACTTCCTTCTGTGTGCGGGTTTCTTTCCTTTTAATGTTTAACTTTTTTCTCTCCTAGTCTCCTGAGCCAATCCCAAACTTTATGTTCTAACGCCCTTTTAGTCTGCGCGGGCTGCCACAAAGAAATAGCCTGGACTAAGTGGTTTATGCAACAGAAACCTGCTTTCTCACAGCTCTGGAGGCTAAGCACCCAAGACCAAGGGGCCGGCAGGGCTGATATATGATGAGGGCTTTGCTCTTGGGTTGCAGGTGGCTAACATAGTCACCTATGTTTTTGCTGTGTGCTCACAGTCTTTCCTCCATGTGAGTGTGAGTGTGTCTGTGTGTGTGCGTGTGCAGACACGCACATGTGGAGAAAAGGTGAGCAAACTCTCTGGCGTCTCTTATCGTAAGGACCCAAAGTCTACTGGATCAAAGCCCCATTCTTCTCACCTCCTTTAGCCTTAATTACTTCCATAGGGGCCCCAACCCTGCAGTTAATGCTTCAATATATGAAATTAAGGGTAGACACAATTCAATCCACAGCACACACCCTTTGTGCAATTTAAACCAGCTGAAAAAAAAAAAAAAAGACCAAATCTAAACCCTGAGAATGAATAAGGTGCTCTGCAAGTGTAGGTGAGATAGACTTAAAACCTGCACACATACACTCATGGCCCAAGAGAACCCCCCATCAACTAACAGAAGCCTGTGTCAGCAAGAAATTCCACTCCACTGAGATTCTAGGGAAACTAAGCATGTCTTTAAATTGATAATACTTTGTGAGTCATTTACAAGTCATCCCCTAATTTTAAGAGACAAGTTAGGCAAAGATTCAAAACAATTTGAGTCACATACAGGGCAAATAACTTCAGGTTTCCTTGAGGAGCTGGGAACTCAAGCCTCCCCCCCCCCCCCCCCCGGACATTCAATGTCCCTGGCACAAGCTGCAAAGGGCCGGGAAAGGGAGCCACCACCTTCTCTTCTCTGCTAGAGCCGAATGAGAGTTAAATACACCCCACCCTTCTCCATACACCCCAGTCTATGGGAATTCAACAGGATCGCAAAAACAGTCCAGATTACATTTTTCTTATTCTGCCCCCATCCTCTATTAACCCATTTATGCCTCATGCTCCATTATTGGGATGGTAGTGACGTGGGAGTTATTTATATTCTACTGCTCAAGGTCATCACCAGGTCTGATTTTTCACACATGTCTGCCTCCTGAGGGAACGTGATATCACGTGGTTCACAGAGTTAGTCACTGCTGCAGACACTGGCATGCTGGGAGCTTGTCAAAAGTGATGTGAATTTTCAGAAAAATTTTGAGGAATTGAATTTGAAAATTTTCAACCTCTGGCATAAATGGGTTAAAGGAATTTTAACCTCCACAAAGGTCCTTATCTGCTACCTAGAGAATTATTTCTACATGTTCCTAAAGGATAACTTGAACCCAGACTTCTCTGTTTCATAGAACTCCTTATGTTGAAATGCTAAGATCTCTCTCCCAGAATAGGACAGGACCCCTCAAATGCAGCCTGTATCTTCCACAGCCTCCCCCCCCCCCCACCTTACTGCTTTTAAGCTGCACACACTGGCACTTGCTGGGGCTGGGGCTGCAATTCTGCCACTCCCAGACTGGGAGAGAAACAACACCCACCTGGATCTCTGTGTGACATGATGGCACTAGACGACATGGCTTAGTGGTGAGCTTGTCCTACAATATGCTGGCGGGGCTTGATTCTTGCTGCCCTGAATGTAGGCTCCTTCCTCAAAGGCTACTTGTTCTTTCGAGTACACAGAAAACTTACAAGGCCAACTATATTGAAATTGGGTGAGCACAGATTGAATCAAGAGGACTTTCTTCCTACCAAAAGAATCCAGAAAGAAAGAAAGCCTTTGGAAGGAGACTCTGAATTGAAATGACAACAGAGAGTTGTTTAGAAAACAAGTTCAAGCCTGTCCAGGCGGTGGCACAGTGGATAGAGAGTCGGACTGGGATGTGGAGGACCCAGGTTCGAGACCCCGAGGTCACCAGCTTGAGCGCAGGCTCATCTGGTTTGAGCAAGACTCACCAGCTTGAGCCCAAGGTTGCTGGCTCGAGCAAGGGGTCACTCGGTCTGCTATAGACCCCCGGGGTCAAGACACATATGAGAAATCAATCAATGAACAACTAAAGTGCCGCAATGAAGAATTGATGTTTCTCATCTCTCTCCCTTCTTGTCTGTCTGTCCCTATCTGTCCCTCTCTCTCTGACTTTCTCTGTCTCTGCCACACAAAATAAAGAAAAAAAAAGAAAACAAATTCAAAATAGAGACAAAGAATGCATTTCCAAAATATCAAAATAAGGACCTCCAAAAATTTACTCCTTCATAAAAGCAACAAGAACACCAGCAAATTAAACTTCCAGAACTTTGGGAATTAACTAAAGGCTTACAAAAATCTAAGGAGCATTTTTTAAAAATAAAAGCATGAACAGCAGGCTTGGCGGTGTTTGAACTTGCTCTGTTTCCATCACTCTCTCCCATCTGTCGCAGCTTTGGAAACAAGCAGCCCCACAAGCATGGCAGCTGGGAAGACTCGCAGCCATGGTGGGTGGAGATGGATTCAGAGCTCCCCAAAAGTCCCATTCCCAAAGGACTGCTTACATCTGACTGGTCTGGAGGTTCCCTGGAAAAGTTCCATTTGTAGAGCTGGCCTTTATTTGACCTGACTCAGAGCTTACTCAGGGGGAGAAGTCCTATTCCCAAGGTGTTTGTAAAAATACAACAGGCAATTGTTTAAAATTGCAGCTGCCCGAGGCAGTAATACTGTTTGGCACAAACAATGGCCTGGCTTACCAATTTAAAAGGAAAATACAGGGAATGAAGAATCCATAAAGGGCTTTACAACATTCAGATATGTTCCTGGAGATCCAGAAAGCCACTCACACGTAGGTCTGTGTGGTCATCAGGAAGACCTGAAGAGGTCTCATCTCCCATTCCAGCTGACCTCACAGCTGACTATGCATGAAGAGGAAGTCAAGGATAAGGCAGTATTGCAAACTTCTGAGCATTGAAGGCTCTCCTGTAATTAGTGGCCTATTGCTGATGTAACAAATTACCACAAACTTAGTCGCTTAATAAAAGTCAATTTATTTTTTTATATTTCTGGAAATCAGAAGTCTGAAATGGGTTCTGGCCAGTTGGCTCAGTAGTAGAGCATCAGCCCAGCATGTGGATGTCCCAGGTTCAATTCCCAGTCAGGGCACACAGAAGAAGTGACCATCTGCTTCTCCTCCCCTGCCCCTCCCCCCACCTCACAGTCATGGCTCGATCCGTTCCAGAATGTTGGCCCAGGCACTGAGGATGGCTCCATTGGAGACTCAGCCTCAGGCACTAAAAATATCTTGGTTATAAGCAGCCCCAGATGGGCAGAGCATTGTCCCCAGAAGGGGTTGCCAGGTGAATCCCGGTCAGGGTGCACATGGGGGATATGTCTCTTTATCTCCCTGCCTCTCACTTGGAAAAGAAGAAAGAAAGAAAGAAAGAAAGAAAGAAAGAAAGAAAGAAAGAAAGAAAGAAAGAAAGAAAGAAAGAAAGAAAGAAGAAAGGAGGGAGGGAGGGAGGGGGAGAGAGAGAGAGAGAGAGAGAGAGAAAGAAAGAAAGAAAGAAAGAAAGAGAGAGAGAGAGAGAGGGAGGGAGGGAGGGAGAGAGAGAGAGAGAGAGAAAGGAAAGAAAGAAAGAAAGAAAGAAAGAAAGAAAGAAAGAAAGAAAGAAAGAAGAAAAGAAGTCTAAAATAGGTTTCACTGAGCTAAAACAAAGTGTCGGCAGGGCTTTGTTCTTCCTGGAGGTTCTAGGAAAGAATGTATTTCCTTTCCTTTTCCATCCTTTAGCGCTGCCCTACTCCTTGACTCATGATCCCATATCAATCTGACCTCTGATTCTCTGGTTATGTCTTCTCTAACACTGACTTTCCTGCCTCCTTCTTTTCTGTTAAGAACTTGGAGTAGCATTACACCAGCAATGACATAGATGAAATGAACATACAGTTGTTCGTATGAAAAATAATAAATAATAACTAATAACACAAGAAGTAACTCTGAGTTTCATGTACTCATAAGTGTAAACCTACTTTTGCCCTATCCTATAGTCCTCAAAAAAGCATAAGCAACCAAAAGTGACTCAAGAAGAAATTAAAAATATGAATAAAGTAATGACCAGTTAAACTTTAGATTATAAAAGTAGATTGTAAAGAAAGAAGTAAAACTATTTCTGTAATAAAAGATTATAAAAGAAAAAGTAAAACTATTTCTATTTACAAATGACATGATCTTGGAGGGTGACGTCACAGAAATGGCGCCGTGAGAAGCGCGTCCGACAGCTCTCCCCTAAATCACAACAAATTTATCAACTAGAAACAGAAAAATTTATCCTCGGAGCATTCCGGAGTTCCACACAAACTGAAAGCAAAAGGACTGTTATCACTTGAATCTGAGAGACGAGGGTGTGGAGGAAGTTACCGCAGCGACGCTCATTCAAGCCGCCAGGGAGTGCGCCCGCGGTGAGTCAGCCCATATACTTGGGAACCGCAAGCCGCTGCTCGCGGTCACGAGCCCGCGAGCTGCCGTGAACCCCCGCGAACCGCCACCGCGAGCTGCTGCGAGCCCCCGCGGAACCGCCACCGCGAGCTGCTGCGAGCCCCCGCGGAACCGCCACCGCGAGCGGCCGCCACGAGCCGCCTTGCGCGCGCCCGGTCCAGTTGAGCACTGCTGGCGTTCCCAGCGGCCCGCACACTGCGAGTGGGGGTCGCCGGCCACCGGTGCCCTGAGCGCCCCATTCGCGCGCGTGCCTACTGGCCCGCACACCCAGGGGGCTCCATTATCCTGCGCCTGGTGCGGTCCAGCCGCCAGCGGCGGGGCGAGCGGGAGAGGCTTGGGAGATTCTCTCCGTGGGCGGGGCACCTCACCCAGCCATTCAAGCTAACAATCAAGCGTTGGGGGAGGGGTGCGCGCAGGCAGCCTAAAATACCTTCTGAAACACAGCTGCGACCCAATCACTGAAATTAGCTTAACCCATAAAATCTGCGCACCCTCGGTTCTAATTGATAAGATCTCTCTCAGTTCAGCGATCCAAGACAAGAGGCGTGATATTTTTTAGTGCCTCTCGCTAAAGGGGCGGGGGCAACTTCTGATTGATAGAGCCTCCATATTCAGGGATAAACGCTAACAAGAAGGACTTGGCAGATAATAAGGTCTATACTACACTAGTCGTAAGCAGAGACTAGTGCCTCTTCTTCCCTGCAAAAACAGGCTACAAAGTGTGGAAAGCCTGGGTTGAGAGGTCCAACTAAATAATAGGCGCTGAACAGTCACCTTGACAACAATTGACTCCCACCCCCGCCTGATTACACTGGAGGCCCTGACTGTCAGAGCCTTTCCCAAAGCCTTGCACTGAGTGGGGATAGAGTGGGGATTTCCCAGCTCTTTGAGCCTCTTACTCCCCAGGCAGAAGCAGTTGCAGCCTTATAGCTGGATCACCAGGCTGCTAATTCAGAAAGGGGGGACTAGGAGAGAGAATCCAGGAAAGCAAACTCTCTCATCGTTGGACCCTGCAAACGCCAACAAGCCTTTACTTCCAGCAAGACTAAAGCCAATTATATGACATTGCCATAGAATCCCATCAACTGCAAATCCCTAACTAAGAGTGACACAGGGGCAGAGCCTGGGGTACAGAGTCACCGACTAGGAAGAGGGAGAGAAAAGAAAAAGGAAGAAGTTAACCTCTCAAAATCAAGAAAAACCCACAGACTTTACAACTTGATCCACTAATTTTTTTTGTTGTTGTTGTTGTTGTTGTTGCTTGTTAGTTCTATCTTTTTGCCTTTATTTCCTCCACCTCGGTCCTTCTATTCTCTGCCCATCTTATGCTTCCCCTTTCTTGAACTACACTACCCATGAGTGTTGCATTTTATTTTTCTTCTTCATCCTCACCCTCCTTTAAGGTAATACTCCAAAACACTTAACTCTCACTCTCTCCTCTTTTGTTTTTGTTTTTTTGTCTTGCTTTATTTTGTTTTTTTCTCCTATTTTATTTCTTCCTTCGTTTTTCTCTTTTTCTTATTTATTCCTTTCTATTCGTTTTTTCTTATCTCATTTTACTTTCCTCCCATATAATCCTCAATCACGAACAAATTAGTTAATTTGGGACTCAAGGCTTTTTTTTGGTTTTATTTCTCTTTTTTGCTTTTGTTTTTATTTTTTTTCTCTCTTGTTTGTTTATTTTTGTGGCATTTTGGGTCCTCCCAACCCAAGGTCTCCATTGTATTTAGTCTTCGCTCCACTTAATACAACAGATTTTTACTTATTATTTTTATTTTTTCTTCTTTATTATTCTTTTTTGGTCCTTTTTTCTGATTCCCTCTTATCCCTCTCATTATATCTCTTAGTTGACCATCACTTACAAGCAAATCATCTTATGCTTGTCTAAGATTTTCTTCTTTTTTTTTTTTTTTTTTTTTTTTTTTTTTTGCATTTAGTAGGTCCCTACTCCCTTTTTTTTGCCCCTTGAACTCTTCACCCCAAATCAGGCCCTCCATTATAGGCATGATATTTCCCTGAGGAGGGGAGAGGAGGGAAAGAGAAGAGAGAAAAAAGGGGGAAATAATAAATTATTACTGTTTTTTTTTGTGGGGTGTTTTACCCTTTTTCTTTTTTTTTTTTTTCTTTTTTTTTTTTTTTTTTTTTTTTTTTTTTTTTTTTTTTACTCTTTATTAATTCTAATTAGTGCTATCAATAAGACCACCCTCAGATGCCGATAAGAAAGAGGAAATCGAATATTATGGATACAAAAGAAAGAGAGGTAACACAAATAGATGTGGAAAAATCTATGGAGAAAAGACTTAACATATTGGAAGCCTTGGAGCTAAATGACAGAGAATTTAAAATAGAAATCTTAAAAATACTCAGAGATATACAAGAAAACACAGAAAGGCAATATAGGGAGATCAGAAAACAACTCAATGAACACAAAGAATATATTACCAAGGAAATTGAAACTATAAAAACAAATCAAACAGAAATGAAAAACTCAATTCACAAGCTGAAAAACGAGGTAACAAGCTTAGCTAACAGAACAGCCCAGATTGAAGATAGGATTAGTGAAATAGAAGACAAACAACTTGAGGCACAACAGAGAGAAGAAGAAAGAGACTCAAAAATAATAAAAAACGAGAAAGCCCTACAGGAATTGTCTGACTCCATCAGAAAGAATAACATAAGAATAATAGGTATATCAGAGGGAGAAGAGAAAGAAAATGGAATGGAGAATATACTCAAACAAATAATAGACGAGAACTTCCCAAGCCTGTGGAAGGAACTAAAGCCTCAAATTTAAGAAGCAAACAGAACACCAAGTTTTCTTAACCCCAACAAACCCACTCCAAGGCACATCATAATAAAGATGACACAAACCAATGACAAAGAAAAAATTCTCAAGGCAGCCAGGGAAAAGAAGAGTACAACATATAAAGGAAGGCCTATTAGATTATCATCAGATTTCTCAGCAGAAACTCTACAAGCTAGAAGAGAGTGGACCCCAATATTTAAAGCCCTGAAAGAGAGGAACTTTCAGCCAAGAATACTATACCCATCAAAGCTATCCTTCAAGTATGAAGGAGATATAAAAACATTCACAAATACAGAAAAGATGAGAGAATTTATCAACAGAAAGCCCCCACTCCAGGAAATACTAAGGGGGGTTTTCCAACCAGATTCAAAGAACAAAAGAAAACAACACCACAAGTAACAGCTCCACCAAGAACACAATAAAACCAAACTTAAACTGTGACAACAAAGGAAAAAAAGGGGGGAGAGGATGGAGATTAACAGTAGCAAAGGATGATGAAGTGCAGAAATACTTATAAGATAGGGTACTACAATGAATATGGTAGGTACCCTTTTCATTACTTAATGGTAACCACCCTTAAAAAAACCACCACAAAAACACTTGACTTAAAAAAGGTAGCAACAGAGGAAAGAAGTATGGAACACAAACAAACAAAAACAAATGATAGAAAAACAAAAGAGAAGAATCAAACTAGATACAAAACTAACAGAAAGCAATTTATAAAATGGCAGTAGGGAACCCACAAGTGTCAATAATTACACTAAATGTAAATGGATTAAACTTACCAATAAAAAGACACAGAGTAGCAGAATGGATTAAAAAAGAAAATCCAACTATATGCTGCCTACAAGAAACACATCTAAGCAACAAGGATAAAAACAAATTCAAAGTGAAAGGCTGGAAAACAATACTCCAAGCAAACAACACCCAAAAAAAAGCAGGTGTAGCAATACTCATATCTAATAATGCTGACTACAAGACAGAAAAAGTACTCAGAGACAAAAATGGTCATTTCATAATGATTAAGGGGAAGTTGAATCAAGAAGACATAACAATCCTTAATATATATGCACCAAACCAAGGAGCACCAAAATATATAAGACAGCTACTTATTGACCTTAAAACAAAAACTAACAAAAATACAATCATACTTGGAGACCTCAATACACCGCTGACAGCTCTAGATCGGTCATCCAAACAGAGAATCAATAAAGATATAGTGGCCTTAAATGAAATACTAGAACACCTGGATATGATAGACATCTACAGGACACTTCATCCCAAAGCGACAGAGTATACATTTTTCTCTAGTGTACATGGAACATTCTCAAGAATTGACCATATGTTGGGCCACAAAGACAATATCAGCAAATTTAGAAAAATTGAAATTGTACCAAGCATATTTTCTGATCATAAAGCCCTGAAACTAGAATTCAACTGCAAAAAAGAGGGGGAAAAACCCACAAAAATGTGGAAACTAAACAACATACTTCTAAAAAATGAATGGGTCAAAGAAGAAATAAGTGCAGAGATCAAAAGATATATACAAACAAATGAAAATGAAAATACGACATATCAGAATCTCTGGGATGCAGCAAAAGCAGTAATAAGAGGAAAGTTCATATCACTTCAGGCCTATATGAACAAACAAGAGAGAGCCGAAGTAAACCACTTAACTTCACACCTTAAGGAACTAGAAAAAGAAGAACAAAGACAACCCAAAACCAGCCGAAGAAAGGAGATAATAAAAATCAGAGCAGAAATAAATGAAATAGAGAACAGAAAAACTATAGAAAAAATCAATAAAACAAGGAGCTGGTTCTTTGAAAAGATCAACAAAATTGACAAACCCTTGGCAAGACTCACCAAGGAAAAAAGACACAGGACTCAAATAAATAAAATCCAAAATGAAAGAGGAGAGATCACCACAGACATCATAGAAATACAAAGAATTATTGTAGAATACTATGAAAAATTATATGCCACCAAATACAACAACCTAGAAGAAATGGATAAATTCCTAGAACAATACAACCTTCCTAGACTGAGTCATGAAGAAGCAGAAAGCCTAAACAGACCAATCAGCAAGGAGGAAATAGAAAAAACTATTAAAAATCTCCCCAAAAATAAAAGTCCAGGCCCAGACGGTTATACTAGTGAATTCTATCAAACATTCAAAGAAGACTTGGTTCCTATTCTACTCAAAGTCTTCCAAAAAATTGAAGAAGAAGCAATACTTCCAAACACATTTTATGAGGCCAACATAACCCTCATACCAAAACCTGGCAAGGATGGCACAAAGAAAGAAAACTACAGACCAATATCTCTAATGAATACAGATGCTAAAATACTAAACAAAATACTGGCAAACCGAATACAACAACATATTAAAAAAATTATACATCATGATCAAGTGGGATTCATCCCAGAATCTCAAGGATGGTTCAACATACGCAAAACGGTTAACGTAATACACCATATCAACAAAACAAAGAACAAAAACCACATGATCTTATCAATAGATGCAGAAAAGGCTTTTGATAAAATACAACACAATTTTATGTTTAAGACTCTCAACAAAATGGGTATAGAAGGAAAATATCTCAACATGATAAAGGCCATATATGATAAACCATCAGCCAACATCCTATTAAACGGCATAAAACTGAGGACTTTCTACCTTAAATCAGGAACAAGACAGGGTTGTCCACTCTCTCCACTCTTATTCAACGTGGTGCTAGAAGTTCTGGCCAGAGCAATCAGACAAGACAAAGAAATAAAAGGCATCCATATCGGAAAAGAAGAAGTAAAGCTATCACTTTTTGCTGATGATATGATCCTATACATCGAAAACCCGAAGGACTCCACAAAAAGATTATTAGAAACAATAAACCAATACAGTAAGGTCGCAGGATACAAAATTAACATACAAAAGTCCATAGCCTTTCTATATGCCAACAATGAAATATTAGAAAACGAACTCAAAAAAATAATCCCCTTCACGATTGCAACAAAAAAAATAAAATACCTAGGAATAAACATAACAAAGAACGTAAAGGACCTATATAATGAAAATTACATAGCATTGTTAAGGGAAATCGAAAAAGATACAATGAGATGGAAAAATATTCCTTGTTCTTGGATAGGAAGAATAAATATAATCAAAATGGCCATATTACCCAAAGCAATATACAAATTTAATGCAATTCCCATCAAAATCCCTATGAGATTTTTTAAAGAAATGGAACAAAAAATCATCAGATTTATATGGAACTATAAAAAACCCCGAATAGCCAAAACAATCCTAAGGAAAAAGAATGAAGCTGGGGGCATTACAATACCTGACTTTAAACTATATTATAGGGCCACGATAATTAAAACAGCATGGTATTGGCAGAAAAATAGACACTCAGACCAATGGAACAGAATAGAAAGCCCAGAAATAAAACCACATATATATGGTCAAATAATCTTTGATAAAGGGGCCAACAACACACAATGGAGAAAAGAAAGCCTCTTCAACAAATGGTGTTGGGAAAACTGGAAAGCCACATGCAAAAGAATGAAACTCGACTACAGCCTGTCCCCGTGTACTAAAATTAATTCAAAATGGATCAAAGACCTAAATATAAGACCTGAAACAATAAAGTACATAGAAGAAGACATAGGTACTAAAATCATGGACCTGGGTTTTAAAGAACATTTTATGAACTTGACTCCAATGGCAAGAGAAGTGAAGGCAAAGATAAATGAATGGGACTACATCAGAATTAAAAGTTTTTGCTCAGCAAGAGAAACTGATATCAAAATAAACAGACAGCCAACTATATGGGAACTGATATTTTCAAACGACAGCTCAGATAAGGGCCTAATATCCAAAATTTACAAAGAACTCATAAAACTCAACAACAAACAAACAAGCAATCCAATAAAAAAATGGGAAGAGGACATGAACAGACACTTCTCCCAGGAAGAGATACAAATGGCCAACAGATATATGAAAAGATGCTCAGCTTCATTAGTTATTAGAGAAATGCAAATCAAAACTACAATGAGATACCACCTCACCCCTGTTAGATTAGCTATTATCAACAAGACGGGTAATAGCAAATGTTGGAGAGGCTGTGGAGAAAAAGGAACCCTCATTCACTGTTGGTGGGACTGTAAAGTAGTACAACCATTATGGAGGAAAGTATGGTGGTTCCTCAAAAAACTGCAAATAGAACTACCTTATGACCCAGCAATCCCTCTACTGGGTATATACCCCAAAACCTCAGAAACATTGATACGTGAAGACACATGTAGCCCCATGTTCATTGCAGCACTGTTCACAGTGGCCAAGACATGGAAACAACCAAAAAGCCCTTCAATAGAAGACTGGATAAAGAAGATGTGGCACATATACACTATGGAATACTACTCAGCCATAAGAAATGATGACATCAGATCATTTACAGCAAAATGGTGGGATCTTGATAACATTATAAGGAGTGAAATAAGCAAAGCAGAAAAAAACAAGAACTACATGATTCCATACATTGGTGGAACATAAAAATGAGACTAAGAGACATGGACAAGAGTGTGGTGGTTACCAAGGGTGGGGGGGGAGGGAGGACATGGGAGGGAGGGAGGGAGAGTTAGGGGGAGGGGGAGGGGCACAGAGAACTAGATGGAGGGTGACGGAGGACAATCTGACTTTGGGCGAGGGGTTTGCAACATAATTTGATGACAAAATAACCTAGACATGTTTTCTTTGAATATATGTACCCTGATTTATTAATGTCATCCCATTACCATTAATAAAAATTTATAAAAAAATAAAATAAAATAAAATAAAATAAATAAAAATAAAAATAAAAGAAAAAAAAAAAAACAAATGACATGATCTTACAGATAAAACATCTGAAGGGGTCCACAAGATACTATTTAACAGCTTGTGGATCATTTCAGCAAGGTTGTATGTAGAATATAAGATCAGCATACAAAAATCAATTCTCTTTTAAACACTGGCAAGGAACAATCTAAAAATAAAATTAAGAAAAATATTTCATTCGTGATAGCATCAAAAAAGATTAAAAGGCTTAGAAATAAACTCTGAAAAAGAAGAGCAAGACCTTTACACCAAAAACTACAAAACAAGGGAAAAGGGGGAACGAATGCCAACGGGGAAGGAGTTTCTTTTCAGGCTTACGAAAACATTCTGAAATTAGATAGTGGTGATGGCAGCACAACGTTGTGAGTATAATAAAAAACCACTACAGTGTACACCATTAAAGGGTGAATTTATGGTATGTGAATTATATCTCAATAAACTGTTACATTTTAAAATAGCAGTAAAAAAAAAAAAAAAAAAGCAATAGGATCTAGACTTATTCTACATAAAAAGTACCTGTTAAATGACAAGGGGTTTCTACATAAGAGTGGCCTGGATACTTTGTAAAAATGTAGATTCTGAAGAAATGAGATTTAGGAAGAGACCAGAATCTACATTTTTAATAGATCTTCAAGCAATTTTCATGCACACTGCTATTACAGGAGCATAGAGAATATACAATGCATAAAATGCAAAAGACTCAGTCCTGTCGGAGTCATTGGTCTGGTGTGCAGGATTCCCGGGTTCGATTCCTGGCCAGAGCACACAGGAGAAGCGCCCATCTACTTCTCCACTCCTCCCCCTCTCCTTCCTCTTCGTCTCTCTCCTCCCGCCTGCAGCCAAGGCTCCACCGAAGCAAATCCACCCTGGGCACTAAGGATGGCCCCATGGCCTCCGCCCCAGTCGCTAGAATGGCTGTTTGTAACAGAGCAACATCCCAGATGGGCAGAGCATTCCCCCCAGTAGGCATGCCAGGTGGATCCCAGTCAGGCGCATGCAGGAGTCTGTCTGACTGCCTCCCCATCCCCATCCTCAGAAATATACAAAAAATAAATAAATAAAAGAAAAAATACTAAAAAAAGGGGGGGGGGGCATTCCCTTGTGCTAAAGTTCCAGGGAGCATGGAGTGAGCTTGAGTATATCCTATGAAACATGGAGCTCTATGTTTACATGTAAGTCTTTGAAGAAGGAGGAACTGCTGAAATAGTTTATCAGCATTTGTCCCTAAGACAGCAGTCTTTATAGTGGGAACACCATATGTAAATATTTGCTGTCTGTCTATAGATTAAGGGGGGAATATGGCAAATGCTGAAAAGCCATGATCTTTGTGCCCCTCCCCTCCCCCAACCCCCTCCCTCTCCTCCCCCCACCCTGTAACCCCAACACTGTTGTTCATGTCTCTGAGTCTCATCTTTATGTCCCACCTATGTATGGAAACATATAGTTCTTATTTTTTTCTGATTTACTTCTTTCACTCAGTATGATGTTATCAAGGCCCATCCATGTTGTTGTAAAAGATCCTATGTCATCATTTCTTATGGCTGAGTAGTATTCATAGTATATATATACCAAAGCTTTTTAATCCACTCATCCTCTGATGGACACTTGGGCTGTTTCCAAATCTTTGCTATTGTGAACAATGCTGCCATAAACATGGGGGTGCATTTCTTCTTTTCAAACAGTGCTATGGTGTTCTTGGGGTATATTCCTAACAGTGGTATAGCTGGGTCAAAAGGCAGTTCGATTTTTAATTTCTTGAGGAATCTCCATATTGTTTTCCACAGTGGCTGCACCAGTCTGCATTCCCACCAGCAGTGCAGGAGGGTTCCCTTTTCTCCACATCCTCGCCAGCACTTATTCTGTGTTGTTTTATTGATGAGCGCCATTCTGACTGGTGTGAGGTGATATCTCATTGTGGTTTTAATTTGCATTTCTCTAATCATTAGTGATGTTGAACATTTTTTCATATGCCTATTGGCCATCTGTGTGTCCTCTTTGGAGAAGTGTATCCCAAGGTTCTCTTTACCAGGCCACAGTCGCAAAGCTCCAGGGAAAAGCAACCTGGTCTCAACTCTCCAGGCAGAGGAGAACAGAAGCTCCATATCCACGCATGCTGCAAATGGCTTTTTCCAGTCTACCTGAATCATTACCAGCTAGAAGCAGCGGTCATTGGGACTTGGACATGAGCTGCAAAGTATAGAATGGTGACAACAATTCCAGTGCCATGCGGACTTTTCCTGTGGGGAACTTTCCTGGACTCCTGCTCCCTGTGACAGCTCCTAACAGACTGAACTGTGGTTGGGTTGCATTTTTCAGGGATTTGGCATGGTGATGGATGCCAACTTGGACTTGGGGAACATGTTAAGGACACTACTCTTTTAGGGATTCTTGCTGTATTGGCCAAGAGTTTGCTTAAAGGCTTTTAATCACTGTAAAAAAATAGAGGACTGGATGAAGAAGATGGGGCACATATACACCATGGTATATTATTCAGCTAGGAGAAATGGTGACATCGGATCTCTTATAGAGGAATGGTGGAGTCTTGGTAGCATTGTGCGGGGTGAAATAAGCGAATCAGAAAAAAACAGGAACTGCAGGATTCCATACATTGGTGGGACATAAAAGCGAGACTAAGAGGCATGGACAGGAGTGTGGTGGCTATGGGGGTGGGGGAAGGGAAGGAGGGAGAGGGGGAGGGGGAGGGGTACAGAGAGAACTGGATGGAGGGTGGCGGAGGATGATCTCTCTTCGGGTGATGGGTATGCAACAGAACTAAATGACAAGATAACCTGGAAATGTTTTCTTTGAATGTATGTACCCTGATTTATTGATGTCACCCCATTAAAATAAAAATTTATTTATAAAAAAAAATAAAAGACTCAGTCCCTGCCCTCAGGGAGGTTATAAAACAATGCTGGGTAATGTGTCCCCAGTCCCCGGATGGCCTGTCATTACATTAGTCTTGGCCTCTGGAGTCACCAGGAGCAATTTAAGCAAAGATCAAGCTGGGAGTTTAGGCAGTTTAATTATTCTCAAGAGGCTCCCCAAGTGAAGGAGGCCTAGATTGTTGGGTACATTATTGTCAAAACTTACTAAGGTCACAAGAAAACCTCTCCCCTAGGACAATATTTCACACTCTTCTCCCCATTTCCGGCCCTTCTGCATCACTGTAAATGTTCAGGAGAAAGGCTATTATCAGAAGAAGGGGCGGATTAAAAAAAACTTCACCTAAAATTCAGAAGTGACTGTCTTTTGCAGTCTTTTCTCCTTGACTGTCTTTCCTCTGTAAATTTTTGCAATCTCATGATGCTTAGTACGTGCCCAAAACACTGAACATGTCAGCTCCAAAGGCCTGAAAGAGGCCCCTCCTTCAGGTACAGAATCAGCCAGGTAAGAATCAATCTGTGGAGGGAAATCTGAAAGTTTCTAGCATGTATACATCCACTAGCAGTGGTCGGCAAACTCATTGGTCAACAGAGCCAAATATCAACAGTACAACAATTGAACTTTCTTTTGAGAGCCAAATTTTTTAAACTTAAACTATACATTCCTTATCGAGGTAGCGCCCGCACGTGGTATTTTGTGGAAGAGCCACACTCAAGGGGCCAAAGAGCCGCATGTGGCTTGCAAGCTGCAGTTTGCTGACCAGGGCACTAGGGTAAAGAATGTATATCTTTAGCCTACATAATTAAGGAAAAGGCACAAATGAGGAACGCAGGCTACCTCTGAATGCCCCAGTTTAACAGGTAAAGAAACACAGAATTAAATAATTGGTTGCTGTAAAATGATAAGAGGTTTATCAATTCCTAATTTTTAAAGATAAAGAGAACTTTTTTCCAGATTTGAATTGATGCCTGCAGTGGAAAACTCATGTTTCCCCATTTCCAAAAGACGCTTCCTCCTTTTCAGCCTCTCCAGCACGTAAAGCATAAGGATAAATATAATATAATGCTAGTTTATGGCACCAAATAAGACTGGTCCCAGAATGCAAGGCCTCTTCCACCTGCAGAGGCCGAGTCCATGAGGAAGAAGGTGCCTTGTATTACAGGAGAGATGTACCATGTACTGCAGGATGCAATGCAATGACCACTAGATTTGGCTTCTGGAGTCTTGAATTTGAATTCTAAATAGTACTGCCTTATTGGGTATTTGTTGACTACAAAAATTTGCAAAATTCCCCCAACAGTCCTGGGCCTTTATTTCCTCATCTGTAAAATGGGTATTCTCTAAAGATTATTCTGAGGATAACAGGATTAGTAGCTACTGTGGTGCACTCCTTAGATCTACCCCCTTTCCCAGTAAGACTGGATCATTCCATTTCTCCTCTGCTGAGAGCTTGGGACTGTCAGCTCACCTGAAGTTCCCACTCCAGAAATTGTCTAGGCTGAAGAGAGCTCCCCTTCCCAAAGACAAACCTGGGTGGAGGGAGGGGTAGCCAGCTATTTGCATCCAACAGGGAGAGACTGCATTAAAAAGTCCAAGTCTGTGCCACAACTACTTGCAACTCTGCAGAGCTGGCTGAACTGCTGAGCTCAGGTTGGGGTGGGCATTATCAGTAAGGTAACCAACTTTTTCACAATGAAAAGGACAAAAATAAATTGAAGAAAATATCATAAATAAAAGAAACATTTTATTCATTGCAACAATAATACACTATAATACGATAAATGCATAATAAAAACATCTGTAATATTTTATATTGTAATTATGCTTACATGCCCATTAATTTTTAATAATAATTGTAAGAAAAAAGTACTCGTTTAGATAATATTATCTAAGTCAGTACTCATAATCGTGTCTTGCAGCACTGTACTGATCCTTGACGAATCGTCATGTCAAATACAAATACGTCACATCACACACAATGCATCGATCAAATACGGACATTTACAGATTAGTCTTCCAATATCAAAAAGGAGGACATGTAGAAGGACACTTTTCAGGGGAGGACAGAACTTACAAAAGAAGAATTGTCCTCCCTAAAGGAGGACGATTGGTCACCTTAATATCATCAGCCTGTGTCTTAACTGCACTGCAGCCCAGATCCTCTCTCTGCTCGAGCTTTCTTCCTTTATTCCCACAATTAAGGGTCTGCCTGCTAATCTGAGTCCACCTGCAGGAATCCTGCTAGAAAAAAAGATTATGTAAATGTGTTTCACTTTGCAAACAGCTAAGTACTACTCAAATGTTTTATGCAGTAACACCAGCCAGTGCATGCATTAAAAAGTAAATTCGTAACAAAACAGCTGCAGCGCACTCCCAAAAGCTAAGGGAACCAAACTCCCCCTCTCTTCACCACCCCTCATATAAACACTTTCCTCAAATTACTAAGCAGGGTGCACAAATTTCCCAGATGTGTGCATCAGCTGCTAAAAGCTCCAGGGGCAGCCTGGGCTACCTTAAGCACCTCTTCCTTCATTCCAGTCTTCGGAGCTGCTGCCGCCACTGCTGTACTTCTGTTACCAGCATTTGGAGTCCTTGTGTTCTCCCAGATAAAAATCAAAAGGGAACTCCAGAGAAATTACCAGACAGTTTTTTTAAGTTTATGTTCAAGCACAAGGGAGACAACACAGAGAAAAAGAAGGTTCTCTAGACTGACTCAGGCTGGCTCTGCTGGCCGCTTTTATAAGCTGGAAACAAAGTGGGTTTGTGTGAAAAGGGGGGCTTTTTAAAAAGATGAGTTTGTATGGAAAAGGCGGGCTTTTGGAATTTTTCATTTCAGGGTTGGGTAACTTCTTTCACTAGTTGCCTGGTAACTATGTATATTTGCACCTGTACTGCGATGGCAAGAAGGCAGACTGCTCATGAATGCCACCCTAGAAAGGTGGTATAGTACTCAAACCTTGATCAACTGCTCATGTGGTCAGTAGTTTCAACATCTGCGGGGAGGCAGACAGTTAGAAGGAAGGTAAAATCAGCATGTATTTTTTTTTTTTTTTGAGTAGGGAGTGGAGGGATGGTGACATTCTTGTGGGCCACTTATCTAGCAATTCCTCTGGCCACCTGATAGTAACTTGGCTTCCTGTCTACCCGGTATTTTTCCATTTGTAGACCCTGTAGTAAGGTACTAAAAAGCTGCAAAATTAATATTGATATTCTATGAGGAAAGGTCAGGCTTTCCTATCCCATCCTTCCTTTGGGGAGGGGAAGGAGAAGAACGTAGAAGTTTCTGGCTTGCAAGAACTATGGGTCATTTAGTTTTAAATCTAAAATAAAGGTTAACTGAGAAACTTCTTCTATAGGAGGCAGAATTTACATACCATATTACATTAATTGTAGTTCCTCCCCCTTCCTGGAATCTTGAGAGTAAAATACCTCTAGGCAAAGGAGGGAAGATGAACCCTAAAAGATTTGTAAACATCTTTGATTGTGTTACCTTAAAAGTCTTAATGGCCCTGGCCGGTTGGCTCAGTGGTAGAGCGTCAGCCTGGTGTGCAGGAGTCCCGGGTTCAATTCCCAGCCAGGGCACACAGGAGAAGCGCCCATTTGCTTCTCCACCCCTCCCCCTCTCCTTCCTCTCTGTCTCTCTCTTCCCCTCCCAAAGCCAAGGTTCCATTGGAGCAAAGTTGGCCCGGGCACTGTGGATGGCTCCATGGCCTCTGCCTCAGGCGCTAGAATGGCCCTGGTTGCAATAGAGCAATGCCCGAGATGGGCAGAGCATCGCCCCCTGGTGAGCATGCCAGGTGGATCTCGGTCAGGCACATGCGGGAGTCTGTCTGACTGCCTCCCAGTTTCCAACTTCAGAAAAATAAAAAGTCTTAATGTTTCTGGGTATCCCCTAAACAAATGTTGTAAGCTTGTGCCATGATGTCATGCTCTCCCCTGCCTGTGTGTGATCAAGGGTATATAAACAGCCCCTGAAATGTATTTGGGGCACACAATTTGGGTTTGCAACTGCCCCATGTCAGCCATATGTGGCCGGCATATGTAATAAATCTCCTCCTTTAATAAAACTCTTCAAAATTCATCTGGACTTGGTGTCTCTACATAAACCCGCGGAATTGAGGTACAGTACTTTACAACAACCCAAGTCCCTATGCTGACTCACTTCATTCACCAGAGCTTTTGTAATCCCTGCCCAGCCTCTGAAGCATTGTCCCACCATCCCCGTAGGAAAAGCGTCATAAGGTAACTCTAACCCATTCTTCTCCCTCAGAGGAGTGAGTTTTAAGCTTCTTTCTTTCTCCTGGTTCCTTGGCAGAGGGCTCTCCCAAAGAGCAAAGCTGCCCGGGCCTTGGGTGCAGACCCAGGCAGTGCATGAGTGGAGCTTCTTTTCTTTGACCCTTTCCCAGGCCAGACAGCAGCTCTGACCTGGCTCCTCTCCCACATCCCTGAGGAAGGCAGCTTCCAAGGCGTCCATGACACCCGCCTCCCAGCTCGCCAGAAGTCTGCTTTCCTCGTTTTCCTTTTAGTCAGCCATGTTCTCCATACAATTCAAACCACAGTTCAGCTGGGGTTTTGTTTGGGGGTTTTTTTTGGGGGGGGTGCGGTTTGATGGGGGGGATCTGTGTAGTTCCCTTAATGATGAGTAAGCTCTCCAGAGAGAGAACCAGAGCGACGTAGGAGACAAGAGCAGTGTGAAGAAGGACGCGAGGCAAGAAGGCGCAGGGGCTGCTGCAGACTGAGGATGCTGCTGAGGGTTACGGAGAGGCCAGGTGTTGGGCAAACTAGTGTGAAACAAGCAGTTTAGGTTTGCTCACTTGTATTTTGCATTGGCCTGGGAAGTGCCCTGTGTGAAGTCCTTGGAAGGCTGCGGTGCTCGCCCTCAGGGCAGCAGATTGCCAATTGCAGATTGCCTTTCTGCTTGGGAGGGGCCATTGCTGCTATTGTTTGCTCAGAAGCTTTTCCCCCCAGCCTGCTTAGGAGGAGACTGCAGAGAGAGAAAGAAGAGAGTGAAAGAGGGAGAGCTAAGGGGCTTGGGAGCCCTGCTGAGGATGGTGGGGAGCCTATGAGTCCAGGAGGGTCCACAGTAAGAAAGGGAAGCAGTCTTCCCTGCCTGTTGGCTTGTCCACCATTCGCCCTTACAAGACTTTAATAGATGTAATGACCATTTTCTGACTCCACAGTTTCTTTACAGTCTTCCTGAATACAATGTGAACCTGCCTGGCTATGGTGGTGGCCACTGGCCCTGCACCGGAAAAGGATGCGGTCCCACTGAGCAGGCACTTAAAGGTCAGTCCAAGGAGTTTAGAATTTGCAGCACAGACCAGCAATTGGAAAACTGATGCCCCTTGGAACTGATCCCATGCGACTCACTGTGGAAGTAAGAAAAGACCTGCGAGGGTGGAGAATGTAGTATTTTATTGCCCAGTAGGTGTGGGAAACGGAACCAACCACAACCAGTATCTCCTCGAGTGTATCTGGGGCTCACAGAAGCCCCATAGTGAAAGCCTCTGCCCTTACTGCTAATCTATTTCACTTGGTCTAACAAGTGCTTTCAAATTAATGAAAGCTTTATTTAGGTTAAATTAATGCATTCTGTGGGAAGTTAGGCATTAGTAACTGTAAGGCCAGTGGCTGCCACACTGTGGCCATACAGATTCACATTGGATTCAAACAGGTAGTAAAGAAACAGTGGAGCCAAAAAATGGTAGGCCATTCCTTTATTAAAGTCTTGCACCAGCCAATGAGCAAACACACAGGGAAAACACATCTGTTGGGCAGATAAAATGTATTATGCTCACTTTGTTAAAAATAGCCGCTGCCCACCTGAGGACGTCACCCAGGTGATATTAATGTGTGTTGAGAATCCTTGTAGCCTGGGGCTTGGTTTTGGGATTAAGCCTTTCCCACCCATTTTGATGTGGGGTGGTACAATCCAATCATGCCTCAGAGAAGTGACTTTGTATTAGAGACTTCCCTATTTTGTATATTGGATTAAGGGTTTGGATTTCTACACTATAAAATGGGGACAGAGCGGGAGCTTGCTCTCTTGGTTCCTGGGATGATTAGCATGAGAGAGCAGAGGGAGCAGAGCAGAGAGCAGAAAGAGGCCATGTGGCCAGGAGAAGCAGCCAAGATGGCGGAGTGCTGAGTGAGATGCCAGTTTGTGTAGTGTTTGTATCTGGGATAAGGAAGGAGATGGGGAACTGAGGAGAATAAGACTGGTGAGCTAGAAACCTTTGATTCTAGGAAACTCGGATAAGTCAGTGGCTTTGTGAGTACTGAATGTGAGTGGGTTTTGGAGCCCAGTGTATGTTTTTTACTTGCCCACCGGGTGCAAGCTAGAATTAAAGACTATGGCCCATCAGTTTTTGGCTCCATTGTTTCTTTACCGACTGTCCGAATCCAATGCGGACCTCCATGGGCCAGGAGGCTGCTGTGATGGTGGCCCTGGCTGTGGCCACTGGCCTTACAACATCCCTTTTATTTAGGGCTCCCAAAGCCCTAACGCATTATACAGTTCCACAACCAGGAGAATCTTCTCCGGTTCCTCCTAAAGTCAAAGGCCTCCCACAAACCTCAGTAGGGCTTCCAAAACCCCTCAGCTCTGGTTCCCCATCTGCACACCTTCACTTTCTCTGCAAAACTGGCTTCTTCTTCAGCGCTCAGCATTCTCTGTGCTCTCCCTGCAAAATTAGCTGGGCCCACAAAGACCCCTTGTAAGGCCAGGAGCTGCCATCGTGGCCATTCACATGCAGGTTCCCATTGGATTCGGGTAGACGATAAAGAAATGGCAGAGTCAGAGGGTGGTGGACCATCCTGTTTATTGGTGTCTCACCAAGACAGGCAAACCACAAAAGAAGACAAGGGAAAAGCAGAAAACCAGCTCTTCCCATGAAGGGCAAGGGATCAGGGAAGCCCCTGCAATCGTAATAGCAGGAACTGAGTGAGCCAGCTCCTGGTCCGTCCCACTTTATAGTGTAGAAAACAAAAATCCCCTAATCCAATATACAAACAAGGAAGTCCCCGATACAAAGTCACCTATCCAAGGCATAATTGGATTCCTCATGAGAGTGCACCACCCAGATCATACAATCAGTCAAGGGTGTGGGGAAAAGCTTAGTCCCAAAACCAAACCCTAGGCTACAACGACCTGGCCTGCTTATAGCCTGTCCCCCACACCCATTATAAGTCACAAGCGAGCAAACATATATATCATATTTACAAACTTATTTGACCAACATTCCACCCCTTTTGCTCGCTTTACAATCTAAACCACAGGCATCTTCCATGATGGTCACTGTGCAAGGAGTGGGATACATTGCATAAACAGAAATAGTACCAACTACAGCAATAGGATTAACAGATCAAAGACTATGGGCGAAATGAGAGAGCTGTCAGTGGCACCAAGACAGGCAAATCCTTTCCCTCTGGCAGAATACAGGCCAGAGTTTTGTCTGCAGACAGCACCGTAGCTGGCACCAGAGGCCGCCCTGAGCGGACATACCAAACCTTATTGGCCAATACACCAGCATCTGCTGGTTCTATGTGTAGTAAAATAGGAGAACTCATTATTGGCCATAAAGAAATTACAAAGGTGCCCTTCAAAATGCTGTCCCCGTGAGCACTCAAGGGATAATACACTTCTACCTTAGGTGGCCAGGTGCTGGTTGCCCAAGGAGTTAACTGGAAGTCCACCTCTAGCCCCTTTCCCCATGGTGCCAACAAGACCACCCATCTCAGATGGGGGGCCTGTACAGTCCAGGGCCAAGTCCATTGAAGCCATTGTCCTTTAAGAAGGGCTGTTGGAGCAGGTAAGAGCACGTTGCCCTGCTGTCCGAAACCTGGCTTGAGTAAAATGTCCTTAGTGCGTATCTGCAACTGAATGGGGGCAGCTGCCTGATGCAGGAGGGCCTCTACTGGAGCTGGGCTTCCCCGTTGAGGTCGCTCATTCAAAATCCGAAGTACTGTCCATAAGCGGCATGTCCATCCAGTAAGAGAGCCGGTGCCCCCCTCCTGTCGCAGTCCCTGCTTTAAGAGTCCATTATACCGCTCAATGATACCAGCAGCCTGGGGGTGGTAGGGAACATGGTACTTCCAGTCCACCCCCAGCTTTTGAGCCCATTGCCTCACCATTGAACCAGTGAAGTGGGTACCATTGTCACTTTCAAGGACCAGCGGTCGCCCGTATGCAGCACTCAGGTGGTCCAGAGCCTGTATGACTGCCCTCTAGTCAGGGTTACGAGCAGGGTAAGCAGCAAGCAGCCCGGTGGCAGTATCTATACAAGTGACTGCATACTGGTACCCTTCTGACTTTGGTAATGGTCCAATAATGTCTATCTGCCATCGTGTCAGTGGAACATGACCCCTCTGAATCTGTCCAGGTGACACCAGTGGTCTCCGAGGGTGTTCCTTGGAACATACTGCACATTGCTCACAGGCTACAAGTACCTCTGCATAGGACACAGGCAAGTTCCAAGCCTTAACTGTAGCCCACATAGTTTTCTGTCCTGCATGGAGCAGGCGCCGGTGGAGCCACTGTGCCACATCACCTGCAGGTGCAGTCTCCAACCATCGCACCCTTGCCAACGTATCTGCCTCATCATTCCCAGGATGGGCTAGAGGGGCATGCCCTGTGACATGATATACTGTCACCTGCTTCTGGTGTCCTATTTCCCATAAGTCCTGCCACATGGCCTGACCCCATAATGGATGGTGCATTACCATCCACTGGTTAATGTGCCAAGTAGCAATCCAAAGGGTAAGTCCACGATAGACGGCCCAGCTGTCAGTACAGATTACGAGAGGTGAAGGTTCATTATGGGCAACTAGCCAAACAGCTCTTAATTCTGCCCATTGGCTGCTTTGGCCTATACCCGTGTCCATCCAAATAGTCTCAGTGGCCGGATGGAAGGCTATAGCTGTCCATTTAGCAGGTTGGCCCCTGCTGGAACCATCAGTATACCAGGCATCCTCGGGGATGGGCACCCGCCCCTCCTGGTAGGGACTGACTTCAGGTTCTGTCTCCTGAGCCCCAGTTGCTCCTGACTCTAAGGTCGCATAGGTGACTGGACCCAAGACTTCCTGCAGTTCTGCCCTCAATGGGCTGGTGCTAAGAGCACAGCGTTGCTGCAGGTAGGCACCCACTTGGCCAGGGTGGACATTTGGGCCATACCACTGCGTGGTTTAGTTGCCCAATCTCTCACCCATCCAGCAATAGGGTATGTTGTCTTGACTGTAACTGGTGTTGTGGTTGTAATACTCTCAATTGCCAGGAGGGCAGCATACACAGCTGCCAGCTGCTTTTCCACTAATGAGCAACAAACTTCAGCACCTTTCCACAATTGAGACCAAAACCCAATAGGTTGCCGTAGGCGCTCTGTCTGCTGCCACAAGCCCCATCCAAACCCCTCTGAGGTTACATGAACATCCAGCTCACAGGGCCTGGCAGGATCAAACACATTCAAGGCCTGTGCCACCTTGACAGCTCTCTTAGCAGCTGCAAATGAACCTTGCGCCTGCTCAGTCCAATCCCAGCGAACCCCCTTTCGAATAAGGTTGTACAAGGGGCGTAGTAACTGAGCCGTAAACACTTCCCCGTCTGGCCCACGAGACCCAGGGTTGAAAACAGCATTCTTCATACCTAGTTCCTGAAGGACCTTTACTAACTCACTGTAGCACTGCCACCGACTCATTGCCCCCGGCAATTCTCCAGCATTCTGCCAGACCATACGAATGGCAGCCATCACCCATTCTAATAGGGTATGGTCTCCTGGGTTGCCATGGCAGTTCTGAAGACGCTGCCTCAAGGAAGAGTGTGTGGTAATGGCGGCCAATTTCTCCATCTCTGTTCCAGAGAGCATGATGCCATCCACCCCTATATCCCATAATCGTAGTAACCAGGGATTCAGTAGGTTTCTGCCTAAATTGTGCCCCCAACTGCATAAGCTCTGCCTGGGTGTAGGGGCGGACCACAGAGTGTTCCATTACCTGGGCAGGAGGCTGTGGCTGCCCCTGAGGGACTCTTTGTTGCTGGGTTTTTACCTTCTTGGCGACAACTGGTCGGGCTCTCAGTGTGCGTATGGCAGCTTCTCAGAAGAGGAGTTGCAAGCGCCTGCTCCCGCTGACTCAAAGCCAATCCACCGGCACGGATGCTGCTGCTCCTTTGGTGACCATTTAGGCTCCTGTGGCTGCTGGCTTTTGGCCAGAAGCTGAGACTCGAGCTCTTGAATCTGCAGTTGTTTCTCCAACAACTGCTGGTGAAAATGTTCAGCTTCCAGGGTAAACTGCAACTCACGAACCCGTAATTCCTTCTCCAGTGCTCGCTCCAATTCCAGGCTTTTCTGCCGTTCTATTTGCAATTCATACTGAAGCTTTTGACCTTGGGCAGCTTCTCACGCAGAACTCTTGGTTTCCTCTTGAGTAAAAAACATGTAGCCCATGGCCCCTAAAAGGACAGCCATGGGGAGCCAGAGCAGCAACCAGTACTCTATCCCACCCATCAAGGGTGGTGGCCCCATATCAATCTCTGAATCCTGCCGGAAACTACGCCAGTTGTAAGGCCAGGAGCCGCCATCGTGGCCATTCACATGCAGGTTCCCATTGGATTCAGGCAGACGATAAAGAAATGGCAGAGTCGGAGGGTGGTGGACCATCCTATTTATTGGTGTCTCACCAAAACAGGCAAACCACAAAAGAAGACAAGGGAAAAGCAGAAAACCAGCTTTTCCCATGAAGGGCAAGGGATCAGGGAAGCCCCTGCAATCGTAATAGCAGGAACTGAGTGAGCCAGCTCCTGGTCCGTCCCACTTTATAGTGTAGAAAACCAAAATCCCCTAATCCAATATACAAACAAGGAAGTCCCCGATACAAAGTCACCTATCCAAGGCATAATTGGATTCCTCATGAGAGTGCACCACCCAGATCATACAATCAGTCAAGGGTGTGGGGAAAAGCTTAGTCTGAAAAACCAAACCCCAGGCTACAACGACCCGGCCTGCCTATAGCCTGTCCCCCACACCCAATATAAGTCACAAGCGAGCAAACATATATATCATATTTACAAACTTATTTGACCAACACTCCTCCTCCAGCAAACATTAGCAAAACAATGATCCCTCACAAGCAGGAGTGCAATCCGCAATTTGCAATCAACTGCCCTGCTCTGAGGGCAAGCACACACATGGCTGCCCAGTGCCATTTTTTAACAATAAAAGTGAACAACTCAAAAAATACACATTTTACAAACTCATTTGCCCAACAGTAACTTAAAATGTTTGGAACAGTAAACTGACATATTCAAATAATAAAATTAGAAAATTAATTTGAAGTTCAGAAGGTTTTGATATAGAAAAGGGAGAGACAGAGGTCAAAAAGGTTTCAGCAAAAGTCAAAATAAAGGTGTATACATCCAGGCCATGAGGGCTGTGGTGAGAATGGAAAAGATGAGAGAAAATTAGTAAAAGAAAAAAAAATGTGAAGTTAGCAGAAATTGTTTACTGGCTGAATTTAGGAAGACACTACAATAAATAAAGGAGATAAAGGTTAGCACCTGCATTCTAATTAAATGGGACAATTTCATGCTGAGAGAAATAGGCTAGCAGGAGGAGAAAGGTACTGGATTTAATTATTTATTTCAGATGTGGAACTTTTATTTTCTTGTTATTTTGGAGCTTGTTTCTCTTGTTCTACTCTGTATTTCCAAAGCTTTACCCATAGTAAGTTCTCAATTAATGTGATTTGTTGGTCGAATAAGTTTGTAAATATGATATATATGTTTGCTCGCTTATAGTTTGCATTGGGTGTGGGGACAGAATGTCAGCAGGCAGGGTCGTTATAGCCTAAGGCTTAGTTTTAAGACTAAGCCTTTCCCACCCTAAGTGACTTTGTATCAGAGACTTCCTTGTTTGTATATTGGATTAAAGGTTTTGATTTCTACACTATAAAATGGGGCAGAGGAGCCCATGCTGGGGGAGAGCAGAGAAAGGCCACATGGAGGAGAAGAGAAGCAGCCAAGATGGTGGAGTGCTGAAGGAGAAGCCAGTTAGTGCAGAGTTTGCGCAGAGAAGGAGTTGGAGAACAGAGGTGAATAAGGCTGGTGAGGTGGATACCTTTGATTCTAGGAAACTCGGATAAGGCAGTGGCTTTGGGAGCCCTGAATGGAAAGGGAAGTGTTTTCTCACTGTGTGTATTTCTTGCCTGCTGGGTGCAAGCTAGGATTAAAGCTAATGGCCCACCAGTTCTTGGCTCCATTGTTTCATTACCATCTGTCTGAATCAAATGCGAACCTGCACAGGCCAGGTGGCTGTAATGGTGGCCGTGACTACTGGCCTTATATGATTGAATAAGTCACAAGGACTCCAATAAACAACATTAGTAAAAGATGTAAGAAAAAAAGCCATGGGACTACTGTGTCCAGGAGTAGTACCACATCTGTGAAAAAGGCTGGAGTCATCTTGGTCTTATACATCATTTCATTCTAAATCCACATGTAAAAGAGGAAATTAGAGGTCCTCACATCCAGAAAAAGCAACACTGGAGAATACAGTGTCTCTTTTCAAACACTGATTTTTATTTTAAAGAAGATAAATGGGAAAATAGAACCATCAAAGGAGATAAAAACAGTAATCAGTGGGTTGTAGGGCAGCAGAGCAAAGCTAAATAGTGATGGAAATGATGTCAAAGAACAAATAAATGGCTAAAGCTAAGACCCTAAATGTAGAGGGGATATTTAAATATATTTGATATGTTCATATTCTTAAAGCTTATTATTTTTTATATAAAATTTCCTCACCCTCAAGAAAGAGGAGGAGAAAAAAAAGAGAGCTTTAAGAAGTGCCTGCTTCAGGCTTGTGGAAATCTACTGTCTGCAAGCATCAGACGTGGTATTTACTTCAAGCGATATTCAGCCATGTCCAGTATTTCAAAACTGCCACCTAGTAATTTAAAATGACAAGAAAAATAATATAATGGGCACAGGCCTGATTTCTCCCTCTCCCATCACACAATAAGGGTGAGGGGTTGAAGCCTCTTGATAATTCTCTCAGCAGAAGTAGCAAAGAATTTGGAAAGAGCAAAGTGGATTTCATTTCTCCTTGCATGTTTCCCTCCATGATGTGGAACTCATGGATTCCTTTCCCCAGGAAGGGAAGCAGCACACTGTGAGGGCATCAGCATGGGGCAGGCGGATGTCCTGGTGGTGTTTCTGTTTTCCTGTGTGGAGTCCCTTCCCTTTCAGGGAACTGTGCATAGGCCCTTCTAGAGTGCAATAACCTAGTCTCTAATTACAAATTTTTGAAAATGCCTTATAACAGGACCTTTCACAGTAGAACTCAGCTACATTTTTCCTGATCTTCCCAGGATTCTACACCCCCAAGCATATGGACGCCCCCAAGCACATGGACGCCCCCAAGCACATGGACACACTCAAGCACATGGATGCCCCCAAGCACATGGACACACTCACAGTTCTTAATGAACTCGTGTCCATTCATACATTCTTGTCTGCATATATTCTATTCCCTCTGCCTGAAAGTCCTGTCACCCATTCCCAATTCCTACTCTTCCTTAAGAGACAGTAACCTCCTAGGAAAAACTTCTTTACTATGGCACCACCAGGTGAGTACCCACAGCCAACCACAGGAACAGACCCAAGGAAAGGTGAAAAGAAAGCCTAAAGGATATGAGGCCAATAATACCTCTGAAATAAGCAGCGTTCATTCTTTTTTATTAAAAAAAAAATCACTCTAGGCAGTGATAATCAATGGCTGTTAACATCATAAAAAATTAAAAATTAAAAAAAAAAACAGACCAGCAGGCATTTAAGTCTTTTAATGGAATCACACAGCATCACCTATAGACTTCCACCTGTGGTCTTCTTGCCAAAAAAGTCAAGCCTGTGTCTGATCAAGCCTGTAGATCTAATGCCTATTTTTAGGAAACATAGATAACACCAAGGATGTAATCAACAAAATCCAAGTTATTGGAAACTGTAGGAGATGAATAATCACATTTGGTCAACAATGTAATTAGAAGGAAAATAAAAAGAGAAGAGGAAGCGCTTTAGATTAAGAGAGCTTAAAGGACATCTCAACCAATTGCAATCACACCTTCTCTTCCTCTGCAAAACTGGCTTCCTCTTCAGCATTCTGCATTCTCTCCCCTCTCCCTGCAAAATTAGCTGGGCCCACAAAGACCTCTCCACCAGCAAACATTAGGAAAACAATGGTCCCTCCCAAGTGGGAATACAGTTCACAATTTGCAATCAACTGCCCTGCTCTGAGGGCAAGCACACACATGGCTACCTGGCACCATTTTTTAACAATAAAAGTGAGCAAACTCAAAAAATACACATTTTACAAACTCATTTGCCCAACACTGGCTATTTGTTGATGTTAAGCAATTGTTAATATTTTTCAGGGGTGACTATTGATGTTATGGTCATGTTTGAAATTAAGGGTTCTTAGGGTCTCATCTGACCCTCCAGTCTCCGAAACTCAACCCTATTCCAACATGGAGGCCCAGAGTTTAGGGATATCAGTGTAGAACCCAAGAAGAAAGCAATATGCTCTTGATCTCTAAGATCAAAAGGCACCATCTCAGTGTAAGACAGCAAATATTTGAAAGGGAACATAAATAGGTTGCTAAAAGGCTAACTTCAAAATATTAAAAACATGACTGTTAGGACACTTTGAAATCGAACTGTCATAAGTTTTATTCAACTCATTCATTAATAAGGAAATGACTAAATGCTAAACCCAGTTCAAAAGAGAATTTATTAGAGATATATATGATAGGAAATTAAGAATGCTAAAATAAACTTGCTAATAGGTGAAAAATTGGTTAAGTTTTAGGTCAATAAAATATAATGTTTGAGATCATATTTTCTGTAATTAAAAACCTAGAGTCTCTCTAGTAAGCAAAATTCATTTGCATTGCTATGGACAAGAATCATTTGCATTACTAATAGTTCTTTAATAAGTTAACTTCTTACTCTACAGTGATGTAAAACAGTCTAGTCATCAAAATAACAATCAAAGAAACACACCCTTATAAATCATGAACTCTCTATAGACTCTATAAGGTCATGGTTTCTCAACCTTGGCACCATTGACATTTTGGGCTACATAATTCTTTGTTGTAAGGGCCTGTTTTATTCATTGTAAGATTTTTAGTGGAATCCCTGGCCTCTAACAATGAGATGCCAGTAACATAGCCTTGCCCAGTTATGACAATCAAAAATGTCTTCAGGTAGATCTTAAGATTTCTCATTACAAAGATAAAAAAAAAATTTTGTATGCCTATGAGAGTGAATATTAAACACACTGTGGTAATTATTCAACAATATATGAAAGTCAAGTCATTATGTTATACACTTTAAACTTGTACAGTAGTGATTTTCAACCTGTGTGCTACAAGAGGCACACTGGGCCCTGACTGGGTAGCTCAGTGGGTTAGAGCATCATTCCAACATACCAAGGTTGTGGGTTTGATCCCCAGTCAGAACACATACAAGAAACAACCAATGAATACATGAATAAGTGGAACCTAAAATTGATGCTTCTCTCTTTCTCTCCCCTCTCTATTCCTCTAATAAAAATAAAGGCACATTGGTGTGCTACAAGAATTTTTAAAACATGATCTACCTGACCATTTAGTCAGGGGCACTGACCTCTTTGCCCTTAGATTGTCAAATAAAAAATGACAACAGCCCACACAACAAGTGCTGTCTGGTGTGAATGAATCAAAATTATACCAATTTGTTTTGGTCAGATCAGGAAAAACATATATATATATTTTGGACTGCTGCAGAATTTTAATGATTAGTTTACTTGTGCCATGAGATGAAAAAGGTTGCTAATCACTGTTGCACAGTAATGTATGTCAATTGTAACTTAATAAAAACCGAGGCAATGTCTTTAGACATTGCCAATTGAGAGCCCTCTTCTAGACCACCCCCATTCTCACAGAAAGGATATCTAGTAGTCTCCTTCGCCCACTACCAAGACTTAGACAATGTTTTCTGGCAAGTCAAAACCAGTTTTATCTCCATATCTTTTATACCAACTCCTGGAAAATAAGAGCTAGAAAAACCATCTGGATTAGGTAGAAATGGAGAGAGTTCTTAGGAAAAACCAGAAGTATCTGAACCTCGCCTCTCTTGAGTTAAGTCCCGGGACCAGAATGAGGGAAAGAACAAAGGATTTCCTATAAATGGTATGGCTGTTACTGCTTCTTTGTCCTGCTTTTACTGATTCTACCTTGTAGCTTCTGTAAACTTGCTTCTGCATTCCGCATACTGTGTAACATCGCCCAACCATGTGACCATAAAACCCCCAAAGACCCTGCCAGTTGGAGCCCAAACTTCAGAGTGGTAGCTCCTCTGGGCCACCAGCATAAGAAACAGGTTCTCCAACTCTGAGTGTCACTTGGCTTTCTGAGTTCCATTCTGCCATAACATTCGGTTCCCTGACTGGGAAGCCAACTGCACTGGCCCCTTGTGCCACCAACCCAGCAACAAGAGCCACCCGACAGTGGGGACCTTCCATGTGAATGAGGCGGCACCACCGACAGTTTGCACGGCACCTCCTTCCCGGAGGCCCCCACGCCCGGACAGTAACTGGACCCCACCAAACTCAACAGAGAGATGGACTAACCTGTTCAGGATGTGCATCTGGACAAGGTAAGGTCCCAGGACCAGTCACGCAGTCAGGCCCATCTCTGGACAAGGTAAGGTCCCAGGACCAGTCACGCAGTCAGGCCCACCTCCGGACAAGGTAAGGTCCCAGGACCAGTCACGCAGTCAGGCTCACCTCCGGACAGACGGGGAACTTGATCATCTCCCATGGTCTCAAGATTGAGGCCAGATAGGGATACCCCAGGAAGGGAGGAAATGTTATAACTTCTGAATGAGTGTTTGTGTGAATGACTGATTGTGGTTCCACGGCACAAGCTATGGAGTCTGTCTGGGCCCTAACCTGTGGCTCCAGAGCAACATTATAAGGCAAAACGGTGACTTGTCTCCCTTTTGGGAGACAACCAGGCCCCGGTTGTTATACGAGTGCACCTTAGCCAAGATATGCCTTACAGTCCCGTAAGAGACATGGTCAGGCATGCAACCGAGTGGCCTCTGAGAAAGGAGCTCCCACCCTTTGTCTGTTTTGCGACACCAGACATGGGAGGGTTTACTGAAAGGTCATATTGAGACTAGACATGGGGTCTGGTCAGTCCAAACCCACTGCTTTAGAGACTGCATGATTAGGAATGTTAAGAAGGGGTTTTCTGATGATTATGGCATGAAGTTGACCCTGTAAACTATGCACCCTCTGTGAACTCCAATGGCCCACCTTTCAGGTGGGGTGGAACCTTAGATTTACCAGTGGTCCGGGCAGTTTACCGGATTGTGACAGGTAATCCCAGCCACTCAGAGCAGTTTCCCTGTATAGATTCCTGGTTAAAGATTGCACAGACCATGACCCCACGGGTTCGGTTCTGCATTAATAAGAAGGGACAGTGCAAGGTCCTGGTAGCCCACCCTTCAAAAGGAAGGAAGCCCCTGAAACCTGACCAATGTGCATACTGCAGAGAGATTAGACACTGGGAAAATGAATGCCCCAACCGGAAAGCAGCCTCTGGCCCCATTGCCAAAGCTGCTCAGTCAAGAAGAGCAAAGTATCAACCAGAACCAGCGGTCCCGGACTTGATTGGGTTAGCCAGGGTTGATTCCAATTAGGTAACACTGGGACCCACGAAATTAGGCCCCAGGAGCCTACAGCCAGCATGGCGGTAGGGGGCCAACGAGTGACTTTTATGGTAAACGGGAGCAGAACACTCAGTAGTCACCATTCCAGGTTCACCTCTTACTGAGCAGGAGGCCACCACAACTGGAGCCCCAGGTACTCAAACCACTCACCCCTTCTGTGGGTCTCAGACATGCCAACTCAGGGGACACCAGGTTGTTCACGAGCTCCTGTCTCTGCCTGAAAGCCCTATCGCTCTTCCAGGAAGGGACCTGTTGACCAGGCTGGGAGCCCAAATAACTTTTATTCCTGGAAAGTCTGCTAGGCTGACACTGGGAGCAAAGGAACCCCTGGTAATGTCTGTGACAGTTCCCAGGGAGACTGAGTGGAAACTCCATACCCAGGAGACAAATGCACAAAACCCTCTCAAACTGCTGGAAGAATTTCCACTGGTCTGGGCTGAGAAACCCCCCACCTCCCCAGACTAGCTAAGAACCATGTGCCCGTTGTGGTAGATCCAAAGCCTAGAGCCATCCCAACAAGGCAAAGGCAGTACCTGGTGCCCAGGAAGCTCTGATGAGGATACAGGAACCTGTTAAGAGACTCAAAGAAGCCAGGATTCTAGAATAGTGTCAGCCCCCCTGGGAACACACCTCTACTACCAGTGAAAAAGCCAAACAGAGGTGGGTACCAGCCACTCCAGGACCTATAAGCAGTCACTAACGCAGCTGTTACTCTGCACCAAGTAATCCCAAACCCCTAAACCCTCATGAGTCTTCTTCCCCCGGAGCAAGCTGCTTCACCCGCCTGGACCTTAAGGACTCCTTCTTCTGGCCCCGAAGAGCCAGCCACTGTTTGTGTTTGAATGGAAAGAACCTCACATGGGTAGGAAAGTTCAGCTATTCTGGACATACTTGCCCAAGGAGTTCAAGAACTCACCCACCCTGTCTGGTGAAGCTTTGGACACTGACCTACGGCCTTTCCAGGGAAAGAAATAAATTGTGCCTTCCTATAATAGGTAGATGATTTCCTCCTGGCCAGTGACTCATGAAAAAATTGCTGGAAAGGCACGAAAATCCTACTACAGTTGCTGACCGACACAGAGTACAAGGTATCATGGAAAAAGACCCAGATATGCCAGCCTTGGGTCCGACAACTTGGGTTCATCATCACCAAAGGACATCGTTCTCTAGAGCCCGAGAGGAAGCAAACCACCTGTTCAATCCCTAGACCCAACAACAAAAGGAAGTTCCAAGAGTTCCTCAAAGCAGTGGAGTTCTTGGGAAAGGCAAAGCCCCTATATGAAGCACTCAACGGGCCCGAAGAGAAGCCCCTGGACTGGTGCAAAAGACGGGAGATGGCATACCAGGAGTTAAAGGGATTTCTCACTAGTGCCCCAGCACTAGGATCACCAAATGTGAATCACAAATTCAATCTCTTCATCTGTGAAAAGGACCGTGTGGCACTAGGGGTCCACACCCGGACTGTCGGACCAAGGAAGAGACCAGTGGCCTATCTGTCTAAACAGCTCGTCCCAGTGGCTGCCACGTGGCCCCCTTGCCTCTGGGCACTAGCTACCATGGTGATACTTGTCAGAGAGGCTGACACGCTCACCTTAGGCCAGAACATCCATGTGAAAGTCCCACAAGCAGTGACAACCCTAATGAATAACCGGGGGTACTGGTGGCTCATCAACGCCAGGATGGCCCACTATCAAGGACTATTGTGAGAAAACCCATGGGTGACACTAGAAACAGTACACACATTGAACCCAGCCATGTTCCTCCCCACTAAGGATGGTCCACCAGATTATGACTGTGAGGAAACCATGGATGAGGTCTACTCAAGCCTACTTGATTTAACAGACACCCCACCACACACACTGAACCTGAACTGGAACTGAAGCTGTTCACAGACGGGAGTAGCTTCTTCCAAAACGGGTAATGGAAAGCTGGATATGCAGTGACCACCCAGGACTGGGTCATTGAGGCAGAAGCATTACCACAGGGATGGTTCGCTCTCAGAGCAGAACTATGGGCACTAATCCAAACACTTCGATATTCAGAGGGGAAGAAGGTCAACATCTTCACTGACTCTAGATATGCCTTCACAACCCTACATGTGCATGGGGCAATTTATAAGGAAAGAGGACTACTCACGGCCATGGGTTAAGGAATCAAAAACAAAAAAGAAATTCAACTACTGGAAGCAGTCTGGAAACCCAAAAGAGTAGCAGTCATACATTGCAAAGGACATCAAAAAGGAACTGACCCAATAAGCTTGGGAAACTCTTTTGCTGACCAAGCGGCAAAGAGGGCCTTCCTTCGTGTCAACCATTGTTTAGGCAATAGCAACAGTATTTAAAATCAACTAGAAATTATAGGCTACATACCAGCTTCAGACTTCAGGAAAAGTTGAACATATAAATCAAATGCCAAAGGCCACCCTAAGTTCTGCTAGGAGACAGACCTCCCATGGGTAGACATGCTACTCCGCACCTTGCTGTGGGTACAATATACTCTTGGATTAATTCCCCCTTTGAAATCTTATACAAAAGAACCCTACCCATCATTAACAAACTGAGAGGACACCCCTCACCCTCCGACAGATAGGAGAATTAGGCCTCTCAACCCAACTCCTGATGCTAGGGAAAGTGTTCCACAAGATAGCCCGAGATATTCTAGAGAGGGCCCCAACCCTCTTAGGGAACTGGCACCACTCCTGTCACCCTGGAGACATAGTTGTCCCTCCCATATCATGGTTCACTTTTCGCATTCTCACTGTATCACAGATTTTCAAATTGTATATACCTAATTTTGTATCGTGGATTTTTCGCTATATTGCGGGATTTTGCGGTATATAGGTATTTTTATATATTTATGGTTTTAATTATTTTTGTGGTAAAATAAGCATTTTCTAGCCCCTAAAATTGAAAAAAAATATATAATATATATAAAAAAACATTAATTAAAACATATTAGTATTCACTGAATTTATATAGAATTTAATATGTTGTTAAAATTACGTCGGTTTCAGAGTGTAGAAAGTGTTTAAGAGCATAGAAAGTGTTTATAAGAGTGTGGGAAAGGTTTATAAGAGTGTGGGGAGGGTTTATAAAGCCTTAAAATATATATATATATAAATAATAAAATAAATACAAGGCTGCTACTTCGTGGATTTTTGCCTATCACAGGGTGTTCTGGAACCTAACCTCTGCGACAGATGAAGAACCACTGTAGTATGGGTTAAAGACTAAAAAAAAAAAAAACCACTCCAACCTTTGGACAGGTCCACATATAGTTGTCTTGACTACTCCAACTGCCATTAAAATTGCAGGTATAGTGCCCTGGATTCACCATATCTGAGTCAAAAGAGCCAATACTGCGGGCCCGCAAGAGACCCGGACCACTCACAGTGAGCCCACAAAGCCTTTACAAGTGATGCTGCGAAGGACCATGGAGCCCAAGGAGCAGCCAGGACTGTAATGATCTGCCAGCTGCCGTTCCTGATCGTTGTCGGGATCCTGACTCTGCTTCTGGTCACAGGACTAGTTGCAAGTGCTCCAGCAGATTGGAGTAGACTAGAGAGACTGTTATTAATATTTACTCTTGAGCTGTGCAATTTTAATGTCATCATTTGCCTCATCAAGACTACTGTAGCCAGCCTGACATGTGGTGGCACAGTGGATAAAGCATTGACCTGGAAATGCTGAGGTCGCCGGTTCGAAACCCTGAGCTTGCCTGGTCAAGGCACATACGGGAGTTGATGCTTCCAGCTCCTCCCTACCTTCTCTTTCTCTCTCTCTTTCTCTCTCTCCTCTCTAAAATGAATAAATAAAATAAAAATAAAATAAAATAAAAAGACTACTGTAGCCAGAAAAACCACAGCCCTATACTAACACTCCAGGGCTGTCAACCATTAAGACCCACCAGTCCATATACTATGTATAGTGATGTCCCATAGATGTAGTTATAGGGCATCAAAGAAGGGAATAATATGGCTGTTACTGCTTCTTTGTTCTGCTTTAACTAATTCCACCTTTTTACTTTGGCATTCTGCATACTGTGTAACCCCACCCAACTGTGTGACCATAAAACCCCAAAGACCCTGTCAGTTGGGGCTCAGATTTCGGAGTGCTTGCTCCTCTGGGTCCACTGGTGTAATAAACAGGTCTCCAACTCTCTGGGTGTCGCTTGGCTTCCCTGGCAGGCTGTTCTGCCATAACATAAAGAAAAGGATTCAAGAGGAGAGAGAGGCTGAGCTGTGGCTCCCAGGTATACTTCAGAAAGACAGGACACATTGGAGAAAAGTTTCCTATCTGTGTAGTGAAGAGTAGAAATATCAGAGGACTTCGGTAGGCATGGGAGAGTTGGAGACAACCCGAGTTTTGTAAGACGTAGGAGTGCACACCATAATTGGGACCTAGTCTTTGACAAGGAAGATTGAACCAGAAGGTCTAGGCTGCAGCTGAAACAAAAGAGGGCTCCCGCAGAAGGGTGCAGCATGGACAGTGCTGCTGAGGACCAGCTGGGCCAAGTTGTATGCCAGATGACTGCTGGTGCCCTAGAGCTGAGGGGATCCCAGTCAGGACCTGCCCCATCACAGCATGCCTGTAAGAAAGCTCCTCACATTCCCTGTGCTGAGGACCCAAGAGAACAGGTCGTGAACTGGCAGAAGACAGACTCAGCACAGAGAAGATGCAATTCTCCCCTCTTTGCCACTGTACTCTGCAATTCCCACTGTAGAATGCAGCCGTGAGTCCATGGGGACAGAAGAACAAAACCTAAAATGTCCTGACTGTAACAGTCTCAGTGGCTAAGAAATCACTGAATGTGGCCAAAATTCCCTGGAGGTTACCGGATTGAGTTTTATGCTACCCTCAGAGTCGGAGTTCAGGGCCCCAGAATAAAACTTTATAGACAATAAAGTTATATTTTTGCACATTAAAGTTAGTGACTATAAAATTTGTACCAGTGCAGGGATAAGAAGGCGAGTCCCTGGATGTCTAGAAACCTGAGGTTTTTCTACATATAAACATAGAGCTTGTGGAAAGAGTAGAACTGAACTAAAGAAAATAATCAAAAAACAATAGAAAAATCTGGTCTTCCTAGGAACTGAACCATCCCTCAAAACTGTAAGAGACATTAGCCAATGTCCACTGAATAGTTGTAAAGTACCACAAAATGCCTGCAGCATAAAATCTTAATAGCATCTGGCTATTTCCATAGCATAATTTCTTTCTCACACATTTTAGCCACCATACCAAAAATGAGTTATTTCCAGAAAATAGAGACATCCAGAAAACAGACATATTGAAAACAAGATTTCAATGTACTGAGGGAGTTGCAATTAGAGGTATAAATCATTTATAAATAAAACAACCATTCACTGAGCATCGTATGTGCTAGATGCTGGTGTAGGCACTGGAGACAGAGTCGTAACAAATGGATTAATACCCCGCTCTCCTGATGTTAATACTCTAGAGGGAGAGGCAGAGGGAAACACCCCAAAAACCAATAAATATTTAATGTGATAGGTACTGTAAAGAAATATAGATCAAGGGGGAAAGACACAGAGTAGTACACTAGGTGAATATTCAGGACAGACTTTTGAGCAAAGTCATGAATAAAGTCAGGGAACAAGTTACTAGCTATCAGAGAAAGAATGTCCCAGACAGAGGGAATAGTAAGTTCAAAACCCAAGATCTTTGAGTATGCTTGGCCTATTTAGGAAGCACCGGGGTAGAAGCAAATGAGAGGATGGTAGGCGGTAGGCGTTCAGGACAGAGAGGTAGATGGGAGCAGTTATGTAGCTCATGGGAAAGGCTGTTGGACTTTATTCTCATGAGATGGGAATCCACTGGAGAGATGCTAAAGAGAAGCAGGCATGGATCTGACTTACCAGTGTACTGAAATGGATTACACAAGTTACAAGTGGAAGCAGGCAAGCTACCTAGGAGGCTTTGCGAGAGAGCATGTGGGATTAGAGCGGCAACAACGGAGTCAGTGAGAAACGGTCATTTTTTAGGATACTTTCGAAAAGCAGAGTCAACAGAATTTGCTGGTCAATTTGAATATAGGGTATGAAGGAAAGATAAACATCAAAATAATTTCCAAATTTTTGGCCTGGAGTTGTCATTTATTGAAGACTGGGGGGAAGCAGTTTGGCAAGAGACACAAGAATTTGGAAAAAAAGTAGACATTGGATATTCGAGACTAGAATTCAGGAAAGAGATTAGGGCTGAACATATTATATTTGTGAACTCATCAGCATGTGGACGGTATATAAAGCCATGTTCCTTCATGGATTCCCCAAGAGTACTTTTGTCTTGAAGGACTTCCAGTGAATGAAGAGATATTGTCGATTTGCAGTTTAAAATTCAAACTCACAGAATAGATATATCATTTTAATCATTTTAGCTGTCAGAGAAGAATCTCAGTTAGATATGAAAAAATTTATTTCTATCACAGCAGATGGTGCTCCAGTGAGGTTAGGTCAAAATCTATATTTATTAAAATTTTAAAACAAGAAACTGACATTTTCCTTCTTATCACTTTGTTCTATTGTATGATACATATTGAATATATTTGTGTTCAGCCTTCTGAAACAGACTGCACAAAAAGCATCCCAGTTACAGTTGTTAAAGTCATTCAGCAATGATACACAAGTGATTAATCATTGTTAGTTAATAGAACTGTTAAAACAAATAGTAGGTAATAGATCAAAAGATCTTGTGTATTTAGCCAATACTGTCTGTTTGAGTCATGGAAATGCTTTGCAAAAATGTATTATATTGTTAACTTCTATTCAAGATTTTCTTGAAATAAACTGAACACTTGCCAAATATTCAATAATCAAAATCAAAATCAAAAACAAAAGGGTAACGTGATTTATGAATTCTCATAGCATATGAATGAGCTAAATCGGAAGCACCAAGGAAAACTTATTTGTGACAAAGCTAGACAAGTACAAAAATTTATATTAAAATTGAAATTTTTCATAATATACATAATAAGGATTTTATGTTTTTCTCACATGAATCAATATGCAGAAGATTTTCATTGTAGTTGGCAATGTTATGTAAATTGGCTTTGAAAATTTTGAGAAACACTTTGTTTATAATGATAAATTTAGAGTTGCTTTTCAATTTATGCAATCTTCTCTTTTTTTTTTTTTTTTAACGAGATATCCTTCCATTTGTTCATGTCTTTTCCAATTTCCTTTCTTTTTTTTTTTTTTAATAAATTTTTATTAATGGTAATGGGATGACATTAATAAATCAGGGTACATATATGCAATCTTCTCTTGAATCCAGTGTTAACAATACTGGACTGATGCAAGAGTTAGTGAATTTACTTAACTTGAACAGATGTAGTTTTGAAACATATTTGGCTTTAAATTCAAATTAATACTTCTGCAAAAGAATCCATTTGTCAATGTGAATGTGAATTTAAGAGGACAATTTTTTTATTGATTGATTTTAGAGATAGAAGGGAAAGGAGAAAGAGAGAATGTACTTATTTATGCATTCATTTGTTGATATGACCTGGCCAGGGATTAAACCCAGAACCCTGGCACATTGAGACAATGCTCTAACCACCTGAGCACCCAGCCATGGCTGAGGACAGTTCATGTTCAGTACTCAATTTATTTATTCAAAAACTTTTAAATGTGTTTGGAAAAACTTGGGTATGAGTCTACTTTTTAACTATAAATTTTATTAAATGTGAATGATGATCAAATATTGCCAATGAAAGTTCTGCATTTAGCATCCAAATTGAGATATGTAAAATCTATACCAGATGTCAAAGCATTGGTAAGAAAAAGAGAATGTAAAATATTTTTTAATATTTTTGCATTGATTACATGTTAAAATGATATTTTGGCTATATTGGATTAAATAAAATATGTTATTAAAATTAAATTTGCCTGTTTCTTTTTTTTAATGTGGCTACTAAGAAATTAAGACAACATATGTGGTTGCCCTGGTCAGACAGCTTGGTTGGTTAGACCATTTTCCTGAAGCAGAGAGGTTGCTTGTTCGATCCCTGGTCAGGGTACATAAAGGAACAGACTGATGTTCCCATCTGTCTTTCTCCCTTCCTCTCTCGCTAAAATCAGCTAATTAAAAAAAGAACTAAACTATGTGCGGCCTGCATTATATTTTCATGAGACAGTACTGGTCGCGGATATGTATACGTGTTGTAGCATGCAGGTCAGAGAAAACACTGCTATTTAACCAATACGTACTAAATGTAAAATGTCTAAATAGGCATTTCCAAGGGTGAGTTTATTTTACTGGTTCTATATCTGAAGTGTCACTTTTTAAGTCTAATAAATCATTCATTTTACATTAAGACTTTAAGCAGGAAGTTCTTTGGCCCAGAGAGGTCAAACTCATCTGCTGGCTTTTAAACACACAGACTTGGCAGAGACAGTGTGCAGATGACAAAGAACATAGACGCTGAGCATTCAGATTAAACAGATAGCATATCCCCAATACATAGGGAAACATACAAAAACCTTCACAAAGCATTTCATACAGAGGTCAACATACTTGAACAAGACTTAGTATATAAATATTATACCTTGAACAAGTGCATGAGCAAAGATCAACTTTTCTGAGCCCTGAAGCAGCTAACACAGCATCAACAGTGATGAATCTACAAAGGGCCTCCACAAAGCCAGAGAGGAAAAGAGATCACACCAGGTACAGTAAGTTCCCGAATTACAAACACTCAACTTATGTACAACTTGTATATATGAGTGGAGCACCAAAACGGCTACTGGTAACCAACCGCAGTTAGACATCAGTAAAAATCATAGAGTTGGCCCTGGCCGGTTGGCTCAGTGGTAGAGAGTCTGCCTGGCGTGCAGGAGTCCTGGGTTCGATTCCCAGCCAGGGCACACAGGAGAAGCGCCCATCTGCTTCTCCACCCCTCCCCCTCTCCTTCCTCTCTGTCTCTCTCTTCCCCTCCCGCAGCCAAGGCTCCATTGGGGCAAAGTTGGCCCGGGCGCTGAGGATGGCTCTGTGGCTTCTGCCTCAGGCGCTAGAATGGCTCTGATTGTGACAGAGCAATGCCCCAGATGGGCAGAGCATCACCCCCTGGTGGACATGCCGGGTGGATCCCGTTCGGGCGCATGCGGGAGTCTGTCTGACTGCCTCCCTGTTTCCAGCTTCAGAAACACACACACACACACACACACACACACACACACACACAAATCATAGAGTTACTCGACTCTCGTGGCAAAGAACTAACCAATGGAGACTTTATGAAACTAGAACAGCAGACGATAGAATTTGGGAAGAAGACTGGGACATAGAAACACCAGAACCGAAAAAGCTTTCTAGAAAAGAGTTAGCTGATGCTTTTCATCTCATTAAAGCACGAGTGGCAAAGTTAGAGGAGCAAGATCCTGATACAGAGAGCTTCACTGAAGTTTGCTGTACAGTTACTGAAGGCCTGAGATGCTACAGGGCCCTTTCTGATGAGAAAAAGAAAAGCTCTGTACAAACCCCCCCTTGATGCTACTTCAAGAGACTGACTCCAGCAGCAGAATCAAACCCTGACTCTGATGCCAGTCCCATCCTCTCCAGCAAGTCCCTCATCTTCTACATTATCCAAGATTGTCTAAGGTTGTATTTGAAAGTGTTTAAGTATTTATATGCACAGAAGGGTAAAAATAAATACTGTTATAAGATAAATATCTAAGTTGCATTTAATAGGTAAATGTACCTGTTCCAACTTGCATACAAATGCAACTTAAGAACAAACCGACAGAACCTCTCATTTGTAACCTGGGGAACTGCCTATATTATTAGGCACACTGGCTAAGTACAGGGTGGGGCAAAAGTATGTGAAACAGTTTATTCTTGTATTATGATTAATGATTGTATTATTTTCCATACGAACAACTGTAAACCAACTTTTGCCCCACTTGTATTGCCAGCATTACCTTACTAAAGAAGAATTGGAAGTTAATATTAAAGTTCACTTAAACTATTCATAGTTAGTGCATATTCTGTGCATTTATTCTCTATTAAAAAAACAGAGGAGTCTCACTCAACAATTTGAGGTCATAGATTTTTTTTTTTATCATCTTCACAAAAATCTAATTTAAACAACCCATGTAAGAGAATTTACAAAAGACACAGGGACTGAGTGGACTCTCACTATCAAGACTAGATAGAGGCTGATGCCTTCACAGGAAAACCAACAACAAATGAACAGTCCCTTCTAAGTAATTCAGCTTGAGACTGGTTTCCATCTGGATGAGCTACCGCTTTCCCTACCACCCTCACGAATCAGGAAAGAATCATGACATCAACACTTGGACTTTATATACCAATTCTGCAATGTACTACATGAGAGATTACCTGTAACATATATTGTTAAAGGAGGTCATTAAGAGAATATGACTGCTGGTTGACCCAGTGGCCAACTGGGAGGGTCCTCAACTCCTCCCAACCTTGGAATATATGGTCTGTCCCCTGTTCCTGCACGAGGAGCCACTTCAAAGACACAGCCTTGAGAGAGCAGCATGTTTTTGAGACTGTCTGGACCGCGTTAAGGAGATTCTGGAAGGCAGGGTGAAGATCTTTGCCTTGGTGACTGCCCAAGACAAGCTAAGTTCCCTTGCTTATTAAAATAGTCACCTACTAATCAGCAGCAGTCTAGCTCTGTCTTCAGTGTCTCCTTGCCCCCCATGTATGGGACCAGTTTCAGATTTCACCTGGTAAACTGAGGTTGCAAAGCAAGATACAGTCCACATACCATAATAATGTTCTGGTAAACAACAGATTGCACATATGACAGTGGTTCCATGAGATTATAATGGAACTGAAAAATTCCTATTGCCTGTTGTAGCACAATGCATTAGTCACATGTCTCGACCGATGCTGGTGTAAACAAACCTACTGTGCAGCCAGTCACATAGAAGTTTAGCACATACAATCATAGTGCTAGGCTATGCCATCTAGGTTTGTGTAAGTGCAGTCTAAGATGTTGGCCCAATGATGAAATCACCTATATCCTGTTAAGTGATATTTGACTGTATATACATATATATGTAATATCCTCAATCTATTTTTAAAAGGAATTGTCTAAAAAGTAGGTATTGGTGGATGGATGTTATTTTATTTCTCTGGAATTATTTTTTTCATGTAAATTAAATTCCCAAGAATTTTTCTAAATAAACATTCACATCTATGCCTGACCAGTGGTGGCACAGTGGATAGAGCATCGACCCGGGATGCTGATGTCCAGGTTTGAAACCCCGAGGTTGCTGGTTTGAGCATAGGGCTCACCAGCTTGAGCACAGGGTCATCGGCGTGAGCACAGGATCGTCAGTATGATACAATGGTCACTGGCTTGAAACCCAAGGTCACTGGTTTGAGCAAGGGGTCACTGGTTCGGTTTGAGGTCCCTGGTCAAGACACATATGAGAAGCAATCAATGAACAACTACAATGATGCAAGTTTGAGTTGACACTTCTCTTCCTTCTCTCTTCCTGTCTCTCTCTTTCTCTAATAAAAAGAAAATCCCAACTCTAGGGACTATTACCTGCCTTGACTGGGGGAAGTTGGGAATAGACAGAAAGAAGTAGTTTGTTATATGGTTTTTGGGAGAAAAATTCCTAAGCTAAGTCCCATACACTGCTCAACTTGTGAACCCCACCCCCCACCATAGTCCCCAGCCAACTAAAACAACCCCTGATTCTATGATTCATTGAATCATAATGACATAACATAGAACATCTCTCTCCCACTGAATTCTGTGACATTTGACAGCAAATAGCCTATCAAAGATAATGAAGTTCCTATGACAAGCACTCCACTAACTTCCTCCCCCCCCAAAAAAAAAACCCTTAACACCCTCCCTTTAATTTATTCAAATCATTTTCACATGCAAACCGGAGCCAAATTAGAAAATTAAACCTAGCAGACAGACACACTAAACATTTGCAGAATAAGCAAGTGAAAAGTACAAATAGTTTTTATTATGAAATTTGTAAAAGAAACTCTCTTCCAATTTGGAATCTGCTTCCTAATAATTTTTCTCATCCTCCGCACTGTGCAGGGAGTGTGAGTTGTTGCAGTCCCCACTGTCTCAACTCTAGTTCCACTGAAGTTGGAGTAAATAAGATATTCTCCACCATATTGAGCTGATACAGGGGATTTCAAATTTTAGTCACCCAGAGCACATTTTGTACATGTCTGCCTCAAATGTTTGGACATCAGTTAGCATATAGGGCACAGTAACTGATAAATGACAATTCAACCAGTGAACAATTTACAACTTAAAGTGTTTCTCTCTTCTACTTTGCATTTGAAGAGTAAAGTATTGCTCTAGGATTATTTTCTTTGGAGGATAGGGCTTGAAATTAAATCAACTAAAAATTGCATTTCTAAATAATAATATGAGAAAGAGATTGCCTGAAATATTTTGCCAGCCTTCCTGAAAAATGTCAATGGATGAGCTATCTCTCTTAGAAAATTTTAGATTGACAATAAAATAATATGTAAACACAAGTGGATACAAAAACTTGTTCTCTTTCTGCAATAAAAGTTTTGAAATCACTTCTCCATTTATATGCTTTATAAGAAAAACAATAAATTTCAAAATGGAGGGTAATATATTTAAAATACATATTTAGAGTTCCATAAAAAAAATACCCCAGAAAATGTCACTAAATTAAATATATGGACTATCACCATCACCTGTATCTCAGAAAGTAAGAAATGGTTCTTTGGGATTTTTATAAACTCACCTAAAACTGAGTTTGAAGTAAAAAGGAGAATAAGAACTATAGACAATGTTATGGGTTTTTTTTTTAAGATATTCCAGTTCTGACAGATATGGTTGATATCTTTTACTCTAAAGTTATGGATTTGTTTGCTTTATATTTATTATATGTACTAACTTTATATTTTATTGTTCAAATACTATGTCTTTATTAAGCTAAGTCAAAAAATACAAAGTCAGGCTTTGCAATCTTATTATCCAGAGATGGTCATTGATTTTTGGTTTTATTCTGTTTTTAGTTGACATCAATAAAAATAAAAATTTACTTATTTCCAAAAAAATCCAAATGCTGGCACTGTCCAGAAAACTTTATAACAATTATGAAAAAAACTCTTAAAGTTGAACTGCTGAAGTTTATTCACTGAAATATTTTGACTTGCCTTAATATTTTTGTCCCGACATTTATATTTTAAAAATTCACACACAAATGAAAATGGTAAAACTGCCAATACCTGATTTCTATCCCGTTTTCCAATTACAGTTATATATTGAATACTTAGGTATCTTTTTTTTTTTTTGTATTTTTTTTTTTTCTGAAGCTGGAAACGGGGAGAGACAGTCAGACAGACTCCCACATGCACCCAACCGGGATCCACCTGGCACGCCCACCAGGGGCGATGCTCTGCTGCTCCGGGGCGTTGCTCTGCCATGACCAGAGCCACTCTAGCGCCTGGGGCAGAGGCCAAGGAGCCATCCCCAGTGTCCGGGCCATCTTTGCTCCAATGGAGCCTTGGCTGCGGGAGGGGAAGAGAGAGACAGAGAGGAAAAAGGGGGGGGGGGTGGAGAAGGAAATGGGCGCTTCTCCTATGTGCCCTGGCCGGGAATCGAACCCGGGGCCCCCCGCACGCCAGGCTGACGCTCTACCACTGAGCCAACCAGCCAGGGCCTACTTAGGAATCTTTTGACACGATGGGAAAAAATATCTAAGGTTCAGAACTACCAACAACAGGATAAGAATTTATTTTAAAGAATGAAACATTTTCCATCATAGTGAATTCTTAAGTATGTTCTCCACGTGTGCGGCATGCTACCTGGATGTCTTTTGGCATAACTGTTACATGTTCGGCACAGGTTGGTGTCTTCAAAACAGCCAACCAGATAGGCCTCACTTGCTTCCTGCACAACACCAGTAGCTGCACTCTGGAAGCACAGATCTGATTTGAAGTCCTGAACAATTTCTCACGCCAGATTCTGGAAGGGAAGTTTGCAAATCAGAAGTTTAGTGGATTTCCCATCATCTCTAATTTTATAAAGTGCCACAGTACCAGGCCTGTAACAATGAAGTTTCTTCCCCCCTCCTATAGAGGGTACACTCTTGCCAGTGGCTTTTGTAGCCAGTTGTTTCCTCTGTGATTTACTACCTGTGCAGGCAGTGGGGTTGGTAGGAGCCATGGAATCCAGAGCTCCTTGCTACCCCTTCTCCTTCAGCGGGAGCATGGGAGTTAGAGGCAGCACTGGCTTTAGAAATGTAGGGCAGCAGGGTGGGAGCAGTGAACACAATTGGATGATTAAAGACACCAAGCCTATCCTCCAACATGCTGTGTGCCAACCAATCACACACAATGGAGGGAAGGTTGGGCTATGCCCCTGCTCTCTCATCCCTTGCCCCCCAGAGATGGCTGTTAACACACACCCTATGGACATTGAGAGAGAGAGAGTGTTTTAGGAAGAAATTTTAAGATAGCATTTATTCCAAAAACTCAAGCATCTACAGATAAACATAGCAAGATATCTCGGAGAAATTTTGCTTTTTCAGAGGAGTCACTTGACTGATATCACTTAGTTATACAAAAATAAGGATAGCAGGCACCTATTGCCTGGGGAAAAGATATAGCAGAACCTTCTAGAACCTAACAGTCTCACCCTTCCTATATCCCTTGAAATGTAGAGCCAGCATTTGTGGAGAAGGTGGACAATCATGTACAAGTGTCTACAAGTCTCCTAGGAGAAAAAGGAGGTGAGCATCATATTTTCCATTTTTTGAGGTTCAGTGTTATTAGAATATGTGGGGTGAACTTTAAAGTGGCCTGGTAGTAGGGAAGGACTACAATGGCTCTACGATGGTAGGAGAAGTCTGGGGTAACCCATTCTCTCTAAGTGAGGGTCTGAGCTCTGGGGGAAAGGGCTTGTCCCAGAGTAGCGTGTGGCCGAGTTTAGAAGAGCCTCATGACCAAACCAGTTATGTGAGTCCAACAGAACACAAAAGAAATAACCTTGAAATTTTGAGGGTGGAGCCCCACATTCCCTATGTTGGTATCTGAAGCAGCCAATAGATTAGTGAGTCACTGCAACAGGAACAGAGACATATGAAATAGAACCCCCAGAACACGATGTGACCCAGAGAAGAAATGCAATTAAGAATCAGGGAAGGAAGGCAGGTAAGAAAGCATATGGACCAATCAAACGAAAGCAATGACTGCTAAAGCCAAGGCCTACTACTGAACCATTAGATTATGCACAGACCCATTTAAACTACACAAAGCCCTGAGGTTTTTGAACAATTTGTGGTGGAATAGTTTTAAAGAAAACTACAGATTTTCTCCTAAAATAAAACTCTGGAATCCCAAAAGATTTTAGTAGTGGGAGGGAAGTGACTCTATTTGTTTTCTTTTGCTTTTTAGAAATTAAAATGGGGTGACATTGATCAATAAGAGCACATAGTCTTCAGGTAAACATTTCTATAGCATTTGAACTGTTGATTGTGTTGTGTGCCCATCATCCAAAGGATGTGACTATTTGTAATCCAAGCTGGTGAAATAACTATACTACTAACACATATGCATATGTGTGTATTTTAAAACAGAGCATCATATGAAACATGAAGTCCTATAAATTGCTGGTTATCTCTTAGATTACATGTGAGTTCAAATATTCATTCATTCACAGTTTCATTAAAAAGACTAAAATACCTAGTAGTAAAACTTAACCAAGGAAGTAAAAGACCTTTACTCTAAAAAGGTCTATAGGACATTGAAGAAAGAAACTTCAAAGGACACAAATAAAAGGAAGGATAGACTGTGCTCATGGATAGGAAGGATTAATTTTGTTAAATTAATTATACTACCTATAGCAACTTTACAGATTCAATACAATTCCTATCAAAATACCAATATCTTTTTTCTCATAACTAGAACAAATAATTCTAAAATTTATGTGAAGGCTCAAAAGACCTCAAATAGCCAAAGTAATCTTAAGAAAAGAGAACAAAGTCGGAAGTTTCCCTGATCCCAAACTATATTACAAAGCTCTAATAATCAAAACCATATGGTACTGCTCAAGGAAAGACACACAGATCAATGGAACAGAATAGAGAGCCCAGAAACAAAGCCTTACCTATATGGTCAATCATTCTACAACAAACAGTCTCTTCAACAAGTGGTACTGAGAAAATTGAACAGTTACATGCAAACAGATGAAACTGGAACACTCTCTTACACCATATTCAAAAATAAACTCAAAATGGGTTGAAGACTTAAATGTAAGGCCTGAAACCATAACACTCCTAGAAGAAAACATAGGAAGTAAACTGTTGGGTAGCAGTATAAGTAATATCTTTTTGGATACATCCCCTTAAGCAAGGGAAACAAGAATAAACAAATGGGCTACATCACACTAAAAATCTGCACAGCAAAGGAAGCCTCCAACAAAACAAAAGGCAACCTCCTGACTGGAAGAATATATTCACAAATGACAGATCCAATAAGGGGTTGATATCCAAAATGTATAAGAAACTCATACAACTCAATAACAAATACGAAACAATTCAGTTGAAAAATGGACAGAGGACATGAAAAGACATTTCTCCAAAGAGGACATACAGATGGCTAACAGTTACATGAACAGATGCTCAACATGACTAATCACCAGGGAAATGCACAATGAGATACCACCTCACACCAGTCAGAGTGCCTATCATCAAAAAATCAACAAATGTGTTGACAAGAATGTGGAGAAAAGGGAACCCTTGAGCACTGTTGGTGGGACTGCAAACAGGTGCAGTCCCTATGAAAAACAGATGGAGATTCCTCCAAAAACTAAAAACAGATATGCTATACAACCCAACAATTCCAATTCTGGGTATTTATCCAAAGAAAATAAAAAACACTAAATCAAGCTTAACCAGGCAGTGACCTAGTGGATAGAGCATGAGCCTGGGATGCAAAGGACCCAGGTTCTAAACCCCAAGGTCGCCAGCTTGAGCACGGGCTCATTTTACTTGAGCACAGGCTCACCAGGTTGAATATGGGATCATAGTCAAGACCCCATGGTCACTGGCTTGAGCCCAAAGTTACTGGCTTGAAGCCCAAGGTCACTGGCTTTGCTGGAGCCCCCCCTCCTTTCCCTCCCCCTAGTCAAGGCACATATGAGAAAGCAATCAATGAACAACTAATGTGCTGCAACTATGAGTTGATGCTTCTCATTTCTCTCCCTTCCTGTCTCTCACTCAAAACAAACAACACTAAATCAAAAACTATGTGCAACCCTCTGTTCATTACAACATGGAAGCAACCTAGGTGCCCATCAAAAGATGAATGGATAAAAAAGTGGTGTGTGGGGTGTGTGTGTGTGTGTGTGTGTGTGTGTGTAAGTGTCATTTGCTAGAATTTAATAAAGAAATTTTACTTATATTTTGGGGTATTATACAAATGGTAGTCATTCCTATTACAACTTTGGGTTTCTGTCACCTTTCTTCTCCATTCAGCAAAGAAAAAATACAGACATATATAGAGAAATGGTTACCAGAAGAAAGGGATGGGGGATGGGTAAAAAAGTGAAGGTTAATATAGTTAAGAATATTGTGATAAATTTACACAGTGACAGATGATTACTTGAATTAGTGAAGTGATCACATTTTGAGATGTAAAAATGTTCAATCACAATATTGTACACCTGAAACCAATACAACCAATATAAGATTGTATAGCAACTATACTTAAATAAAAACAAATTTTAAAGAATGTTCATTCATTCAATAAACACTTATTATGTATAAGACATTGTATATACTACACTGAGCAATGCACTGCCTACCTACAGGATTTCATAGTTTAATAGGCCAGTACAATAAATAACCACACAACTTGGTAAGTGCTATTATTAAGAAACAAAAGCAGCATGGAAGGCAGGTTAGTATTATATAGAGATGGTTTACTTCTTGTAACTCTGACCTCTATCCAATCTCCCTTCTTTTCTGTTTGACACAGAAGAAAAGAAGGTGAGGTAGGATGCTTAGCATGTCAAATGGTCAAGTCAGACGAAGGCTGGTGACATCATCAAGTTTAGTACTTAGCGGGTCATTGTTAAAATCATTCAGAAAAACCATTTTATTTAAAACTGCAATCTTTGCTTTTCAGCAAGGACTCAAAGTGAAGGTGCTATTTCAATAAAGAAATTTTGTTAATCTTTTGGTACTTAGTATTACAACTTTGGATCCCTGTCACCTTCCTTCTCCACTCAGAGCAAAGAAACTAAGCTAGCCTGTGTGTGATGGATATGTTCGTTCAACTACATTTACCTGCTTGTAATGGCGGCTGCCCACTCAATTTCCCTTTAAAAATCCCCCGATGTGTGCAGCAATGATTGTAGGTCTACTGGCAGCTGATCTGTTTTTATAGCGTGAAGGAGTCGCCATCTAAAACCTATAAACTGTCACAGTCTGTCATTATTGCAAAGAAGCAACCATTATTTAAATTAGACTCTGAATGATTTTTTGCTCTGCGAGGGCTTTCCAGAAGGTGATATGTCATAAGCAAGCCACAATAAGCTGCTGATAAGCATTCTCAACCCATTAGCCCTGCCCATAATTTGGTGCTTTCAGGAAAGCATACTGATGATATAAAAAAAAAAAAAAAAGATTTCGTCTCTGTTTACGCCTGCCAGGAAAAAAAATCCAAGGAAATCTTTTTGACAGAATGACCTGAATGCGAGGGGCCCATCCTGACTACCGGGAGGGGGGGGGGAGGGGGGGCAGAAACAGTAAGTTACGTCTCACTTATCTCCCACTGTGAGGAGCTGTGGGTGAGAAGTTTCTCTTTCAATCAAGGCAAAAGTAATCTCACCTTTGTTTAGTAGTCACGAGTTCATAAAGCCTTAAAATGACATCATTTCACTCACTTTTCACAATAATACTATGCATTGGTAGAACACACAGTCTCTTCACTATTCTCATTCTCAAATGAGGAAAGCGAGGCTTAGAAAAAGTTGGGAGATTCAGCCAAGGTTACAACAGAGTTAGTAAATAAAGGGAGGACCTAAACCCAGGGCCTCTATGTCCAGAGCTCCTCCCTACTAAAGCCTGATGTTGAATCCTTCTCCCTTGAACCTCTATTTTAATGTAGTGAACTCATTTTTAAGTGTTTCTAAAAGAAGAGCAGTCAAGTTCAAGAGACAGCTTCAGTTTCCTCATCCATAAAAAGGAATGATAGTCGTACTTACCTTCTACATTTGTCTTGATTAAATGATATCATGCAGTGGTTATCCAAGTACAGACCCTGAACCAGCAGCATCCACATCTCCTGGGACATAGTCAGAAACAGAAAAGTTATTAGCCTCACTCACACCTATGGAATCAGAAACTCCAAGAGTGGAGCCAACCAGAACACACATACCTTGGAGATACTGTAGTTCCGCTCCGGACTGCAATAAAGCAAGTGTTGTCATAAAATGAGTCATGATCCCTTTTATAGTGAAGGGTCTTGCCTCCAATTTGTAAAAAAGGCAACATCTGCAAAGCGCAGTAGAGGAAAGAGCAATGAACCGAGCTAGGCCTGTATTTAAGGAGAAGCCTCCCAGCCGACTGTATGCATGCTACTATTTGATCACAGATACTATGCTTCTAAGTGGCTAGGCCAGTGCCTGGTGCAAAGTGCTCAACAAATGCTAAGTATAATGTTGTTCTTAGGGTTCATTTCTTTCACCCTGCCGGCATGAGTTTCATTTCAGGGCTCCCGGCAGGTGACCAACCACAAAGGAATGTCCGATGTCACAATTCTGAGAAGTCATGGACGGTTGAAACTGCTGATGGTTAAAATGTACCAACATCCCTAATTAGTGGAAAGCACCCCTGCGCCCAGCGATAGTGGCAGCCAATCAGCAAATGCCCCGCCACCCTTCCTACTTCCCTAACCTAACCCTTAAAATGTGGCCTGAGACTGTAGCCAGGGCTGCTCTCCCTTACGAGACAGCCTGGCAGGTTGCCTTTCGTTAAAGCCTGTTACACTGGGCTTTCAGATTCCGATTGATTCTATCAGTTGTGATTATCAACATCATTGTTGTCATCCATGTTTGTGTGAAAGGTCTCTAAAGCATGGTAAAATTGCCTCTAAAATAACAGCTGGAAATGAAATCACAACCAACCAAGAAGGGTAGGATTAATGTCAAGACTATCGGCACAAATGATCTTTGTCCTCATGAACCATTCAACACTCCTGGTGAATTTTAATCATCTGATCATATCATTTCTCTCTTTAAAGACATAGCAATCGTTATAACTGCCCGTGGTACCAAATTTAAAATCACGCTTTCCTTCCTTATCAATCTGGTGAGTGTCACTCTCTTCCTCCTCGTTTACATCCCTGACTTTCCTTTCAGATTTTTGAATAAGTCATGCTCCTGTCTCTCTCCACATTCCTGATCATTAGTTGCCCTATAAGAATCAATCTATCTCTAGAAAAAGAAAGAATGCAAAATAAGTCAGAAATGAGTTCAGGCCCTGGCTGGTTGGCTCAGTGGTAGAGCGTCAGCCTGGCGTGCGGGGCACCCGGGTTCGATTCCCAGCCAGGGCACATAGAAGCGCCCATTTGCTTCTCCACCCCCCCCCCTTCCTCTCTGTTTCTCTCTTCCCCTCCCGCAGCCAAGGCTCCATTGGAGCAGAGATGGCCCGGCACAGGGGATGACTCTTTGGCCTCTGCCCCAGGCGCTAGAGTGGCTCTGGTCGCGGCAGAGCGACGCCCCGGAGGGGCAGAGCATCGCCCCCTGGTGGGCAGAGCGTAGCCCCTGGTAGGCGTGCCGGGTGGATCCCGGTCGGGCGCATGTGGGAGTCTGCCTGACTGTCTCTCCCCGTTTCCAGCTTCAGAAAAATACAAAAAAAAAAAAAAAAGAAGAAGAAAGAAATGAGTTCATTAGTCAAAATAGGCAGACCAGGTTCTCTCCCTGTGCCTGCTGTAGTCCCAATAAAGTGCTAGGGTATGAGCGGCAAAGAGAAACAGACCCTCCCCTAATGCAGTCTAATGGGGAAAAAAGAACAGACATTAAACAGGTGTTCACAAATAATTAAATTGCTACATATGTGCAAAATTCTACAAAGAAGAAGTGCAAGATGTTAAGGAAGAGTATTCTGGGACGCATGGCCTGGTCTGCCTATCAGCAGGCGCTGGCTGGTGGGCTTAGGGAATGACTGCTGAGAAAACGACGTCTAGCCTACAGTTGAAGATGTGCGGAAGCTATTGCTACTAAGCAGGAAGAAGGAACGGAGGGTGCAGATGTTCCTTGCTGGAGGAAATAACAAGGTCCAGAGGTGGGAAAGAACACCGTGCATGCAGAGATGGTTTGACCTGGACATGTCAGAGCTGGTGAATACCTGTCCACTCTAGTCTCTGTGATCAACATCACAATGAAGTATGGTGACTTACGCCAATATCCTCTGTCTGAGAACCCCAGAACCATTGTTAAGTCGTATTGCTGAAACTTAGGAAAACTAACAAGTGAATCAATCAGCCACGAACAGAAATCTAAAGTTCTCGGAGTATTTCGGATTCCATGTGGATTCCAGATCTCATCAAAAACTAGGCAGAACAAATGGTGGAAAAAATGTGATGAAAACTTAAAAGAAATTATATTATTTTTGCCTTAAGGAAGAAAAGATGAAAAGCAATGTTATATTGGTCTTCTATATATGAAATACTTTTATATATAAGAAGATGATCTGTTTTTCTTCATCTCCATTGAGAACAGAGGAGGAAAAAAAATGTGTTTAAATCAGCAGTATTAAAAATATAAGTTTGATATAAAAATTTCTTGACAATAAAGAGAATTAAGTTTTAGGGATGTTACAAAAGGGAAATTTAAGTACTTTCCCTGAAGGCATTACTAAATAAGCCAAATTTTTCTATATTGGAGATATTTTACCTGGAAGCAGAATGGTGAACTAAATTTCTTCAAGTAGCTTGCTGTCCCCTGAAGCCCATTCCAAAGAAAGCAAAGATCAATGCAAACAAATTGAAACAATTTTGCCATCTAGTGGAAATCTCAGTAATAACACCCAAATATACCAATCTATGATTGAATAAATCCCTATGTACTTTATATATTAAAACTAATTAATCTTTTTAAAATCTAGGTGCAAACTTATTTCAAGATATTTTCCCTTTCATGATTCAGCCACATACTCTTAAGGGAAAAACAAGCCCAAAATCATTAGGCCAATTGATGAATAAACCCTCCAGAGGAAAGACCGATTATAAGTACTTCAGTAGTGAGAGTTTAAAGACAAAACCCAACAGAATTAGAATGATTTAATTAAATTCTTAACAGCCACACTCCTACTGCCTGCTTTGAGTTTCCCAGATTTGACGTTGTAGTGCTGGTGGCTGAGCCAGGCAGGTTCACAATGGATTCGGGCAGTCTGCACAAAAACTGTGGAGCCGGAAGGGTTGGGCCATTCCGTTTAATAAAGTCTCACAATGGCGGATAAGCACACAGGCAGGGAAAACCGCCTCTCAGGCAAATGAACAGCAAACCGACCCCTCACAGTGGCGGGCAGGCAACCTGTACATCCGCTCCCCCCCCCCCCCCCCGCATCTCTCTGGAGCGCAAGCACCCAAAGCCTTACATAGACTACACACACGTGGCACAGCCACACACCCACGCACCAGTCAGGCAAAGGGCTTGCAGCTGGTAACCCTGTGAGCAAGCCTGACACAGCTGCCCCACATCCTAACCCTTTTGGATTGCTCACTTCACAATAGGTACATTACATACATTCCAAAAATGGCAATTATAAAGGTGCCCTTCACAATGTCTCCCCAAGCACTCTACCTAGGGAGTTAACTGGAGGCCCACCTCCAACTCCCCATCCCACAGTGCCAACAAGGCCTCCCATTGTGGAGGGGGGGGCTGTACAGTCCAGGGCCATGTCCATTGAAACCAAAAAATGTCCTTGGTGCATCTCTGCAACTGGGTGAGAGCAGCGTCCCAGTGCAGAAAGGTTTCCACAGGTACCACGCCCCCCCAATCAGGGTCTCTCGTAGTGGCAGTCCAAGATCAATCCATGATAGACAGCCCAATTGTCTGTGCAAATCACCAAGGTAAAGGTCCATTACAGGCAACTAGTCACACAGCTCTTTATTAACGGACCTCAGCACCTTTCCATGGTGTGCTGTTCATTGCCACAAGCCCCATCCAAACCCCTCAACAAACACACAGGGCCTGGCGGGGTCAAACACATTGAAGGCATGTGTTGCCTTAACAGTTTTCTTAGCTGCTGCAAAAAAAAAAGAAAGAAAAATAAAAGAAAGCACCTATTACCTTCTAATATGCAACACCTGTTGCATATTAGAAGGGGCCCAGTGGGTTGCCAATTCCACATGGGGCCTCTGGCCCCCACCTGCCCCTGTGAGAGGGGTCCTTTGCCCTTCCCCCTATTCAAACTGGAACAATAGGTCTTGTGGATCCTGCAACCTGAATGCCAGCTATTTTCCTGGCAGATGCCAGGGCCACCCACTTCCCTTGCTTTTTCGGTGGCTGGAACCTCTGTTCTGACTCAAGCTGCCACCAAAGCTCCAACAAGACTTTATTAGGCTTGCCATCTAATTTCTCTCTATCTGCCCTGGCCACAATCAAATCTACCCACATCTGTTCGGGTAACTTTCACAGGCCCGTTTCTCTTGTTAGTTGGGCGGGGGGGGGGGGGGGACACAGCACAGGCAGCAGCCCTCACAGCCTTATGGTCCATCTCTGTTCCAGAGAGCATGATGCCATCCACCCCTATGTCCTGCAGCTGTACCAAGCAGGCTGCCAGCGGCTCAGTGGGTTTCTACTTGAATTTCACCAACTCCATCGGCTCTGCCTCAGTGTAGGGCTGGACCACAGAGTGCTCCACTACCTGGGGAGGAGGCTGCAGTTGCCCCTGAGGGACTCTTTGCTGCTGGGTCTTTACCTTCTTGGTGTCCACCGGTCAGGCTCCAAGTCTGTGAACAGCAGTTGCAGCCCGAGCTTCCCCCTCAGAAGAGGAGGAGTTGGAAATGCCTGCTCCCGCCGACTCAGAGCCACTCCACCAGCAGGAATGCAGCTCCATCTTCCGCGCCCGCTTTGGCTGTGGCTGCCGGCTCTCAGCCTGAAGCAGACTCTCAAGCTCCTGAACCCGCTGTTGTTTTTCCAACAGCCGTCGCTGCCAGTGTTCAGCTTCCAGGGCAAACTGCAATTCACGAACCCGTAACCTTTTGTCCAGAGACCGCTCCAGTTCTAGACACTGTTGGGCTCAGCCTGTACCTCACACTGCGACTCTCACACCCGGTCGGCCTCCCTCTCCAGCACTCGCTCCAGTTCACACCATCGTTGGTGCTCAGTATGCAACGCATCCTAGAGCTTTTGACCTCGCTCAGCTTCTCACACTGAGCTCTTAGTTTCTCCTTACAGGACTGTAAAAAAATCAACCAGCCTATGGCCCCCGAGAGGACAGCCATGGGGAAACATACACTGGAGAACAGTGACCACTCCTCTACCCCACCCTTTAAGGGTAGCCACGGCTCCATACCCATCTGCTCCTAACCCTGCTCACTGCGCCAGATGTAATGCCAGTGGCTGAGGCCAGGCAGGTTCACATTGGATTCAGGCAGACGGTAGAGGAACTATGGAGCCAGAATGTGTTGGGCTGTATCTGTTTATTGGAGGCTCACAGACAGGCGAGCAAATAAATATCATAAGGAAAAGAGCTAATAAAAAAAAGAAAAATCTGCTATTCGCAGTAAGGGCAAGAGAGAAAGAAAAACCGCATTTCACAGTGGCAGGAGAGCCATCTGGGTAAATCGCTGTCCAGGGGAAGCACCCATAGCCTTATATAGGCCTGTGCCACATGCTTAGACACTATTCAAGCAAAGTGCTTGCAGCTGGTAACCCCAAGAGCAAGCCTAACACAGCTGCCCCACGGAAGTCACGTACAAACCTCTGTTGCTGAGATAAAGGGTGATGGTTGATGAGTAGTCATCAGAAAGCTAAAATGACTGACAAAGCCCTATCCCTTTAGGCTGCCTTTCTGTTTGTCCCTGATAGGTTATCTCTCTCAGAAAAGGTCCTTTGGAAAACACCCCATTGTTTTAGTTGGTCTTCATCACTGCAGATACAAAATTCCAGTGTTGTTGTTAGTCAGAAAAGCTTATGTTCACAAGATGTTATAGACTGAATTTGTCACCACAGAGATAGAGCATTTTGAAGACTAGCTCGTCAAGAAATGTCAAAGTCTGGCTAACAGGCTCTGTCCTCATGCCTTCTACACTTCCTCTCTCCACCTAACCCCCCTCCACACACACACACACACACACACACACACACAGACACCCACCTCCCTACATTGATTCTCTTCTGACACTTAGAGGCTTACTTAAAAGTTTCCCTTGCCTTCCCATCTGCCCTCCTAGGAACAACTTATTGTTTCCTCACTTACGCACAAACAAAGCTTCAAACATATCTTATGGAACTCACCAGACTAAAATAAAGATATTTGTGTCCCTCTTCCAAATACAGTATATACATTAGATGTTTAGTAAATGTTGTATGAATTTAATTAAATGATGCAAATTTCAGACATGCCTGAAGTTAATTGGTGCTTTTCAAATCACTGATTAATTGATTATTCCTCCTATTCAAAGTTCTGACAATAAAATTATTAATACAAAAATGAGGTATGGTTTCCAAATTTGAGTTCTTTTTTTTTTCTTTTTTTAATTTTTCTTAAGTGAGAAGTGGGAAGGTAGAAAGACAGACTTCTGTATGCACCCGACCAGGATCCACCCAGCAAGCCCCCTATGGGGCAGTGCTCTGCCCATCTGGGGCTGTTGCTCCATTGCTCAGCAACTGAGCTATTGTAGTGCCTGAGAGAAGGCCATGGACCCATCCTCAGTGCTCAGGGCCAACTTGCTCAGAGGGAAGGGGGAGGGGGAGGGGTAGTAAAGCAGATGGTCACTTGGTCACTTGTCCTGTGTGCCCCGACCAGGAATCAAACCCAGGACGTCCATATGCCACTGGGTCAATGCTCTACCACTGAGCCAACCAGCCAGGGCCCAAATTTGAGTTCTATAAGAAGTAATTCTAGATAGCTTAATGCATGTGTTTATCTAATAATTAAAACTCTCCTAAATCACAAGGGACGATGCAACTCTGAGTTGAAGAGAAACTATAGGTATCAGAGAACCAAATGCATCTACAAAATACTTTGAATGATGTTCCTTTGAATGATGTTAACACAGAAGTTAGAGTCATGGTAAGTTACTTTCCATTTATTATTCTCCTAATAAAAAGGAAGCTCATTTCCTAGATAGTCTAGACCAGCGGTAGTCAACCTTTTTATACCTACTGCCCACTTTTGTATCTCTGTTAGTAGTAAAATTTTCTAACCACCCACCGGTTCCACAGTAATGGTGATTTATAAAGTAGGAAAGTAACTTTACTTAATAAAATTTATAAAGCAGAGTTACAGCAAGTTAAAGCATATAATATCATAATAATTACTTACCGAGTACTTTATGTCGGATTTTTGCTAAATTTGGCAGAGTAAATATTTATAAAACAACTTACTATAGTTAAATCTATCTTTTTATTTATACTTTGGTTGCTCTGCTACCGCCCACCATGAAAGCTGGAACGCCCACTAGTGGGCGATAGGGACCAGGTTGACTACCACTGGTTTAGACCATTCTGTTAAGGGAAAGTGGCCCAACATTTTTTTTTAATGATACTGCTTAATTACTTTATCAGACACCAGTGCTCCAAAACATTGAGAGTTCTTCCATCTATTCACCAAGTCATCCAGTCAGTACAATACTAAGCACAGACATAATCTCATAAATCCCCCATTCTAATCTGTTAGTCCTGCCTTCTCCACATTGTTCCTCAAAGTAAAACAAGACTTACTTTACACCATACACCTTGCAAGTCTCTAGAAATCCCTAGATTCAAATTCAATAAAATCACACAGCTTTCTTTCAGACACACAGAAACATCTGGAATCAGACAGGCCTGATTTATCTTCATCTTGACAGATACACTCAGAACGTCCCTACAATTCCACTTCTCCCCCATAAGCCTATCAGAACAAAATACTGCAGTTCTCTGCCCTGCCTGGATAGCTCAGTTGGTGAGTGCATCTTCCTGAAGTGCAGAGGTTGCCGGTTCAGTCCCTGGTCAGGGCACATAGAGAAACATCTTAAGAACAACTTGATGTTCCCATCTCTCTCTCTCTCTCTCTCTCTCTCTCTCTCTTTCTCTCTCTCCTTTCCTATCTCACCAAAATGAATAAATAAAAATTAAAAATATATATATTAAAAAAATATGACTGCAGCTCTGGCTCCTTCCCACAACAATTCTCTTCCCTAGTCAGAGCCACAGGGTAAGGCTAAAGGACACTGGGTGGGACATGTCCTCCTCTTTACTTCCCCAGAACCTGCACACTGCACATGGGCTTCAGGGTGGGGACGCACTGGGGATTCAGAGTCCCACCCAGGGGTTTCCTTAATAGATATCTACTAGTATGGACACTGATAGTTCCCTAATTTATTGTGTGCAGGCTCCAAGGAAAAAATTACTGCTATGTGCTGTAAATTGGTTTAGATATGGGACTCCAGTAAGACGTCAACAGGAGTTCGCAGGCACTCTCTGGCTTTGTTTAAGGCTCTCCTCATCAAAGTTTTGTAGATTACAGGTCATCAGAGACCAAGAGAATTCCTCTTGGACTTTGCTTTCTTTTCTCCTCCTCTCTCTTCATTCATCCCTCACACTTCTGACCCCCCAATCTTTAAACATTCTTTCCATTCTGAGCACTCCTAAATTGCTTTTCTCAGTGAAATCAATATGAGAAGCATTCTCAACTTGAACAAATGCAAAAGAAACCACACTGCAAGACTTTTAGGTGATGCAATGCAGAGGCCCCTGAGAACAACTCGGTGACCAAATAAGTCTACAGTAATACAACAGTCACTGAAAACACAGTCACTGAAAAATTTTGCAGTCAGAACATGCGGTATTTGAGCCCCAACAGCACCACTTTGTGGTTTTATTTTTCTCACTTTTAAAAGAAGGATAAAGTGTATTTTACTTCACAGAAATACTGCAAAAATTAAATGAGATAATTCATGTAAAGTGCATTCATATAGTAAATTATCAATAGTGATCATTATTGTTAGTTACTATCTAGATACAAGCCTCCTGGAATAGTAAAATTATGCCAATGAAGACAATGAAATACTACTAAAATCATGTTAATGTTGATCATAAGCTGTGTGGGATACAAGCTCTCAGTTCTCAACATATTATGTATATTATTTAATATGCAATATATTTTGACAACTGCTATATTACATGGCTCCGGGAAGCACTATTCTCATTATACTCTGATAAATAATGTTCTTGAGTTACACAATGTGACAGCTCTAGCCTGAACTGCAACATATTTATGGTAAAGTATAATATATTATATATATAATAAAATTATATATAGCACGTAGCATACATTTGTGATAAAAGGTAGAATCCTTTCACAATCTACAAAGTATCACTCAAATTTTTTCATGAAAACTGAATTTGTACAGTGATGTCATAGAAATGGTGCCATGAAGACACAGACCGAAAAGTCTCCCCAGAATTTCAACAAGTTCAACAACCAGAGACAGAAAAATCTATCCTTGGAGCATCCGAGAGTTTCACACCCTACAGGTGAAGGTAGGATCAAGTGAAAAATTGGCTAAATATATGATCAACCCTGAGGGAAATAAGTTGGACAAAGAAACTCTCTGCCTTCCTTACTAACCTGAGCAAAGGCTGCTTTCACTGGGAACTGAGAGTCGGGAGGAGCTAGGGGTGTGGAGATAGCTAGGCTGCAGCGTGGACATTTGTTCAAGCCGAGGAAAGAGTGTGCCTGTGGTGAATCAGCCCACACGAGCAAATGCCAGTGCGCCAGGCCCGAGAATCCCAGCCTCCCGCCTGCGCAGCGAACTACCGCCCAAGCCCCGGGCCATGGGCAGCTCAGCCTCCCACGCGCCCTACTGTGAGCAGCCCAGCCCCCTGTGTGCCCTACTGTGAGCAGCCCAGCCTCCCCTACTGTGAGCAGCCCAGCCCCCCATGCTAACCGGGCCACGAGCAGCCCATCCTCCCTGCGCCGCACCGGGAGCAGCCCAGCCTCCCACACCGTGAGCAGCCCAACAGCCCACGCAGGCCAAGAGCAACCACCCACCCACCCACGTGCGAGTAATCGCTGGCGCCATGAGCAGCAGCTGCCAGTAGTGCAGGAGGAGTGCGCCAAAGCGAACTTCCCTACACCTGAGCTTCTCTAGGCGGGAGGGGTGCCTCACCCAGCCATTCAAGCTAACAATCAAGCCTTGGGGGAGGGGCATGCACACAGCTTGCAGTTCATTCTGGAGAAATTCCGGGGATCCAATCGCTGAAATTAGCCTAACCCACAGGCTGCTCACCTCCCAACTGACCTACGAGGCTATAATTAACAAGATCTCTCTCACTCCAGCGATCCAAGACAAGAGGCGTGATATTTTTTAGTGCTTCTTGCTAAAGGGGTGGGGGCAACTTCTGATTGGCAGAGCTTTCATACTCAGGGACATACGCTAAAAAGAGGGACTTGGCAGTGTTAAGACCTCCTGTAATACAGGTAGTGACTAGTGCATCTTCTTCCCAGCCAAAACAGGTTACAAAGTGCGGAAAGCCTGGGGAGAGTGGTCCCACAGAGTGCTAGGTGTGCTGAACAGGCCTGGAAGCTCAGAGAAAGTCACCTTGAGAGCAATTGGCTCCCAGCCCTGCCTGATTACGCTGGCGGCTCTGACTGACAGAGTGTTACCCAGAGCCCTGCATTGACTGGGGAAAGAGTGGGGATTTGCCAGCTCTCTAAACCTCTTACTCCCCAGGCAGAGGCAGAGGCAGAGGCAGCCTCATAACTGGATCATCAGGCTGCTAATCCAGGAAGGAGAGACTAGGAGAGAGGCTCCAGGAAAACGGACTCTCTCATTGTCGGAGCCTGCAAACGCTAACAAGCCTTGACTACCAACGAGACTGAAGCCATATATATGACATTGCCTTAGAGTCTCATCAACTGCAAATCCCTACCTAAGCGTGCCACAGGGGCAGAGCTTGGGGTACAGAGTCACCGACCAGGAAGAGGGAGAGGAAAGAAAAGGGAAGAAGAAGTTAACCTCTCAAATTCAAGAAAAATCCAGACTTTATAATTTGTTCCACTAATTTTTTTGTTTGTTGCTTTCTTCCTCTTGCCTTTATTAGTATTATTTCTATTTCCTCCACCTTGGTCCTTTTATTCTCTGCCCATCTTACTCTTTCCTTTTCTTGAACTACACTACCCATAAGTGTTTCATTTTATTTCCTCTCTTCTTCCTTACTTTCCATGAGGGTTACATTCCAAAACCCTTAACTCTCTATCTCTTTTTGGGTTTTTTTCTTTTTTCTTCCTTTCCTTTTCCCCTTTTTCTTGTTTCTCCCTTTCTATTAGTTTCTTCTTTTCTCCTTTTAATTTTGCTCTCATTCAATCCTCAATCACAAACAAATTATTTAATTTGGGACTCAAGTTGTTTGGGGGGTTTTTTTTGTGGCATTTTGGGTGCTTTGTACTTCACTTTTTAACTCATTAGCATTCCTCCCAACCCAGGATCTCCATTCTATTCAGTCTTTGCTCCACTTAACACAATAGTTTGGTTTCCCCCCCCCCTTTTTCTGGTTTCTCTCTTATCCCTCTCATTATATCTCTTAGTTGACCATCACTTACAAGCAAATCATTTCAAACTTGACCCAAATTTTTTCTTTTTTTGCATTTTGTGGGTCCCTACTTCCTTTTTTGCCCCTTGAACAGTGCCCCCTGAACTCAGGCCCTCCATTATAAGCAGTTTTTGTTCCATTTAGCATAATATAACTCACAGTTTATCACAATATTTCCCTAAGGAGAAGGGAAGAGGAGGGGAAGAGAAGAAAGAAAAGGGGAGGAAAATAATAAATTATTATTGGGTTTCTTTGTGTGTTTTTTTTCCAAATTTTTTATTTTTTTCATTTTTTTCTACTTTTTATTCTTTATTAATTCTCATTAGTGCTATCAACAAGACCACCCCCAGATGCCATTAAAAAAAAGGAAATCAAATATCATGAATACAAAAGAAAGAGAAGTAACACAGATAGATGTAGACAAATCTATGGAGAAAAAATTTAATATATTAGAAATCTTGGAGCTAAATGATAGAGAATTTAAAATAGAAATCCTAAAAATACTCAGAGATATACAAGAAAACACAGAAAGGCAATTTAGGGAAATCAGAAAACAACTCAACGAACACAAAGAATATATTACCAAGGAAATTGAAACTATAAAAAAAAATCAAACAGATGAAAAACTCAATTCATGAACTGAAAAATGAGGTAACAAGCTTAACTAATAGAACAGGTCAGATAGAAGGTAGGATTAGTGACATAGAAGAGAAGCAACTTGAGGCACAAAAGAGAGAAGAAGAGAGAGACTCAAAAATTTTTAAAAATGGGAAAGCCCTACAGGAATTGTCTGACTCCATCAAAAAGAATAACATAAGAATAATAGGTATATCAGAGGGAGAAGAGAGAGAAAATGGAATGGAGAATTTATTCAGACAAATAATAGACGAGAACATCCCAAGCCTATGGAAAGAACTAAAGCCTCAAATTCAAGAAGCAATCAGAACTCCGAGTTTTCTTAACCACAACAAACCTACTCCAAGGCACATCATAATGAAAATGGCACAAATCAACGACAAAGAAAAAATTCTCAAGGCACCCAGGGGAAAGAAGAATACAACATATAAAGGAAGGCTTATTAGATTATCCATCAGATTTTTCAGCAGAAACTCTACAAGCTAGAAGAGAGTGGACCCCAATATTTAAAGTCCTGAAAGAGAGGAACTTTCAGCCAAGAATACTATACCCATCAAAGTTATCCTTAAAGTATGAAGGAGAAATAAAAACATTCACAAATACAGAAAAGATGAGGGAATTTATCATCAGAAAACCCCCACTCCAGGAAATACTAAAGGGGGATTTCCAACCAGATCCAAAGAACAAAACAAAACCAAACCACAAGTAAAAGCTCCACCAAGAACACAATAAAACCAAATTTAAACTGTGACAACAAAAGCAAAAAAAAAGGGGGGGGGGAGAGGACAGAGATTAACAGTAGCAAAAGACGATGAAGTGCAGAAACATTCGCAAGATAGGGTACTACAATGAATATGGTAGGTACCTTTTCATTACTTAATGGTAACCACCCTTGAAAAAAACCACCACAAAAGCACATGACTTAAAAAAAGGTAGCAACAGAGGAAAGAAGTATGGAATACAAACAAACAAAAACAAATGATAGAAAAACAAAAAAGAAGACTCAAAAAAGATACAAAACTAACAGAAAGCAATTTATAAAATGGCAATAGGGAACTCACAAGTGTCAATAATTACACTAAATGTAAATGAATTAAACTCACCAATAAAAAGACACAGAGTAGCAGAATGGATTAAAAAAGAAAATCCAACTGTATGCTGCCTATAAGAAACATATCTAAGCAACAAGGATAAAAACAAATTCAAAGTGGAAGACTGGAAAACAATACTCCAAGCAAACAACATCCAAAAAAAAGCAGGTGTAGCAATACTCATATCTAATAATGCTGACTACAAGACAGCAAAAGTACTCAGAGAAAAAGAATGGTCATTTCATAATGATTAAGGGGATCCTGAATCAAGAAGACATAACAATCCTTAATATATATGCACCAAACCAAGGAGCACCAAAATATGTAAGACAGCTACTTATTGACCTTAAAACAAAAACTGACAAAAATACAATCATACTTGGAGACCTCAATACACAGCTGACTGCTGTAGATCGGTCATCCAAACAGAAAATCAATAAAGATATAGTGGCCTTAAACGAAACACTAGAGCACCTGGATATGATAGACATCTACAGGACATTTCATCCCAAAGTGACTGAGTATACATTTTTCTCTAGTGTACATGGAACATTCTCAAGAATTGACCATATGTTGGGCCATAAAAATAACATTAGCAAATTCAGAAAAATTGAAATTGTACCAAGCATATTTTCTGATCATAAAGTCTTTAAACTAGAATTCAACTGCAAAAAAGAGGAAAAAACCCCCACAAAAATGTGGAAACTAAACAACATACTTTTAAAAAATGAATGGATTAAAGAAGAAATAAGCACAGAGATCAAAAGATATATACAGACTAATGAAAATGACAATACGACATATCAGAATCTATGGGATGCAGCAAAAGCAGTGTTAGTTCATATCACTTCAGGCCTATATGAACAAACAAGAGAGAGCCCAAGTGAACCACTTAACTTTACACCTTAAGGAACTGGAAAAAGAAGAACAAAAACAACCCAAAACCAGCCGAAGAAAGGAGATAATAAAAATCAGAGCAGAAATAAATGAAATAGAGAACAGTAAAACTATAGAAAAAATTAATAGAACAAGGAGCTGGTTCTTTGAAAATATCAACAAAATTGACAAACCCCTGGCAAGACTTACCAAAAAAAAAAGAGAAAGAACTCATATAAACAAAATCCAAAATGAAAGAGGAGAAATCACCACGGACATCATAGATATACAAAGAATTATTGTAGATTACTAAGAAAAACTTTATGCCACTAAGTTCAACAACCTAGAAGAAATGGATAAATTCCTAGAACAATACAACCTTCCTAGACTGAGTCAAGAAGAAGCAGAAAGCCTAAACAGACCTATTAGTAGAGAAGAAATAGAAAAAACCATTAAAAACCTCCCCAAAAATAAAAGTCCAGGCCCAGACGGCTATACTAGTGAATTCTATCAAACATGGAAAGAAGACTTGATTCCTATTCTACTCAAAGTCTTCCAAAAAATTGAAGAAGAAGCAATACTTCCAAACACATTTTATGAGGCCAACATAACCCTCATACCGAAACCTGGCAAGGACGGCACACAAAAAGAAAACTACAGACCAATATCTCTAATGAATACAGATGCTAAAATACTAAACAAAATACTGGGAAATCAAATACAACAACATATTAAAAAAAATAATACATCATGATCAAGTGGGATTCATCCCAGAATCTCAAGGATGGTTCAACATACGCAAAACGGTTAACGTAATACACCATATCAACAAAACAAAGAACAAAAACCACATGATCTTATCAATAGATGCAGAAAAGGCATTCGATAAAATACAACACAACTTTATGTTTAAGACTCTCAACAAAATGGGTATAGAAGGAAAATATCTCAACATGATAAAGGCCATATATGATAAACCATCAGCCAACAGCATATTAAATGGCATAAAACTGAGGACTTTCCACCTTAAATCAGGAACGAGACAAGGTTGTCCACTCTCGCCACTCTTATTTAACGTGGTGCTAGAAGTTCTGGCCAGAGCAGTTAGACAAGAGAAAGAAATAAAAGGCATCCATATCGAAAAAGAAGTAAAGGTATCACTTTTTGCAGATGATATGATCCTATACATTGAAAACCCGAAGGACTCCACAAAAAGATTACTGGAAACAATAAACCAATACAGTAAGGTTGCAGAACACAAAATTAACATACAAAAGTCCATAGCCTTTCTATATGTCAACAATGAAATATTAGAAAACGAACTCAAAAAAATATTCCCCTTCACGATTGCAACAAAAAATAAAATAAAATACCTAGGAATAAACATAACAAAGAATGTAAAGGACCTATATAATGAAAACTACAAACCATTGTTAAAGGAAATTGAAAAAGATACAATAAGATGGAAAAATATTCCTTGTTCGTGGATAGGAAGAATAAATATAATCAAAATGGCCATATTACCCAAAGCAATATATAAATTTAATGCAATTCCCATCAAAATTCCTATGACATTCTTTAAAGAAATGGAACAAAAAAAATCATCAGATTTATATGGAACTATAAAAAACCCCATTAGCCAAAGCTATCCTAAGGAAAAAGAATGAAGCTTGGGGCATTACAATACCTGACCTCAAACTATATTATAGGGCCACGACAATCAAAACAGCATGGTATTGGCAGAAATATAGACACTCAGACCAATGGAACAGAATAGAAAGTCCAGAAATAAAACCACATATATATGGTCAAATAATTTTTGATAAAGGGGTCAACAAGACACAATGGAGAAAAGAAAGCCTCTTCAATAAATGGTGCTGGGAAAACTGGAAAGCCACATGCAAAAGAATAAAACAACCCGCTCAACTTCAACTGGCTCTTCTAGGCTCACTTCCCCACTTAGCATATCTGTTACAGTATAAACTCTCCTGTTTTCTAATTTTCCCCTTGCAACTAGACCACAAGCCGTGTGAGAACAAAGACTGTATCTTCTCCACCCCTGAACACTCAGTATCAAGTTTGGCTTGCAAAAACAATTGATTGAATGATAAGTTAGAGTAGTCGAACCAACACGCAGATCCTACCCAGTCTTCCCACCTTAAATCCAGTGTTTTTCTAATATATCAGAGCTAGTAAGAGTGACACGTTGCAGCAGAGAACGGCATACTTCACAGGACAGATGTCCTAGTCTTAATCTAGCACAGTAGAAAAAAAAATGGATAAATGGCGATAAGATGTGTTACATCAACATGGATATTAAGAGAACAAATGACACAAGCCTATACTAACACTCAAAATGTCTACTACAAAAAGAAACTTACCACATGTAGTGTAAAATATTGAAAAGTTTTACTACTGAAATCAGCAAGAAGATATAGTATCCTTTATTAGATTACAAGCACACTTAAGAATATTCTGAAGATATTTACAGGGTGGGGCAAAAGGAGGCTTATAGTTCTAAGTGGGTGAAAGTTTACTCTTAGCATTATTTATTACTGTATTATTTTCCATACAAACAACTGAAAACCTACTTTTGCTGCACCCTGTATTATATATAAACATAATTCATATCGTAACCACCAATAAGTGCCTTATTTGGGAGCTAACCCATTTAAAAATGTCTTTTTCTCCCTTGCTGTTTATGAGGGAGCACAAACAACAAAGAGGGTAGGGTGCAGATCTGTCAGTGTGACAATCTTTTTCTTTTTACGTTCATTAGCCAAAAGCTCCACTGGGAAAGAAGTTGAAAACTGGTACCCAACAACGTACTTTGACAAATGTTTCTAAAAATTATTATTTGTCTCTGATTCTGTTAAAAATAACTATCACAGTGAATCAATTTTAAGTAGCAACAATCCAACCCATGCAGATTTTGTAAAGGACTCTAGCCAAAAGCTTCTCTTCTCCTATAACAAGTGAAAATAAAACAAGCCATGGAAACTGTAGCAATGTATTTATTGGAAATGACTAGACATTACATATAACAGATGAAGATGTAACAATGCATGAAGCATAATTGGTATAACATTTACAAAATCACAAAAAAAGGAAATTCATTTTCAAAAGAATTACTGTATGCAAAACACCTCAATCTTGGAACACCATTCTACAACTCATAGTGTTACCTCTCAACACCCAGAGTAAAATGTACTTCAAACTGAACTGAAAAGTTATTCTTCCCAACTTGAAGATTCTTTGGCTACCACCTGTGTATGACACAAATCAGGTAATTTTCATCACCAGAAAGTAACCAGAGGATAATTTTCATATTCCCCACAAAAACAACAACAAAAAAAAAAACCCTTTCCTACAAATAGAGACATTTTGGGGAAATCCAAGCAACAAATCATTTACTGGCCCCAAATGAATGGGGTACCAACAATCAGAAATTACATTTCCTTGACTAAGAAGACTTCATTTTCTTTTAAGAAACTGCCTGGATTAGAGGGCATACTGATTTGTAACAAAAGTCATTAGTTACATTGAGTAACCTGTGGATGAGGATACCAGATGCTAATCGTCTGCTCACCAAGGTTTTCCAAAACCTTTAGAGCTTGATTCTTCTATAATACAGTGTAGCTTGTATGTTACAAACTCCTTTCAAAGAAAATTATCCCAGATAATCCATCTGTGATAATACAAGTACTGCAAAAAGCAGTAATGGTAAATATCATTTGGAAAGGCAAAAACGCTGCATCAGCTTCCAGAGGCACTATTGCAGAACCATCTCTGAACTGGAGAACTGCACGTATACTTTGAAAACTACTTTCCTTTTATGCACCTTGCAAGCGAGTGTCTCCTCATATGCTGCCTGTGGCTGAGAAAGGCAGGGTCCACATGCGGACTTGTAGGTTTCTGAAGGGCTTGGTGCCACTTTCCCCTTACCTTCCAATGGACTTGAACAGTTTCTTTTCAACATTTCACAGTTTCCATAAATTTTCACAGGAAAGGGGAAGATGATTATGAGCTTATTAAATTCCATCAATTGTCAAAAACAAAAGTATCTGTATACAGCCCATCATCTTTAGAAAAGCAATCATAATTGCATTTCGTTGTGTTTAATTTAAGGTAAAGAAAACTAAAAGCTCCCACATACATGTTGGTGGGAAAGTGGTAAATTCTTGTCACCAACTGTGGCATCAAATGTAAGAAGGGAAGACAAATGTAAGATTAATTTAAATAAAGAGGAAAAAACAACTGATCAGGACAATTTAGGTTCTAAATTAAAATTCTGATATTTTTAGTTTGAGCTACAATGCTGGTCTAATTTGCTAGAAAATAGGCAACATTCTCTTTCACTTTAACCTGGTAGGTAAACTCGGCCACAAAGCCTTGCTTCCTCCTTAGCGACAACTAAGGCCCAAGCAGACTCAGAATGCATGGACACATAACATGCTAGCTGGCACAAAGCAGGCAGAGGAGGAAAACCCCATTTTCCTGCAAAAACCATAGAAGCATACTGACAGTAATTTTCTTCATATGTACAATGCCAATACATTTTAAGACAGACACACATAAAGTTACACAAAGGTTTCCACCTCTCCACCACTGAGTGAAACATGCCATTCTTTGGAGGAAAAAAAATACATTCTTTTTTTTTTTTTCAAGTATAGTTCAATATACAAAGATTCTCTAGCTTTGTTTCACTACAAAGAGGAAATGACTTCATATGTGTCTAAGGGGAATTTCACTTTAACTTCCCTTTGGTGTGTATTTCATGAAGTTTTGATTTTAAAAAATTGCTCTAAATATACATTTACTCCTTTTATCTGAAAGCATGAATTCTTGATGTCCATTTTATATATATATATACATAGTCAGCAACAACAACAAAAATTAGTCTACCTATGTACAATGGCTTTAGGATTGGCATACTCTAATAACAGCGAGCCCAGTGGCTGGGCTGGGGCGGGGCTGAGCACCGGGATGGCGGGGTCAGCAGCGTGAGGACTCCCCGCCGCAGCTCTGCAGCTCCGAGCGGTGTGTGGGCAGCGCAACCGGGTTACCGGGCTATGGCTTGCTCCCCGTCCTGGCTTTGTTGTTAGGGCTGCCGTTCAGGTCGCTCAGCAGTGCCTCGCAATTGGCCAGAGCATCGGCGGGCAGCAGCTTTCGGATTTGCTCCACCGTCTTCTGATAAGCCATTTTCTCCTGTTCCAGGGTCCGAATTAAAGATTTCATTTTGGTCTCTCTGGTCAAAAGATTTTCCAGGTTGGATTCCAAGGTCTGGATTTTGGCATGAGCCGCCTGTTGGAAAGGGAAAAAATAAAAATTAAAAATCCCCCAAATCAAAAATGTGAAGATTCTGCCTCTTCATTGTAGTAGCAACCAGACCTTACATACATGAAGCAATCCTATCACATGACTTAATAAAATAGGAAACTTTCCATGAAAGACAGAGGTTTCTCAAAAGTATAACTACAGCACTAACAAAATGCATCTCGTGTCCCTGAAGACACCAAAAATGCAACAAAAAGTCACTATCCGAAGGTGGTGAGAGTCCTCACTCCTCATGCTGCTGCTCCCCCACAATGAGTGGGATCTGATGGAGAAAGGGGATCCCCAACTCTGCCCTGAGCTGCCAAATGGGGCTTTTTACTCTCTAAATGGAAATGCAGGCTTTTCTGAACACATGTGGTACCTGGCTTCCTATCAGTTTCCACGAGTATAAGACAGCATTGAACTGTCAATAAAAAACGTTTATAACCATAACAAAAGTCATTGATAAGAGTGTGGTGGTTACAGGGGGAGGAGGGAGAGGGAGAGGGAAAGGGGGAGGGGGAGGGGGAAGGGCACAAAGAAAACTAGATAGAAGGTGACAGAGGACAATCTGACTTTGGGTGATGGGTATGCAACATAAGTGAACGACAAGATAACCTGGACTTGTTATCTTTGAATACATGTATCCTGATTTATTGATGTCGCCCCATTAAAAATAAAATTATTAAAAAAAAAAGTCATTACAGTATAAAGCAGACACAAACACACCTCACCTAATACGGAAGTACTCAATTAACCACCATTGAAATATCCATGTAAAAATGAACAATTCCCCAACTGTTTTTCTTTTTTAAAACAAACAACGTTGATTTTTTTTTTTTTTTCTGAAGCTGGAAACGGGGAGAGACAGTCAGACAGACTCCCGCATGCGCCCGACTGGGATCCACCCGGCTCGCCCACCAGGGGGCGATGCTCTGCCCCTCCGGGGCGTCGCTCTGTCACGACCAGAGCCACTCTAGCGCCTGGGGCAGAGGCCAAGGAGCCATCCCCAGCACCCGGGCCATCTCTGCTCCAGTGGAGCCTCGGCTGCGGGAAGGGAAGAGGGAGACAAGAGAGGAAGGAGAGGGGGAGGGGTGGAGAAGCAGATGGGCGCTTCTCCTCTGTGCCCTGGCCGGGAATCGAACCCGGGACTTCTGTACACCAGGCCGACGCTCTACCACTGAGCCAACCGGCCAGGGCTTCTTTTTTAATAACAAAAGGTATATGTCTGACCAGGTGGTAGCACAGTGGATAAAGCTTCGGCCAGGGCCCTGGCCGGCTGGCTCAGCGGTAGAGCGTCGGCCTGGCGTGCGGGGGATCTGGGTTCGATCCCGGCCAGGGCACATAGGAGAAGCGCCCATTTGCTTCTCCACCCCCAATCCCTCCTTCCTCTCTGTCTCTCTCTTCCCCTCTCGCAGCCAAGGCTCCATTGGAGCAAGGATGGCCCGGGCGCTGGGGATGGCTCCTTGGCCTCTGCCCCAGGTGCTGGAGTGGCTCTGGTCGCGGCAGAGCATCGCCCCCTGGTGGGCAGAGCATCGCCCCTGGTGGGCGTGCCGGGTGGATCCTGGTTGGGTGCATGCAGGAGTCTGTCTGACTGTCTCTCCCGGTTTCCAGCTTCAGAAAAATACAAAAAAAAAAAAAAAAAAAAAAAAGCTTCAGCCAGGCACGCTGGGGACCCTGGTTCAAAACCCTGAGGTCGCTGGCTTAAGCATGGGGTCACCAGCTTGAGCACAATGTCACCAGCTTGAGCGCAGGCTCACCAGCTCACACAGGGTTGCTGGCTTGAAGCCTAATTAAGGTCTTTAGTCCAAGGCCACTGGCTTGAGCAAAGGGTCACTGGCTCAGCTGAAGCCCCCACCCCGGGTCAAGGCACATATGAGAAAGCAATCAATGAACAACTAAGGTGCTGCAATGAAAAATTGATGCTTCTCATTGCTCTCCCTTCCTGTCTGTCTGTTCCTGTCTGTCCTTCTCTCTCTCTCTAAAAAAAAAAAAAGTATAAATTTTTCTATGGGCCAGAGCTAATGTCAGATGAGGTAAAAGGAGTTAAGAGTTCCTATTCTTGGAGAGCAAGAACCCTCAAGTTCCCTCGTGTATGAGCTATTTCTCTCCTCGCTGGTCCAAAGGCTTCACCACACAGAAGCAGGCGGTAGTGTTCCCTACTTGGGCACAGCTGCAGTGTTAGGGAGGGAGGGCTAAGCAGAAACCAAGGAGCCATGAGGCACTGAAGGTCTAACTCAGAACTCATCTCCCCTGCCCCCCCACAAGGATCACCTTCCAATTCCCCCTCCACTGAACACCCTTCAGGGCTTGAATACATAGCACAGATTGTAGAATTTGCAATGAGAAATAGTAATTTCGGCCCTGGCCGGTTGGCTCAGCGGTAGAGCGTCGGCCTAGCGTGCGGAGGACCCGGGTTCGATTCCCAGCCAGGGCACATAGGAGAAGCGCCCATTTGCTTCTCCACCCCTCCGCCACGCTTTCCTCTCTGTCTCTGTCTTCCCCTCCCGCAGCCAAGGCTCCATGGGAGCAAAGATGGCCCGGGCGCTGGGGATGGCTCCTTGGCCTCTGCCCCAGGCGCTAGAGTGGCTCTGGTCGCAACACAGCGACGCCCAGGATGGGCAGAGCATCGCCCCCTGGTGGGCAGAGCGTCGCCCCTGGTGGGCGTGCCGGGTGGATCCCGGTCGGGTGCATGCGGGAGTCTGTCTGACTGTCTCTCCCTGTTTCCAGCTTCAGAAAAAAAAAAATGAAAAAAAAAAAAATAGTAATTTCCATTAAATTGTATATTGCCTTTGTAAGTGTGAAGTTATTTATAAATAAAGATACAATATCTTATATCCCCTAGTAACTGTATACTTGTTGATGCAGGGATTATGTATCACATGTTTTCATTCCATCCTCCCAAACATGTCTCCTTTTCTATCCACTTTTGTGAGTTTTACTCCAGATAGTTATCATCCCTGGTCATATCTTTGCCAAGTGATTTCTAGCTGGCCTCCCTACCTTCTCTCGCCATTCTAGTCTGTCCACATCTAAGTTTACAGGCTGGTCTTTCTAAAGCATGGCTCAAAGCTTGGGGACATCTCCCTCTCGACAGGATGAAAGCCATGCTCTTCTGTAGGTGACACTGAGTCACCTCCAATGCTGCCTCCATCACACTTCTCCCATCGCTCCCCAACACAAGTCAGAAACCGCCACCAAGTACCCGCTGCTATGCCACTCGTCCTTATTTACCCCAACCCCTGCCTCTCCTCACTCACATCTTCAACCAGATGTTCAGAGGTGGCTAGACCCCAGTTCCCCAGAGTGTTCCCAATTTCCCACATGCAACCCCTCCTTCCTTGAATTTAACCAAATACAGGCCGGGGCAAACAGGTTTATAATTGTGAGTATGCGAAACACAGTTTATTCTTGTATTACTATTTATTTATTATTGTATTGTTTTCTATATGAACAACTTAAACCTACTTTTGCCCAACCCTGTATGTACAACACCCATCAGAGACTTAAGCAGATTCTCCTTCATTGCCCATTTTGTGAGTGCACATTTCCTCTCCTACGTGACATCTAGATGGAAGTGCGCAGCCGCAGCCCCACGGCAAATGAACAGACTGACACCCCGTGCGTGGCCCATCGTCAGTGATGTTCAATCCATGTCACATCCTCACCATTCCCAGTACAGTTCTCTTCAAGCAGGAGGCATTCAAGCACTTTTTTGGCCAAATCTTTCTCTCTTTACCTGTAATTTTTCTAGGAGGTCCATGTTTTGTCTCTTCAGTTGACTATTGGCCCTCTCTAGCTTCTCCACAGGCTCGCTGTCCTCGCAGGTATATGAAGATTCCTGAAGCTCATCCTGCAGCACGTGATACTCCACCTCATAGGCATGCAACTGTTTAGAAATGTCCATCTCAAACACCTGCCATGAGAACACGGGGGGTTAGGCTGGCCCTCAGTGGGCACACCGAGACGCAGTCTGTGTATCTGATGTTTCATAGCCATTTCCAAATATGTATCAATGAGGAATAGTATGGCAGAGCAAAAAGAAGAGTAACAGGCATGACAAACAGATTATGTGAACACAAATGAAACTTTCTCATAATAAAAGGCCAAGCCACTGCACAAGTTCATGTTTAAAGATCTTTTATAACCAAAATAATCTAGTAACTATCTCCCAAAAGTGTGGCATACCAGATAAACAACATTAGTTATTGAATAACTCCTACCTGTTAGAGATTATCTTTGCTGATTAGTAAGCAAAATTGCTTAGCGTGTATTTCTATAATAATGACACACAAAGCCCTGCGAATTTGGCCTTGGGGTAGGGAGGTCTTACACTAAACATTCTGACCCATTTGCTAGTCCATGTGAGCCTCTTAGGAGACACCTACATATTCTGTCACACAGAGAATCTTCAAAATTGTACACCCTGAGCACCACACGAAGCCATTGGGTTTAATCAGGGCTGCCCTTCCATATTGCCACCAAATAGGAAGACAGGCTATTTAGCAGTTAGATGATCGGTAACCCCACCTTAGTCTAAACTCGTGAGGGAAGGTGAGGTTGCAGCTGCCCTTTAAGCTACGGTGTCTCTGAAGGCTGAAGGTGCCCAGGGCCATCGGCCCCATCTACGACACTGTGGACGTGCCTAGGGTATTTCTTCCAAGAAGCAGGTAAACTGATCTCATTTGCACAAGGGCCACTTAACTATGTTTTGCCTGAATAGTCAGGTTTTTTATTCTTCCCTCAAAGATCTCTGTTGTGGGTGTTGATAGTCCTATTTTCTGCTGCTTTGCTTAATAAATAGTGTTTCCTTTATCTCTCCTACCTCAATGCCCCACTCATATTTCAGGCTGGGACCTACTCCTGATTTAGAGCTCTCTTTCCCCCTTTTGCCAACTTGTATTATGAATCTACCTTTGCCACCCAGCTTAGTGTATCCCAAGGTTCTCTTTACCATGCCACAGTTGCAGAGCTCCAGGGAAGAGCAACCTGGTCTCATCTCTCCAGGCAGAGGAAAACAGAAGCTCCATATCCACACATGCTGCAAATGACTTTTCCAGTCTACCTGAATCATTACCAGCTAGAAGCAGCAGTCATTGGGACTTGGACATGAGCTGTAAAGTATAGAATGGTGACAACAATTCTAGTGCCATGAGGACTTTTCCTGGATGTGGACTTTTCTGGACTCCTGCTCCCTGTGACAGCTCCTAACAGACTGAACTGTGGTTGGGTTGCATTTTTCAGGGATTTGGCATGGTGATGAGGCCAACTTGGACTTGGTGAACATGTTAAGGACACTACTCTTTTATGGATTATTGCTGTATTGGCCAGGAGTTTGCTTAAAGGCTTTTAATCACTGTAAAAAAAAATAGAAGACTGGATAAAGAAGATGGGGCACATATACACCATGGTATACTATTCAGCTAGAAGAAATGATGACATCGGATCACTTACAGCAGAATGGTGGAATCTTGATAACAGTATGCGGAGTGAAATAAGTGAATCAGAAAATAAAAAAACAAGAACTGCAGGATTCTATACATTGGTGGGACATAAAAACGAGACTAAGAGACATGGACAGGAGTGGGGTGGTTACAAGGGGTGGGGCGAGGGAAGGAGGGAGAGGGGGAGGGGTACAAAGAAAACTGGATAGAGGGTGACAGAGGACGATCTCTCTTTGGGTGATGGGTATGCAACAGAACTAAATGACAAGATAACCTGGAAATGTTTTCTTTGAATATATGTACCCTGATTTATTGATGTCACCCCATTATAATAAAAATTTATTTATAAAAAAAAAAAAGCTACAGTGTCTTCACTAACGCTGTGAAAAGAACCCACAAAGAATCAGACTGACTTACCCTACTATAATTAGATATACTCAAATCTTAGACTTTAAATGAGATTTCCAGACAATCTTGTCATACCTCTCAAACAAGTATGACTTCTTCCCTACTAGTGTGTATGGACACAAGAGACTGTGACACAGTCATTAAAAATGAGGGTATGGATCTATATTTATTGGTTTGAAAAAAATGTCTAGTACGTACATACTTTAAAATATTTTAATTTAAAAATCATGTTACACAATAGCATGTACAGTATGATTTCACTTATATAAAAATACATCTTCATTTATATGGATATTAGCAGAGATGTATAAAAGAAAATTTAAAAGGTTTTAAATCTCAAAGTGTCAAAGCTGACGAATTAAGAAGTACAAACTGGCAGTTATAAAACAGTCATGGGGATGGACAGCACAGCATAGAAAACAGTCAATAAATTAGATCTATGTATGGTGCCAGGTGGAGATTAGATTTATCAGGGGGATCACTTGCTAAGTTATATAAATGCCTAATCACTATGCTGAAAACTAATACCTCTGCATAATACTGAATGTCAACTGTAATTGATGCTTTTCTCCATTATTTGCATTTTTTTTACAGTGACCATAATAAAGCTCATCAAAGTTTCCTTTAAAACCAGCAGTTTCTCCCACGGTTAGTCAACTCTAATGTTAGAAAAGTCTTTCTAAATCAAATCCAAATCTACTTGCCTGTTAATTCTATCCATTAATCCTAATAATAATCTCTAAAGCCAGTTAATTCCCTAATTATTTTGAAATTACATATCACCTCTCTCTAAAAGCACAATCTCTGACTACTTGCCAAAGATGATATTTCTAAAGAGTAAATACATAAAATGTGTGGGGGGGGAGGAAGGCTATACTTTTCATAGGGAATCACCCCTCTAACCTTGAACCCTCTATGACTTGGATTGGGGAACTTTGGTTAAAAGCCCTGAGTGAATGTCTCTTGGATGCAAACACCAAGAAACTGTGTGAGTGAATGAGCTTTGTGCAGACACAAAGGAATGCATGTGAACTGGGCTTCGTAAAATTAGCCTAGAAGTTCTAGATTGCCCCTTCCTTTGTGCATATTAATTAGCAAAAGAAAAAGAATGTAGTGACTCAAATTAGCCCTTTCTCCATGTCAGCAAAATGGCCATTAGTCATTCTTTCCCCTTGTCACCTGGTCTCCCTCCCTTGTAATCCTGTCACTTCTGTTCTGCTTCTGATCTATAAAAGCTAAGGGAGAAGAAAACTCAGGAGGTCTTCTTTGCCTCCCATGGCAAGCCTCCCCCTCTTCCTCTTCACATAAGTTTGTGTCTTGAGTAAGTTTCTTCCAGTGACACTGGTAGTTCCCAGTGGGTTGGAGTACTACAACTTTTCAGCTTACAGAGAGCATTTTAACAAGTAAAAACTGTTCATAGATATTTATGGAACAATCTGCTTGCAATTTAAATTTTATGTAGTGGAAAGAAAAAATTTACATGTAATAATATAATGAGTTCATGTTATAGTGTGATTTACAACATAAAAAAAATTTCAAACTCATTGGTTACATTTGCTTCTATAAACAATATGAAAAAGTAGTAAGATCATTATTTTTGTTCCCATTTTGTAGGGAAGGAAGCTGAGACTCAGACAGGTTGTAACTGAGCCAAAGTCACACAGCAGGGCACCAGAACAAGATCTCAAACTCCCTTTATTCTGCTCTGAGTTTTGTCTTTTATCAGCCATCCCAAGGGCCTGTAGGAAAGAGACCAACTTCATCACAAAAGATGACAGCCATATTACAAATAGGGTCTTAAGCTTGTTCACGTCATCTGAACATCAACATGTCACTACACTTGACTGGACCCTATGAAAAGCAGGGACTAGATCAAGACCCATTCTCCACTCTTATGCCTTTTGCTGGACCCTGGGAGGCAGACCTGGGTTCCCCAAATGTCCCTATACTTTATTTCCTGCTGGCTTTGGGTTGGGTGTGGCCCATGGGAGGTGCCAGCAGGTGATCAGAGGGGCATGAGGAAAAGTTGGGGGTTGGTTTCTTCCTTGCTTCTTGCCTGCATGGCTCACCAACAACCTCCAGAGATTCCTCCTGCATAGTTCCTGCTCTTACTGGGCCTGGTAACACTATCACCGGTATATACACCCCAGTCCCTCAACACCATGGGTATGAACAGTCTTCCTCTTTTACTAGTTCCTGTGCATCTCAACATGGATTGTTGGTTCCCTTAACACTCCCCACAACTCTGTAAATGTACCTTCATTTGAATAATTAATGGCAGACTTTGTCCCACGAAAGGCTCTGATTGCTCTAAGTCTCCACATTTAAGCCTCACAAAATCCCTTGGATGAGTTTGGTCCCATATTGAAAGTGAGCATACTAGGTTTCAGAGGATTAGGGGTGCATGGCAAAGAACTAATGATGAAAGAGCTAGAAGATGATGCAAACTCCATACCATCTAATTCCAAAACTTATGCTCCTGCCACATGGACTTCTTCTATTTTTAAGCAGAATTACAAATATTACAAACGTAAGTGGGTCTCATTTTAATTAGGTCTTCCTAACTCTATCAGTTCGATCTTCAGCCTTACCATTGGTCTAACCTGAAAGATTCCTGAAAACTGATTGTGTAGCATTGAACCACATTTTTTGTGTACAACCACAGAGCAAATGTCACAACAGTCTCATTTCTAAATAAAATATGTCTGAACAAATAAAGCAACACCCATCAAGCAAAACCACATCTGTATGCTAAAACACTTAATATATAATTAGTAGAGGAAACTGACATATAATCTTGTATTTTATTACTATCATTTAAATCATACCTGGGTGATAATTTTTTCCATTTCAGATGTATTCATATCAGGTAGTGTGCTTTTAAGAAATTCAACAATATTTTCAAAGTTTTCACATTCCATTATAAGTGCCTCTTGGCTGCTCAGTAGGCTGAGTGCAACCTTAAATATAACTTCAGTTCCTTGAAGAAAAATTATATCTAAAAACAAAGATATAATTTTTATAATCAAAATTATGCATTCATTATTGTAAATAGCATGTTCTTGGTACTAATAATATTTTTGTGTGTGTTTTTATTCTAGTGTTGTTTTTAATCACTGAAGCAGAACCACCAAATATTTTTCTCACACACACACAAATCACTGGGGAACAATTTCTTTTTCATTTTCTGTTGCATAAGGTTTTAGAACTGTTTCTATATATTTCTACATCGCTGATTCCAAATCTGAAATCCATTTGGTGCATGCTCTAGTTTTTATGCAATTTTAATTTCTTTTTGTTACAGTTAATGGCATGCATTGGTTTTTAAATTGGAGTTAAAGGGCAACGACTCTTAGATTGAACATAACCACAAGGCAATTAATGTTTTACAAACATCACTTTTATATAATTGTAGTTGTTTTTAAATGTAAAAAATTAGTATCTGATAAAAACATCTTCTTATTTTGTTTTAAGATTGATTCATGGCTTCTTCGAGTAGATATAAATGTAAGAATAGTCCTGACATCTTCTGTTATAAATGTGGCTGTTACACACTTCAACGTCAAAGGTGCAATGTTTCATCATTTGTGACATGTGCATATATTGCCTATTTTCAAGTTCCCGTTAGCGATCAAGACAAGAATTGGGTTCCTCATATGGTGTGTCATAATTGTGAGGAAATGCTCTGTGACTGGACAAAAGGAAAATGCAAAGGAATGCCTTTTGGTATTCCCATGGTTTGGTGTGAACCTAAGCACCACAGCAGTGACTTATTTCTGTCTTATCCATACAAAGGGCATCGGCAAGAAAAAATGGCATATGATTGCATATCCTAATATTCCTTTAGCAATACAACCTATCCCACACTCTGAGACACTCCGGTTCCAGTTTTTGATGGTTTTATTTCTTCTAAGGACAAAGAAAGTGAACACGGTGATCAAGTGTATTTTGATAAGATGCATGAGGAAATGGTTGTAGAATCTGAAGGGTCTTCTTCTGATGTCAAGCAGTCATTAACACCTCAGCAGTTTAGCCAACCCGAATTGAATGACTTAGTGAGAATGACCTAAAAATTGTCCTCGACTTCCTGAAGTATGAGGAGCATAAATGGATCATTTGTGTGGATCTTAAAATGGTAAATTTCCTGCTAGGACAACAGAGAGGTTTCACAAAGTATCCTTGCTTTCTGTGTTGTGGGACAGCTGAGCTCAGGAGAAACACTGGACACAGAAGGAGTTGCCGAAACATGAAGCTCTGGAAGTAGGGATGCAAAATATTGTGAATGAACCTGTAGTTAATTGAGACAGAATCATTTTCCCCCCACATCACATCAAACTTGGCTTAATGAAGCAGTTTGTTCAGGCTTTGAATAGAGAAAGTGAATGCTATCAACATATTATTTCTGCTTTCCCTGCCTTGTCTTCAAGAAGATAAAAGCAGGTGTATTCGATGGACCTCAAATTCGAACCCTCATACGTGATGAAGAATTTGCCAGGAAGATGAATAAAAAGGAGAAAGCAGCATGGCAGTCTTTTGTGGAAGTTACAAAGAACTTCTCTGGCAACAAAAAAGCAGAAAACTATGAACTTCTGGTTCAAAGGATACTGTTGGCTTTCCGCGACATTGGATGTAACATGAGCATTAAGATTCACTTCCTGAACAGTCAGTCACCTTGATAAGTTTCCCGAGAATCTTAGAGCTGTTAGTGATGAGCAGACTACTTATGGAGCATCAAACGAGATTGTCCTCAACAAGTACACAAACACAAGAGCTACAAACGCAAATTTTTGCCTGAATAGAATTTAAATTAAGTTTTGCGCAAATTTTATGATTAAAATAAATGTTTTAATATGTTCTATTTTGAAATTGTAGACAAATTCTGATGCAATCATATCTTTTAGTGTATTAGTGTATTTACTGCATTATATAAATTATTATATTTTTCACAAAGATGATGCCCAAGAAGACATTCTACTTCATTATGTTAAACTAAACGTTGAAAATTTTACAATAAGATGAAAACCTAAAATCTTGAATTGCAAAAAATGTAGCTTACAGAGAAAAACTAATGTCAGGTTTGAGATCAGCACACTCGAATTAGGTAAGAACAAGTGTTTTTTGTGGATGCAACAAAAATTTTGTTCCCCAGTGATTGGTCAAAATCACAGAGATATAAAAATAAAAAATATGACAAACAAACAGATGTCTATTCTTCTTACTAGAGGTATTATCAAAATATCACCCTTAAGTAGTTAACTCTATAAAAATGCATTAAAATATCCAATCTATTGTGAATTCAGTAACTAATGTTTCCAAACCAGAAAGCTAAAATTCATAGTACTAAATATAAAGGGAGCAAATTATCTGTTTGATCTTTATTTATAACACATATCTGTGGAAACTAAAGTTTGACACAAACTGTAAAAGGAAAGAAAGAGCCACAGGAAGTCATAGCTATAAATAAGAAGTTTCACTATAGGAAAACTTAAGGTTTTAAAAAATAAGATTATTATTTTAATAAATCATACTGAAAAAAATCATATATTTCCCTTAGGCCATTTATAATTTATAAACTAGACATACTGAGTTATGACAACAGAAATTATGTCAAAGTACTTGGGTAGCACAAAAATCAGAGAAATCTAATTAGCAGAATAAAAAAAGCATAGCATCCAAAGCATTCTGTTCCTTCTGGCGTCTCTAGAAAGAACTGTGAAACAATTTCTTCCCACATGATCACTCCTCTTGCTCGTGCATCTCTCCCTTCCCTGAGGGTCTCTGTTCTTTACTCAATTCAAAGAAAAGGACTGAGCAGCTACGGGAGAGCTGACAGCGCCATTCATCTATGTTGTCATCGGAAGAAACAGACTACTGGGGAGATTAATTTCCTGAATTCTGATATCAAGCTTCCAAGGGTAAGTCAGAGAGATGCCCTGAAACATCACAGCATCATTGTGTTTTAATAAACTATTTTCCAAGAAGAATATATATATAGTTGTATATAAAGGATGTATAGAAGGCCCATTAAGAACCCCAGCTCCAGAGAAAACTTCACTGGAGAAAAGCAATCATCTGGCCCTGGCCAGTTGGCTCAGCGGTAGAGTGTCGGCCTGGCGTGCGGGGGACCCAGGTTCGATTCCCGGCCAGGGCACATAGGAGAAGCGCCCATTTGCTTCTCCACCCCCACCCCCTTCCTCTCTGTCTCTCTCTTCCCCTCCCGCAGCCAAGGCTCCATTGGAGCAAAGATGGCCCGGGCGCTGGGGATGGCTCCTTGGCCTCTGCCCCAGGCGCTAGAGTGGCTCTGGTCGTGGCAGAGCGACACCCCAGAGGAGCAGAGCATCGCCCCCTGGTGGGCAGAGCATCGCCCCTGGTGGGCGTGCCGGGTGGGTCCCGGTCGGGCACATGCGGGAGTCTGTCTGACTGTCTCTCCCCGTTTCCAGCTTCAGAAAAATACAAAAAAAAAAAAAAAAAAGAAAAGAAAGAAAAGCAATCATCTGTATTCAATAAAGAAGAGAAATTTGATGAAGAGTTGATCCCATGCATCTTGATTTTACACTTTTACTGCACTCTGTCTATAGATTGTATTGTTGCTAATACAGTGTTTTAACTTTTTAAACCACAGCCCCCTATAAGAAAAACACTGCACATTTTAATCTGGTATATGTATACATATTACACATATGTCTTAAAAATTGAAATTTCTCCAAATAGCATTTTTCCTTATTATTTGCAAAACTCTGATATTGCCTGACCAGGCAGCGGCACAATGGATAGAGAATCACCCTAGGATGCTGAGGACCTAGGTTTGAAACCCCGAGGTCGCCATCTTAAGCGTGGGCTCACCAGCTTAAGTGCAGGGTCACTGCCTTGAGCCCAAAGGTCACTGGCTTAAAGCCCAAGGTCACTGGCTTGAGCAAGGGATCACTGGCTCAGTTGGAGCCACCCCCTCCCCTGTCAAGGCACCTATGAGAAAGCAATCAATGAAAAACTAAGGTGTCGCAACTATGAGTTGATACTTCTCATCTCTCTCCCTTTCTGTCTGTCCCTGTCCTTCCTTCTCTCCCTCACTAAAATAATTAATTAAAAAAAAATAACTCTCTTCACAATTCTCTATTCATTTCATTTTTTTTTTTTTTTTTTGCTAATGCTGGTAGTGACCTATGATTAGGTCAATACAATGTGACGAAAAGCTCCACCTGAGCAAAAGGACAGTTCCAGATATTAACTGCTTGCACCACAGATACCAGATAGATGGGTGGAACATAAAAACTGGGGGAGCCCTCTCTGAGGTCACGAAAGTGCTAAACAACATTAGAACAAAATCCAAGTAAAGAGCTGTAGCTGTTTTTTGTTTTTTTTTTTAATTTTGCTTTTTAAATAATGAACTTAGACAAATTCAGCTAAAGACTTGGGAGCAGACTGAAAGGTCCCCAAAGGGAACATATCATGTCATAGTCTCTTTATTCCCGATGCCTAACTCTGTGATGGAGCTAGACAGGGGCCCAACAACTGCCCGGTGCCAAGACTGGCATCACCGCAGCACTGGCATGGAAGGAGAGTCACTTCGGCCACGGATTTCATTACCTTGTTAACAACAAAAAGTCAGATCCACAGCCTCTGCCTCAGGTGCTAAAACAATGGCTCTGGTTGCAGCGGAGCAAGGGCTCCAGATGGGCAGAGCATCGCCCCCTAGTGGGCTTGCCGAGTGGATCCCAGTTGGGGCTCATGCAGGAGTCTGTCTCTGCCTCCCCTACTCTCACTAAAAAAAAAAAAAAAAAGTGACTTTGGAAGTAACATTGTACTTCCACTGACCCAGTCAGAGAACATGTTTCTCCGTGGTTGAAGAGAACAATGCCGGGGGTAGGGGGCGGAGGGGAGTAGAGGTTGGAAAGATATATATAAATATTTGGAAAATTATACAGAATAAGATACAGAATAAGTTCTTAGTTTGGATTTTTTACAATGTGTACTCTGATTTTTAGGTATAAACAAAAGCAAGGGCTCCAATTCAGCTTACTCAATACAGAAGCCCAATTCTTCTTCTTTCCCTTGTAATACCAATTTTCTTTAAGACCAATGTGGTTTTAAATTACTCTCAGAACAGAGCCAGGCACATTTATTAAATTCCACTGGTAATTTGCTATACTATAACACAGGATAAAACAATGGCTAGGAGTATGTTCTTTGGAATAAGTAATACTGTTCCATCTGATCACAGGAATCTCTTACCAAAAACTCGGGCTACAAATCCTAATGGAAACTGAGAGGCAAACAAGGTGAGGAACCAGGGAGCAGCATAAAGACTGGGGCTGATTTCATTTTCTTCAAGGTGATTGTAGAGATCTCTGTGATAGTCATGAAGGAGTCTAGACAGCTGGTACATTTGAATCTAAAGTTAATTTGGAGAAGAAAATAAAATATGCATTTATCTGAGGGTGCATAGAATACATAAACTTTAATTTTATTACTCTAATATTTAATGACAAATTCACATATACTCAATAAATAAAAGCAGTCTTATTTTATTTTTATTGTTATGTAGAAGTTGATATTAAAGTCCAAGTTCACTTAACTACAGTCATAAAAGCAAGTCACAAAAAGGCCAATTAAGACTATTGAACAAGTTTTGCCATCTTGTGTGTTTTGGTTTAACATATATGTGGAAATGGTCATTATTCCTCACGTAAAAAGGCAGTCCTGGTTCAGGA